>NC_134465.1:68724037-69044234 GCF_047948215.1 Lycorma delicatula | reverse complement strand
CTATCTATCTATCTATCTATCTATCTATCTATCTATCTATCTATCTATCTATCTATCTATCTATCTATCTATCTATCTATCTATCTATCTATCTATCTATCTATCTATCTATCTATCTATCTATCTATCTATCTATCTATCTATCTATCTATCTATCTATCTATCTATCTATCTATCTATCTATCTATCTATCTATCTATCTATCTATCTATCTATCTATCTATCTATCTATCTATCTATCTATCTATCTATCTATCTATCTATCTATCTATCTATCTATCTATCTATCTATCTATCTATCTATCTATCTATCTATCTATCTATCTATCTATCTATCTATCTATCTATCTATCTATCTATCTATCTATCTATCTATCTATCTATCTATCTATCTATCTATCTATCTATCTATCTATCTATCTATCTATCTATCTATCTATCTATCTATCTATCTATCTATCTATCTATCTATCTATCTATCTATCTATCTATCTATCTATCTATCTATCTATCTATCTATCTATCTATCTATCTATCTATCTATCTATCTATCTATCTATCTATCTATCTATCTATCTATCTATCTATCTATCTATCTATCTATCTATCTATCTATCTATCTATATCTATCTATCTATCTATCTATCTATCTATCTATCTATCTATCTATCTATCTATCTATCTATCTATCTATCTATCTATCTATCTATCTATCTATCTATCTATCTATCTATCTATCTATCTATCTATCTATCTATCTATCTATCTATCTATCTATCTATCTATCTATCTATCTATCTATCTATCTATCTATCTATCTATCTATCTATCTATCTATCTATCTATCTATCTATCTATCTATCTATCTATCTATCTATCTATCTATCTATCTATCTATCTATCTATCTATCTATCTATCTATCTATCTATCTATCTATCTATCTATCTATCTATCTATCTATCTATCTATCTATCTATCTATCTATCTATCTATCTATCTATCTATCTATCTATCTATCTATCTATCTATCTATCTATCTATCTATCTATCTATCTATCTATCTATCTATCTATCTATCTATCTATCTATCTATCTATCTATCTATCTATCTATCTATCTATCTATCTATCTATCTATCTATCTATCTATCTATCTATCTATCTATCTATCTATCTATCTATCTATCTATCTATCTATCTATCTATCTATCTATCTATCTATCTATCTATCTATCTATCTATCTATCTATCTATCTATCTATCTATCTATCTATCTATCTATCTATCTATCTATCTATCTATCTATCTATCTATCTATCTATCTATCTATCTATCTATCTATCTATCTATCTATCTATCTATCTATCTATCTATCTATCTATCTATCTATCTATCTATCTATCTATCTATCTATCTATCTATCTATCTATCTATCTATCTATCTATCTATCTATCTATCTATCTATCTATCTATCTATCTATCTATCTATCTATCTATCTATCTATCTATCTATCTATCTATCTATCTATCTATCTATCTATCTATCTATCTATCTATCTATCTATCTATCTATCTATCTATCTATCTATCTATCTATCTATCTATCTATCTATCTATCTATCTATCTATCTATCTATCTATCTATCTATCTATCTATCTATCTATCTATCTATCTATCTATCTATCTATCTATCTATCTATCTATCTATCTATCTATCTATCTATCTATCTATCTATCTATCTATCTATCTATCTATCTATCTATCTATCTATCTATCTATCTATCTATCTATCTATCTATCTATCTATCTATCTATCTATCTATCTATCTATCTATCTATCTATCTATCTATCTATCTATCTATCTATCTATCTATCTATCTATCTATCTATCTATCTATCTATCTATCTATCTATCTATCTATCTATCTATCTATCTATCTATCTATCTATCTATCTATCTATCTATCTATCTATCTATCTATCTATCTATCTATCTATCTATCTATCTATCTATCTATCTATCTATCTATCTATCTATCTATCTATCTATCTATCTATCTATCTATCTATCTATCTATCTATCTATCTATCTATCTATCTATCTATCTATCTATCTATCTATCTATCTATCTATCTATCTATCTATCTATCTATCTATCTATCTATCTATCTATCTATCTATCTATCTATCTATCTATCTATCTATCTATCTATCTATCTATCTATCTATCTATCTATCTATCTATCTATCTATCTATCTATCTATCTATCTATCTATCTATCTATCTATCTATCTATCTATCTATCTATCTATCTATCTATCTATCTATCTATCTATCTATCTATCTATCTATCTATCTATCTATCTATCTATCTATCTATCTATCTATCTATCTATCTATCTATCTATCTATCTATCTATCTATCTATCTATCTATCTATCTATCTATCTATCTATCTATCTATCTATCTATCTATCTATCTATCTATCTATATCTATCTATCTATCTATCTATCTATCTATCTATCTATCTATCTATCTATCTATCTATCTATCTATCTATCTATCTATCTATCTATCTATCTATCTATCTATCTATCTATCTATCTATCTATCTATCTATCTATCTATCTATCTATCTATCTATCTATCTATCTATCTATCTATCTATCTATCTATCTATCTATCTATCTATCTATCTATCTATCTATCTATCTATCTATCTATCTATCTATCTATCTATCTATCTATCTATCTATCTATCTATCTATCTATCTATCTATCTATCTATCTATCTATCTATCTATCTATCTATCTATCTATCTATCTATCTATCTATCTATCTATCTATCTATCTATCTATCTATCTATCTATCTATCTATCTATCTATCTATCTATCTATCTATCTATCTATCTATCTATCTATCTATCTATCTATCTATCTATCTATCTATCTATCTATCTATCTATCTATCTATCTATCTATCTATCTATCTATCTATCTATCTATCTATCTATCTATCTATCTATCTATCTATCTATCTATCTATCTATCTATCTATCTATCTATCTATCTATCTATCTATCTATCTATCTATCTATCTATCTATCTATCTATCTATCTATCTATCTATCTATCTATCTATCTATCTATCTATCTATCTATCTATCTATCTATCTATCTATCTATCTATCTATCTATCTATCTATCTATCTATCTATCTATCTATCTATCTATCTATCTATCTATCTATCTATCTATCTATCTATCTATCTATCTATCTATCTATCTATCTATCTATCTATCTATCTATCTATCTATCTATCTATCTATCTATCTATCTATCTATCTATCTATCTATCTATCTATCTATCTATCTATCTATCTATCTATCTATCTATCTATCTATCTATCTATCTATCTATCTATCTATCTATCTATCTATCTATCTATCTATCTATCTATCTATCTATCTATCTATCTATCTATCTATCTATCTATCTATCTATCTATCTATCTATCTATCTATCTATCTATCTATCTATCTATCTATCTATCTTCTATCTATCTATCTATCTATCTATCTATCTATCTATCTATCTATCTATCTATCTATCTATCTATCTATCTATCTATCTATCTATCTATCTATCTATCTATCTATCTATCTATCTATCTATCTATCTATCTATCTATCTATCTATCTATCTATCTATCTATCTATCTATCTATCTATCTATCTATCTATCTATCTATCTATCTATCTATCTATCTATCTATCTATCTATCTATCTATCTATCTATCTATCTATCTATCTATCTATCTATCTATCTATCTATCTATCTATCTATCTATCTATCTATCTATCTATCTATCTATCTATCTATCTATCTATCTATCTATCTATCTATCTATCTATCTATCTATCTATCTATCTATCTATCTATCTATCTATCTATCTATCTATCTATCTATCTATCTATCTATCTATCTATCTATCTATCTATCTATCTATCTATCTATCTATCTATCTATCTATCTATCTATCTATCTATCTATCTATCTATCTATCTATCTATCTATCTATCTATCTATCTATCTATCTATCTATCTATCTATCTATCTATCTATCTATCTATCTATCTATCTATCTATCTATCTATCTATCTATCTATCTATCTATCTATCTATCTATCTATCTATCTATCTATCTATCTATCTATCTATCTATCTATCTATCTATCTATCTATCTATCTATCTATCTATCTATCTATCTATCTATCTATCTATCTATCTATCTATCTATCTATCTATCTATCTATCTATCTATCTATCTATCTATCTATCTATCTATCTATCTATCTATCTATCTATCTATCTATCTATCTATCTATCTATCTATCTATCTATCTATCTATCTATCTATCTATCTATCTATCTATCTATCTATCTCTCTCTCTCTCTCTCTGCATGCGTGTGTGTGTGTGTGTGTGTGTGTGTGTGTGTGTTCTTTACATTGTCTCTTGTGCGGTTGCACTATACAGTTTCACTCACTGCAGTTTCGTTAATATTTTCAGTGTTGAATTGCACTGCTATCGCTTCCTTTTCAGTCGGTCTATTCATTTCAAAATGATGGTTTTAACGAGTTATGTGCAATTCATGATAGCTAATCATGTCTTTTCCACGAACTGAATTTCTATTCAGTAAATTTCCTTAGATAATTGTCGGAATTTCATTCATTAATTTTTTGTTTTGTTGTTACGTAAATTTAAGTCTCTCGTGGTCGGTATTCTGCTTTTTGAACCTTATCTACATACTAGCATGTTATATGCCGGTGGTGAGTTAATGCTCATTTTTATATATCAGAATGATGTAGTTTATACTGTAACGTTTTGTATACTATTCAAATTAAAAATATCTACCTATTAAATTACTTTACGTACAATAACCACCGATGTACTGCACACTGCTGTAAGACGCACCCATCCCTACTTTTTTGAAAAATTGAAAACCGTTTAAAAAGTATTGTTATATTTTTGCATTTTATAACAAATACGCCATAGAAGATTAAAGGTACAACATTATTTGTTATTTGCATAATATCAGTAAATCATTCTGTAATATAAATATTTAATTAAAAGAAATTATTGTAAGTAAAATATACCATAATTACTGTCATCAGTAGTCGAATTTCCGTCATCCGTAGAATTGCAATTATGTCCTTAATAATCCACTCAGAAATGCGTATCGAAAACAGTTTCTTAATTTTATTTCATACTATACTTTTGTATGCTGCATTGGCTATCCAGTTTGTTTATTGCTTATGGAGTTTGGTTTTATATTGTCCGTTTACTCAGATATCTAGAGGTTGAAGAATAAAAGTTATTTCATCAGGAATAGTAACCTGATCACACATTTCAGCAATTATCGGTTGAATAACCCCTCAAACCAGTGGCGGTTCGTAGCTAAAATTAGTGGAGATGCTACTCCAGAAACCTTTTTCTGGGCCTTTTCCAGGCCATGGTTGCAATCAAAGGGAATGTGTATAAATAGATGTTGCAACAGTCCTAAATCCAAAATTTCAACATCCTACGGCTAATTGTTTTTGAGTTATGCGACGTACATAGTACATAAAGACGTCGCGCTGAAACTAGTCAAAATGGATTTAGGGATGGTGAAAATGATATTACCGTTAAAATCTGAAAACCAAAGTTTTCTGTAAAATAAAAAACCAATCAAATTGAATAGCTGGAAGCAGGAAAATAATCTAATTCTACACTATCACATTCAATAGTACGGTACACGGTTTTTAAACACATCGTGCTTAAACCCGTATTCGATTTAACCGAATAAATAATAAAATGTCAATACAGATGTTTTTTGTATTATTAGATAATAACTTAATAAAATATCCGTTTAAAAACAGTGTAGTCCAACAGGGCTTAATTTAAATTTCTATGTACACGGAAAAAAATACATAATTACCTTCTCTTTCGTCCTTCCAGCGTGTTTTTGGACAAATTTGGCAATCAAAAAGCCCTTGCTTTCCACCATCTTCTGATCACTACTGAAAGAACAACTAAACGCCTTTCATATTTCTTTACTAGAAAAGGGAGCGAACAAGGAACGTTCCATACACACGCGGAATTAAAAAAACTACCTTCCACTAGCACGCCAAGGTCGGCACTGCGGGAGCAACAGTGCTCTCTCTCTCTCTCCCTCGAAGCCTGGCGTACAGCTTCCTACGTGTACATGCGCATAACAGCCATACACCGTGCCGCTGGAATTGTGAAGCGCACAGTTCCCTACAAAAATGTTTGTACATTTTTTATAAACTGGTGGATGGTTACTGACATTAACCTTAATGATTATATTTTGTACAAGTATAAAGGAAGAATTAAAGAAAAAGAGGACTCATTATATTAAATGTTATCAATAATATCAAGTGGAAATAGGGGGGTGCTCCAGTTCCGCAGTGCCAATACGCGAGCCGCCACTGCCTCAAACTGTATGTTACAAGAATGAAAGGTTTTCGTAATAAAGATGCTCCCAGACGCATTTAATTAATTCTAGTACTAATTCATTATTTATTAATCTTTTTTCTTATGCTCGTATAGTTGGAAATTGTTCACCTTTGGATAGATGTTTTCTTTTAAAAATTACATACGGATCGGGTTGATTTTTTCCGACCGAAATTATTTTCAGTATCACCGAGCAGGGTTGTTTTTCGTGACCGGAAATACGTATCTAAACACTCAACAATTTCTCTGCACCTATACTTTCAGTTGTTATTTTCGATGGCATTTCGAAAGTCACCGGTGCCTGGTTCCATTCCCGATTTTAACAGGAATAGTTTTTTCCTTTTTCATAAATGTATAACATATCTTTGTTATACAATAAAACTTTGTATCTTCTTATGCTTCTGATAAGCGCTTGTTATTTTCGTCCTTCTTCGAATAGAAAAAATATCTTGGCATAGTAATCGGCGTATGAAGTTAAATTCATCCGTACCGATATTTAATTCATCGGCGATTTTCAGGGCTTTCATGTGACATATTTCTAATAGGGTATGTTTTTATTAGAGGCTTATTAAATTTGTGATTTTCTTGATTTTTAAGAAAATCATGAGGACTTTGAGTAAATTGAATACTAGGACAAAATTGTTGTTGCGATCAACACTTGTTTTGTTGGTATTAGGATAATATTTGTTGGTCTTTATAGATTAAACAAAGTAATGATCTGAGTACATAGTGTAATTGAAGTTTGATATAGAGGAAGAATTTTTGTATGAAACTTTCGTTGTTAGTTGAAGGCGTGGGGATTACGTTCCACGTTAATTTGATCGTGAAGGGTTGTAAGATATGGTAGGTGGTCGTGGTTGGAAGAGGCTGTAAGAAGGCAATAGTAAGTAGTTTGTCTAAATACACTTAATGCAATGTCTGCCGAAGCGTTTGCATCGATGGCATCCTGAGAGAGACCAAACGTATGACAGTGTTGCGTTATCAAGTTTAGAGGGTCTAAAAAACGACCTCCGGCAAAGCTTATCAAGGCTAAAACAGGGGAGCGTGTGTGGGTGTTGACTGGGATCGTCACAAGGCGGATGGGTAACTTCTCCTAAAGTATCAGGATGTAGAAATCGCGTGTCCAAACTGATACCCGTTAGAAGTGGAACGCTGCTACAAATGAGATGTGGATAAAGAAGCTTATTCCTGAGATATGACCGTGGCTGGGGGGAAAACACGGCGACTTGGGGTACTACATGTCATAATTCTTCTTCAGTCACGAAAAATTTGGAGTATACTTACACAGGGATGAAGGGAGCTCCCAAATTGTGTGTACTGCAGTCAAGAGAATACTCCCTGCCACACCTTTTTTGAATGTGCACGTTGGGAGGATCTAAAGGCAAGATATAACATACAACAATTACCCCGGAACCTACAAAAATGTATGTGCTTAGAGGTAAATAGGATTGTCTGACAATAGAGAGATTCGTGGCAAAGGAAGTTGATTGCAAGAAGTGGATGGAGTTACTGTAAGAAAAAAATTAAAAACATAACGACCGAGACCTGGATGATGGGGCAGAGCACGGGAACAGCATACTCGGGTCCGGTGTCCTTAACGGTTACAGGCAGAGACAAGATGAAAATAAGGAAAAGATCCGGAACCGGTGAGCCGATGTGCCATACCGAACATACTACCGGTAGCCGTTGAGGCTCATTAGAGTCGCAAGGACACTCCTCTGGGCTGAGTAATACTTGATTGTTGAGCCGGCCCAGGGAGCAGGAAATAATCAAAACTGATACCCATTACATATATCCGCTGAAAAATTTTCTTTTATTTCCGCATAATTAGAGAGTTATTATAAGAATTTAATTTTCTAATACCGGTTATTAATTATAACCAAGTTTTTTCTTTTATCTAAATCATTTTATTTCAACGATATAGGTTCGTAATAAAAACAAAGCATCTTGTGTTTCAGTTCTGTATTTATTGATTAATAATATTATAGTTTTAAGGGTTATGTCATCATCTGTGTCAAACCTTAACTTTGTATATGATGCGCAGGACATTTTTGCAAATGTCATCCCGACCAAAAAAGTGCGTGTGGTACATAGGTGTATAAGGAAAACACGATCATCAAATTTCTAATACAAATTTTTCAAAAAAGTTATTTAATTAAATAATACGTATTGTTTCATTCAAAATTGACCCGATGTCAATTAAGTTCATAGGATGGAACATAATACACCATATTTAAATCTTTTAATGGTTTTAATTTATTTTTTTTTTTAATTACCAAAAAATAAGTAAATTTAAATTAACTATGTTATTTATTTTACGACAGATGTTCGAAATCAGATCTAGTTTGTGTAACGTCTTTGTGTTTGATAAATCATTTTTAGTCGCACGTGTCCTAGTATGGATGGCTCTATATCGTATATAGTAGTTGTGATATTTTACCCTCATCTAAAGAATGGTGGTTTTTGTTTTAAATTATTAAGTATACGTTTCAGAGTATAAACAAACATACGACATAGTAATGTAGCATTTATGTGTATTATGTAAGGCTCAGCGTAAGTTAATTTTCTTTTAAAAAAAAACTACACGGTCATGACTTTGAGTACCAATACTTTTTTCTTTTCCTGTTTAGCCTCCGGGAATTACCGTTCAGGTATTATTTCAGAGGATGAATGAGGATGATATATATGAGTGTAAATGAAGTTTATTTTTGTACAGTCTCAGTTCGACCATTCCTGAGATGTGTGGTTAATTGAAACCCAACCACCAAAGAACATCGATATCCACGATCTAGTATTCAAATCCGTATAAAAGTAACTGCCTTTACTGGAACTTGAACTGTATACCAATACTGAATAACATTTAAACAATGAAGGAAAGAAATTTTTAATCTTTAAATTGATTATTCTGTATTATTTTCTTTTAAAAAAATAAGAAATTGTAATTTTGTATCTTTTATTGTTAAAATTTTAATCTTGTAAATCTTATTGTTCTAACAGTTCACTAATCAAAAAAGAATATGTAATTTTAAAAAATATAAAAAATAATAATTTTATCTATTTACTTCCTAAGTACATTAAATAATACTTCTAAATTTTCCCGATTGTTTGGATAGAATCCGGTAATGCAAGTGTTTTTAATGATTGACGCCTATCAATAGGTATTTTGGAAACCTTTCCATGTGATGAAGTATTATATTTTATTTACGTTGTTTTCTTTCATGAAAATGGATGGTGAATAATTGTGAATTATTTATAAAATATAATTTACACAAATTTTTGAGTTAATTACAAACCCCATTTAACACTTTTCTTATAGTCCCTTTCTTCCAATAATTTTTAAGTATCTCGCTAGCTTTTTCCTGAATCCTAGAGTAACCTTCCGGGTTGGTCAAATGGTGAACTAGATATCGTAATTTAGCTGATTTCGAAGTCGAGAGTTCTAAGGTTCAAACCCTAATAAAGGCGGTTACTTTTACACGGATTTAAATACTAGATCGTGGATACCGGTGTTCTGTGGTAGTTTTTTTCCCATCACTCTACGCCCGGACCCGCCGCGGAAGCACACTCGTTCCTAGGGGTGCCATTGCATCCAACCTTCCGGGCGACCATGCCGGAGCCGAACCCCACCCGAGAGTAGATCCTCTCAACCGCCTGCCTGAAATTATGGGTCTCCCAAGCAAGGAACCTCCGATCGGATCGGTTTTTACGCTTTCCCTTCCTACTCACCCCAGGAGTCCCCGTTCACCCTTCGAAAGTGTGACACCTCAGCATCGCACTCCTCATGAACGGGGCTCTCTCTCTTTCTCTCTCTTTTTCCTGTTTAGCCTCCGGTAACTACCGTTTGATAATTCTTCAGAGGATGAATGAGAATGATATGTATGAGTGTAAATGAAGTGTAGTCTTGTACATTTTCAGTTCGACCATTCCTGAGATGTGTGGTTAATTGAAACCCAACCACCAAAGAATCATGAACGGAGCTACCCAACCACATCCTACACTACCCTACTAGGTACCATCTTCTTCCGATTCAACTTCCTCCATCGCCTTCCTTTTTCAAATTTTACCCACCATCCTACCAATTAGTTTCCAATTTCTGGGGCTATACAAATTGCCTCTGTTATGTTTTCGGTGTTATTGCACCAACAGTAGCCAACACTTCCCCCTCCTAGCCTCCTCACATCTAAAACAGACACACCGTGTGTTCATCCGTGTCGCATTGCTCACAATACATACACTCCGGCGACTTCCTCCTCTTCCTATCACAGAGGAACTTATTAACGTAGCGTTGGCCATTCAAGAATTGCGTCAAATCATAGGTAACTTCACCATGCCTCCCGACCAGCCATGGCTTAATCTGCGAGATTAGCCTTCTCGTCCAGTTACCCACCTGACTCCTGGACCATCTGTGCTGTCACTTATCCAACATTTCCCCTTTCGCTTGACTCTTCGATTGCCCTTCTCTTTATACCATTTCGTCCGCCACAAGATACCACGGCGACATCCCAGCTATCACCAACGCCGCCTCGGTCGAGACTGTACGTACGATACCCCCTAACTGTCCCAATAGCTCATTAGTCAATAATCCAATAGCCAATAGTCTTTTGTGGTTGGGTTTCAATTAACCACAGGAATTAATCTCAGGAATGGTTGACCTTAGATTGTACAAGACTACACATTAAATTCATACATAACATCCTGATTCATCCTTTGAAGTAATACCTTACGATGATTCCTGAGGCTAAACAGAAAGAAAGGTGAATTTTTCCGTTGCTTATCTTTATTGTTATGGTGCTTCTTCGTCGAAACCCCTTTTTTTTTAGGTTTCGTTAAAATCTTTTTTTTGATTAGTTGCCGGTTTTTTTTAAATTCGGAATTTCTATTTCAGTAGAGTATCCTCGTAAACCTTACTTAAATGTTAACTGTTCTTCTCCTATCCAGAGACGAATTATTTTACAATTATCTATTTAAATGAGCATATTGAAAAATCGATGGTCTAAAAACTCTTGGAATTCTGGTGACGATAATGAAAAAATATTATATAACATTTCTTTAGAAAAAATTATATTTTAACAAAATGCGATTGGGGTAAAAATTTAAAAACCTCTTTTCATTTATTATTATTTTAAAGATTGAAAACTCATTTATAAAGATATAAACTGTAAAATTCTGTTTTTTTTGGTTTTTTTTATTATCCATGGTATAATGTATTGAAATTTTTTTCATACACACTGCACGTTTTTATACACTTGGATTGCCCACAGCGATGAAAGCGAAAAGTAATAAGTGCGTATGTATGTGTTATAACGGTGCGTATATTTTTGCTTTTATGTTAGTATTAGTGTTCTTAGAAGTAATAAAAATAAGAAATATTTCTTAAAGCTTCTATGGATGGTGTAGATGTCTGTCTGTATGTCTTTTTGTCCTTTATGTGACCTATATTAGCTAACTTAAGACGCAGAGTCGTCTTATAAAAATAAGTGAAGTAGAAAAATATAACTGTATAATCCATCTTCGTAAAATTTTCGATATTGAAATTAAATTAGTTCTATAAACAGCAGCAGCAGTAACTTACAATATTATAAGATAAATTTGATCATTCCAACATTCTCAGGTGTATCTCATTCTACATATTACGTACATTAAGTAATTATTCTTATATATTATTAATGTTTTTTTTTTTTTGTCTTCAGTCATTTGACTGGTTTGATGCAGCTCTCCAAGATTCCCTATCTAGTGCTAGTCGTTTAATTTCAGTATACCCTCTACATCCTACATCCCTAACAAGTTGTTTTACATATTCCAAACGTGGCCTGCCTACACAATTTTTCCCTTCTACCTGTCCTTCCAATATTAAAGCGACTATTCCAGGATGCCTTAGTATGTGGCGTATAAGTCTGTCTCTTCTTTTAACTATATTTTTCCAAATGCTTCTTTCTTCATCTATTTGTCGCAATACCTCTTCATTTGTCACTTTATCCACCCATCTGATTTTTAACATTTACTCCGATCGTCCAAGTTTCACTTCTATATAAAGCGACACTCCAAACATACTTTCAAAAATCTTTTCCTGACATTTAAATTAATTTTTGATGTTAACAAATTATATTTCTTACTGAAGGCTCGTTTCGATTGTGCTATTCGCTCCTGCTTGGTCCATCTTTAGTAATTCTACTTCCCAAATAACAAAATTCTTCTACCTCCATAATCTTTTCTCATCCTATTTTCACATTCAGTGGTCCATCTTTGTTACTTCTACTACATTTCATTACTTTTGTTTTGTTCTTGTTTATTTTCATGCGATAGTTCTTGCGTAGGACTTCATCTATGTCGTTCATTGTTTCTTCTAAATCCTTTTTACCCTCGGCTAGAATAACTATATCATCAGCAAATAGTAGCATCTTTATCTTTTCACCTTGTACTGGTACTCCGAATCTAAATTGTTCCTTAACATCATTAACTGCTAGTTCCATGTAAAGATTAAAAAGTAACGGAGATAGGGAACATCCTTGTCGGACTCCCTTTCTTATTACGGCTTCTTTCTTATGATCTTCAATTATTACTGTTGCTGTTTGGTTCCTGTACATGTTAGCAATTGTTCTTCTATCTCTGTATTTGAACCCTAACTTTTTTTTAAATGCTGAACATTTTATTCCAGTCTACGTTATCGAATGCCTTTTCTATGTCTATAAACGCCAAGTATGTTAGTTTGTTTTTCTTTAATCTTCCTTCTACTATTAATCTGAGGCCTAAAATTGCTTCCCTTGTCCCTATACTTTTCCTGAAACCAAATTGGTCTTCTCCTAACACTTCTTCCACTCTCCTCTCAATTCTTCTGTATAGAATTCTAGTTAAGATTTTTGATGCAGGACTAGTTAAACTAATTGTTCTGTATTCTTCACATTTATCTGCCCCTGCTTTCTTTGGTATCATGACTATAACACTTTTTTTGAAGTCTAACGGAAATTCCCCTTTGTCATAAATATTACACACCAGTTTGTATAATCTATCAATCGCTTCCTCACCTGCACTGCGCAGTAATTCTACAGGTATTCCGTCTATTCCAGGAGCCTTTCTGCCATTTAAATCTTTTAATGCTCTCTTAAATTCAGATCTCAGTATTCTTTCTCCTATTTCATCCTCCTCAACTTCCTCTCCTTTCTCTATAACACCATTTTCTAATTCATTTCCTCCGTATAACTCTTCAATATATTCCACCCATCTATAGACTTTACCTTTCGTATTACATATTGGTGTACCATCATTGTTTAACACATTATTAGATTTTAATTTATGTACCCAAAATTTTCCTTAACTTTCCTGTATGCGCCGTCTATTTTACCAATGTTCATTTCTCTTTCCACTTCTGAACACTTTTCTTTAATTATTAATATAACGATCCAAATTTTAATTTTATTTATAGTACAAGACATTTTTCAACCCTTAATTTTTTTTAACCACAGTTCTCATACAGCTGTTTTGTGACGGCTAATTATTTAATGATTTCTTTAAAATTTAAAGTTACGTGACGTATTTTTGTAAATGGATTAGCTATTTGTTTAATTTTCTTTTTTTACTGATATCATAAAAATTAAATATTTCTGATCCCTTAAAATTTAAAATTACGTGACATTTTTTTTTAAATGAAATACATTTAATTGCCAATTTTCTTCTAACGATTTATTTAACATTTTTTTATATAATATATATTTTACTCTATTGTAATTCATAAATAAGGATATAAAAATTTTATTTATGTATATTTTCGGAACAGATTTGTTTTATATTTTCATTATTAACATTATTGTTATTATTTTTACTTCTGTAACCCAGTTTCTTTTCTTCATATATCTTTTGTTTTTTTTTTAATTCACCATTTCTTCTTCATCTTCTATTACTTTAGTAGTTTGTACTTCGTTATATGGTCGTTTTATTCTATTAATTTAGTTTTTACCTTAGAAATTTTCTCTTTTATAAAAGCAATTAATGAATATACCTTTAAGTGTTTCTACCACATAATGTAGTTTTATAAAACCGTTTTTACTATTAATTTATATATATATATATATATATATATATATATATATATATATATATAAACTTTCTTTTGAATTTTTAAACAATAATAATTCTTATTTCTGAAAACCTCGTAGAATTTTATTGTGTAAGCCTAGAATCTTAAACAATAATTTGTACTTTACTCGCTTATTTATTTCTCCATGCTTTGTTACGATTTCTTTTCATAATTATTTTGTTAGATAAATTAATTCTTCAAAAAAAAAAAAGTGGTTAAATAAATTTTTATAATGTTTAAAAGGTTGTAGCAGTAAAGCTATTCCCGGTTGCATGAAAATAAACAATAGACTATCTTCTCATTGTTGAAAAAAAAAATTAAACGGACTTGTATTCCCTTTTGCGTATTGTAATCTGTGGTTTTACAATTTTTTTTTTATATGGGTTTTAAGAGTATTTTTTTATTTTTTATTCTCAGCGTGCATAATGTGTTCTTTACAGAATAATAAAACATGTTCAAAGATTTCTTTATACAGAATATCTCACTAAGAAACGGAAACAGTTTCAGGTAATGTTCTAAATCGAAAATAAAAAAATTAGAGTAAATATTAATCTAGAAGCATTTTTTCGAGATTATGAAAAAGTAGGCTGCCCTTCTAGTCAGAACTTGGACCCTCGGAGCTCAAGTCAGTCCGAGTTAATCCCAGAGCCAACTCCAGGCTCCTCGGGGCTTTCCGAGACCAAGGAGCCTACCCCATGGCCGCAGAGTTCGCTTCGCTCGCCATTCCCATCTACCGAGAGGTCTCCACCCCCTGAACCCCTGTGCACTGTACGTTATTCACATGACTATGAGGGGATAATACTGATAAATAATAATTATAGTATTCAGGCTTTATACAAACGTGAAAAACAAACTAAATTACAAAAGATAGAATAATAGTAACTATGGTAATAAATGTACACACACCTTTGACGACCAAACATTCTTAACTTATTTGTTTGCCATGGTGGCAGAAATATAATAATAAAGTAAAAGGATTAATCTTTTTTTCCTTAATGAATATCTTTCTACAACTTCGCCCTTCTTGGGGGTGAAGAAATAATGAATATTTTTTTTATTCACTAGCTCCCTTGAAGGCTGAACCTACAAAAGAGCTAGGGCCTCGGTCGATGGCTTAAAACCTTCTTTGGGATAACACGAATTTGAAAGTAACCGGTCGGTTAGTTCTCGCGTGATGCGATAACAAACAGACAAACATTATATAACAGTATAGATTTCCGAATAACCGTCATCTGTTAAATCGAGTGTACCTGATGCATGCAAAAGTTAGCCTCAGTCTACTAATAATATCCCGTTTGAATTTTGAAAATTGGACGATTGTTTGCAGAGATACTATAAGAGCACCCTCATTGCACCTCCCAAAACAGCGCCCTAGGGGCACCCCGTTCTTTACCAATTGATAGTGATGATTGGTCTAGCCTCCCACGAGGTGCTCGCATACCTCACCACTCTAGCCTCACACGCAATCCCCATGGGAAGCCCATTATTGTTAAACAGAGATTGTTTTAAAATTATTTAATTATATTTTATTTAATGTAAATTTAATTTCATAATTTTTCTTATATTATTCATATTCGATTGATTCGAATCATTCCGTTCACACACAGTGATAGAGACTCACAGTTCCTTAATTCAATTCATTAAAGTTTGCGTTTCAACCGGCAAATTCAAATTCTGTAAATATATTTCTTTCGAGATAAAATATATCTAAAAACCTCAGTTATGCCAAGAAACGGGTAGAAATTTGATTACGAGTGATCGAGTAGTTTTTGTTTATTCTGAACAAATAAAAACCCTCTTTCCCTTTATATAATCGTATAGAAGTAGATAGCACAGATTTCATCTTGAATTCTGCTTCAAGGATATATAAGCCAATAAAATTTAAATTAAGGTTTAAATTTGATAGTTTCATATGGTTTTTGATTTGCAAAAGAATAAAATAGATTCCAGGCTCAGTAATTTTTTAGAAAATTGTTTCTAAAACAAAATAATATCTGTTGCAATCACAATTTTTGTTAGGTTTGACATAAGATTCGTTAAGTAACCAGTAAACATTGAATTGTGAGAAAATCTATGCAACTAATGGCCACTAAGCATGAAGAAAAATTTTACTCTCAAAATAACAAAACAGATCGAAAAGTTCCAAAAAAAGCTGACAACAGTTGTTGTGGTGCAATCCACCGGGTTGATCTAGTGGTGAACGCGTCTTCCCAAATCAGCTGGTTTGGAAGTCGAGAGTTCGAGCTTTCAAGTTACTTTTATACGGATTTTAATACTAGATCGTGGATATCGGTGTTCTTTGTTGGTTGGGTTTCAATTAACCACACATCTCAAGAATGGTCGAACTGAGACTGTACAAGACTATACACTTCATTTTCACTCATACATATCCTCAAGAAGTAATACCTGAACAGTAATTCCCGGAGGCAAAACAGGGAAAAAAAAGAAAGTGAAAGTTGTTTCTGACGCACGGCTTGCACACGCAACTTAAAAATATTTATCATTTTATTTAAAAGTAATATTTTCTCGTTTATTTAATTCAATGATTCTAAGCGTATTTAATTCGCGCGGTGGACGGTAGGCAATAACTAAATTAATATCATTTTACAACTTACATAAAACAAATTTCGCTTGTACGATTGGAAAACTGGTGTAGCCGCGAGGGTTAACGCACCACGTACCGAGTCAACCGGGCGATCAAATTTGGGACCCAGCCAAACGAGCCTAACTTTTTTACACTTCAAATATTATTCATTTATTTAATTCTACTGCTCACCTGTAACGTCACAACATAGTTTTTTTTTTTTTGCTTGTAGAGCATTTTTTCGGGTGGAAGTGCGATTTTGCAATAATTTTTTTGCAAATATTGTTAATATTTAATTGTTAACAAATGTGCGGAAGAAAGCTCTGACCTTAATTGGCGAAATGTAGTGATAATGAGTGTGACCTTTCTCTACAGCCTCACCCCGTTGACCTTTTAAGTTGAAAATTTAATGGCATAATTTTTACTTATATATAAGTAATCTGATCAAGTTTGGTCAGAATCTGTCCAATAAGTCTGGAGATATAATGTGATTTAGAAGCCAACGCCGAACACGCGCGCGCACGTACATCCGGAAAATTCCCATCCGGTTTTTTGGGGTTCCTTAAGTGTCAAAACGTTAATATCCGGTGAAAACCGCATATTCTCATATTGGACAGATTACAGTAATTTCCCCTCTAGTACTATACTAGACGGACAAAGGGCTATAGCTTTAATATAGCGCTATCTAGACGGGAATGTAATAAATACTGTATTATAATTATAAACCAAAATAATAATAATTTAAATATTGGAAAATATTTATTCACCGACTAAAAAATTGTATTTTGCTACAACAATTTATTGTTTTTTATAATTTTTTTTTTTTTTAATTACTAAACGTACATTTCTGGGAGTTATTTTATTATGTTTTTCTTTCGAAAAACCATATAAAATTTACATTTTAATTTTAATTCTATAAATTTCAGTATTGCTTCATTTTACACTTGGAGCGGAATCCAAGATGAAATTTTTTGCACCTGTAACTCGAAATGAGGCGCGTTCTGGATCCAGGCTTATGAGTTTATTTATTTTCACTTGTAAAACATTGTTTTTTTTGGTTTTTTTTACTAATTAATTTACCATAGAAGCTTATACGTACGAATATGAAGATGGAAATTTGTAGCGTATGCTAAATGCCACTCCTATCCGGGAATCGAACTCTGGGACTTCTGAATGAAAGGCTGAGACGCTATCGCTCCGCCACGTGTATACTTTTACTTCCATATATATTAAATATATATATTTTTTTTTTTTTTGAAAAAATTTTGTCTAAATCGAAACGTAATTTATCTTGATCTATGGACAAGGAACAACCTTGAATAAAAGAAAATTGTTTTAAAAATATTTTTTTGAAAGGTATTTCTAAAAAGAACTGTTTCCATGTTATGAACAACACAATTGGTTAAATGAAAGGTTAAAAGTAGTAAAAAATTCTGAAAATAACTGCAATATTTTAGCAAAAATAATCTTTCTATAGCGGAAGTAATTGAACAAACAACTGTATGCTTGACTTCTGTATTACCTGGAATATGAATCTTGGTTGAAGTGGTAGGAATTTATTGACGTGGAGTGAAGTATATGCATAAGTTTACTAACGGCGTTTAATTTTACAAGTGGTGTAACAGAAAAGCGTCAGCTATTACCGATTCAAGATTACTTTTTAAAAAAGTCTTTGAGAAAGCTTTAAGGTTTTTTCGTTTTGAGACAAAAGGACTCCAGTTTACTGCGCTTTCTAATCGATTAAAATGTACCAATCCGATGTCATTAGCGGAGCAAATATTTTTTCGCCAAGCGTTTCCAACCTATTTTATACGGAGGTTTTTCTTTATTTTCACCATTATAACAGATCTTGAAAATTTACAACATTCTTCGTGAAGTATTTTTTATATGTAAATAATAATCTTCATTTCTCTACATGATTGTAAAATACAAATAAAAAAATATGAATTAAAATATAGAAGAATGAAATAAGACACTTTTTGAAAAAAAAAGTTTATTTGTAGTGTTCCAGCGGGGGTTGGATGTCAATTTCTGGTTGTTTAATATGTTTTTTTTGAATAGATAATCGAGAATTTCTTCAATTCAAGTGCCGTTTGTCGCAAAAAAAAATTTATTTCGTTAAATAACTAGTAAAAAAACTGCGTTTTTTTAAAAAATGTTTTGATTTTAATAAACTGCGAAATTTTTAGGTTTGTATTTAGTTTTTCTGGACTTTATTCAAACCATTTTACTCAGAATAAAATATTTTACAAGTATTATTTAAAACATTTATGTATTTATTACCCATTTAACAAATTATTTTACTCCAAACGTATAATAGTTTGTTTTTCGACTCGAATCTTCTGTTTTTTTGTTTTTTTAATCCCAGATTTCACGAGAACTACTAAAAATACAGTTCTGGAAAATATATTTTTTTTTTGTTTAGGTCAGATTTAATATAAAACAATTAAATTTATTCCTTAATTTGGGTCTTCAGATTACAATGTGGCTTAATTTTGCCGATGGCGCAGAAATATTTCGCTGACACTCTTTCATTTCTTTTTCCTGTTTAGCCTCCGGTAACTACCGTTTAGATAATTCTTCAGCGGATGAATGAGGATGATATGTATGAGTGTAAATGAAGTGTAGTCTTGTACATTCTCAGTTCGACCATTCTTGAGATGTGTGGTTAATTGAAACCCAACCACCAAAGAACACCGGTATCCACGATCTGTTATTCAAATCCGTGTAAAAATAACTGGCTTTACTAGGACTTGAACGCTGGAACTCTCGGCTTCCAAATCTGTTTATTTGGGAAGACGCGTTCACCACTAGACCAACACGGTGGGTTTCCGCTGACACTCTTAACGAAGCGTTTCCTTACCTTTGCTTGTATGAACTTTCTTCTTTATTTTCACCAGTCTAACATTTCCTGTAAGTTTGTTACATGCTTCGTGTATCAGTATGTATAAATTTTTTGGTTATCCCTTTAACGATTTCCCTCCTCCATTACCATCAGGAGATTTATAATAGATCATCCTATAATTATATTACCTTTTTTTATAAAAAAAATCAATAACTGATAATACAAGAAAAATCTTTATCTTTCAAATTTGTAACATTCTATATATATATATATATATATATATATATACATGCTGTGTGTTTCTAAAATGTGGGCTAGCTATATTTTTTCGAATTCTTGTAAAACTAAACAAAAAATACTCTGCGGAAAAATGACAATTTCTCCTTTTTTCTCCCCCTGTCCACCATTTTTTATTTTTATATAAAAATTTATATCTCAAGTTCAGATAGACGAATCACATTAATATTTTGTAAGCGTCTTTTTGGTAAATGTTTAAAATTAGCAAAAAATTAGGACTTAAATAACTTCGCAAATTACAAAATTCCGGCCATGTTTATTTTTCAATTCGTTATATCTTCATAAATATTACTTTTATCGAAATTTATGTTATTTGCTAAAATATTAAGCCTTTTATTTTGAACAAAATAGCATTCTATTTTTTAAAATCGGTTAACAAATAGTCGAGTTATGGGAGAAAGTTTTTGTTGTAATTTTGTATCATAATTATTAGGTCTATTATTGTGAGAAAATTATTACATAATTTCATACTAATTTACTACACTATAATTAACAATGTATATAAACAATTAATATTTAATCGAATTGAACGTAAAGTTGAGGACATGAAAACAGACACAATATTATAACATCAATTTTCTGCCATAACTCGAATATTTGTTAATTATTATAACAAACATAACTATTTGTTATGTCGTTTTGTTCAAAATAGAAGGATTAATATTTTGGCAAAAAATATGTTTTGATAAAACTTATATTTATGGAGGTATAATGGACTGAAACATAAACCTGGCCACCATTTTGTAATTTTCGAAGGTATTTACCTGATTTTTTGTTTTTAATTTTAAAATTTTAATACCAAAACGTTTACCTAATATTAATGAGATACATAGTACTTAAGTACGTATAGAACTCACCCCGAAACTAGTCAAAATGGTTTCAGAGATGGTCAAAATGGATATTTCCGTTGAAATCTTAAAATCGAAATTTTTCGCGATCAAAATACTTCGTACAAGAAAGTAAAAACATTTTTTGGCAATTTTTTTAATGATAGTTCGTAGTCTAAATGAAATTTATTAATTGATTTTGAAATTAATATTTTATATATAGCGCAATTTTTTTTAAATTATGAACCCCGGACCGAAAATGTCGTAAAGTTTTTTTTTTTTTTAGTTTATTGAAGTGGGTGATGGTTCTAGAGAAAACTTTAGTGAAGGAAATTTGTTAAGCAACCTAAATACGAATATTTTCAAAAAAAAAATATTTTGTCTTATAATTTATTCCCCACCAATAAAAAACATAAATTCTGTTTTTTTTTTTTGTTTTTAACTTAATTTTTTTTGAAAAAGTAAAATTATTATTTTTAATTTTAAGTCTAAAAGTGAGACTGACGTGTCTGGGAAATTCACCGACGGTTATTAATTTATTTTATTTTTTTACAGAAATCTTTATTTACTAGGAGTTAAACTTATTCCTCAGCGGTAACACCCGTTTTGTGTTTTACTTTAATATCGTTTGTAGTCATTTATTTTGATTCGATATTCTCTGTTCTTTGATATAATAGTATGTATCATATAAAGTACAAAGATAAGAAATAAATGGAAATTTCTTTCACGACAAGGACTCCTGCACAAAAAATAATCAAACAAACAAATGGAAACTCAACACGTTTCATTCAATCTTTCTATTTCTACGCGGGTTATAGATTATATTTGTTCTTGTTTTAGACCGGTTATGTTTTGTCAGAGAGAAGAAGTGTACCGTGACGTATTTACGACTAGAAGAAACAAGGTGTCGGTGCTGCGTGACGAGTTGATTGTTACTGTTGAGTGTTTTGGCTTCGGTAGAAATAGTGGAAGTAAGAAATGGTTTAAAAGAGAACATGTTCAGAGGGTAACGTTCAAGAAGAGAAGTTTGCAGTTCTATTGTGTATATGGGAGGGGTATGGGTTTATCCCGAGGGATTTATAGGGGGGGGGGGAGAAGAATTGCTGTAACCATCCCTCACCATGATTTTCCCGTTCTCTGTTTTTCCCTCTTTTTTCGTATTACTCCGTCTCTCTCTTATATTTATCCTTTCACCCGTATTTTTTTATTTTTGTTTTGTGGTATCGGAATGGAAGAATATATTAATGAACCGTTCGATTTTTATTATAATCTTGTAAACATGTTCTTCTGTTAAATCATACTGTTAAACTGTTCGATACTCAAAATTTGTGGGATTCAATAAATCGTTTGTTATTTTGAAACTTTCATTGATGAGAAATTCATGTTAAAAAAATAAAAAATAAATAAATTTACATTACATTATCTAAATTTAAAATATATTTTTATTTCATCCATTATTCAATCATTTATTTTCATATCAGCGAAGTTTTCCTATGTGTACGTGAAGTTCAGAATTTTAATCTTTCAACATTTTTTTCTTTTTAAATAAAAAAAGTTTTTTATAACTTCTCGGATCTTAGGTACACTGTATTTATTTTTCTCATAAAACAATTGGTAATTTATTAATCTCCTTAAATGGATGGATCTTACATATGTAGTCGCCAAGAAAGACAAAAATTATTTTTGGAGAGTTACACCTAATGAAGAATATTTAATAAAAGGAATTTTTACTTTGATATTCATTTAAACGGTATACTCTCTTTTTCTGTTTAGTCTCCGGAACTACCGTAAGGTGGTTTCAGAGAATGAATGAGAATATGTATATATGTACAGCGTGTACAACATTTAGAGTAAATGTTGGAAGTGGCCGCCATCTTCTCGAATACAAGCTTCAATTCTTTTTACAGCGTTTCTTGCAACTTTTTTCATAGTTTGTGGCTGGATATTTAATACAGCTTGTTCAATAGTTCAAGCGTTCGTGGTTTGTTGGTGTAGGCTTTTTCGTTGAGGTAACCCTGTAAAAAAAAATCCGCCGCAGTCAAATCTGGAAATCTTGGTTGGCACAAGCCTCGACCGATAACACGATTACCAAAGGATTCCTCGACGAAATCAATTACTCGCAAAAATCGGTCTTTGATTTCAGTGATTGTATATGTATTCAACACTGACGCAGATCTTTTGTGTTCCTTGTTATTAACAGAACCGGTCTCTCTAAATTTTGCGACTAACCTTAATACTGATGTTTTGTTAGTAGCCGGTTTATCTAGGTACTTATGGCGAAACAAATCTTGCACTGCAACCGCTGATTTCGTACTGAAGTACGACTCGACAATGAAAACACGTTCATCTAGCGAAAACACCATCTTGTCTCTAGCAATACACTGAACGTTATGATTGCATTGTTGTTACTATCGGTAGTGTTCTACTGCGTCGCCGCCATGTTCAGATGTTGGACGAGTCCATTTCAGTAACCAATAGTCGCGGGGGGGGGGGGTAAGCTTGACTTTTGAAATTTTATGGATGAGTGACTGATGGTTTGCGTTTTATATGGGACACCTGTAAATGAAGTGTAGTCTTGTGCAGTCTCTGATCGATCATTATTGAGATGTGTGGTTAATTCAAAACCAAACACCCAAAAACACCGGTATATATGATCTAGTATTCAAATCCATATTAAAGTAACTGCCTTTACTAGGATTTGAACCTTAGAACTCTGGATTTCGAAATTAGTTTCATTCGCGATGACCAGTTCACCACAAGACTAAACTCCTACCCTACTAAAGGGCGTTTGTATGTGTGTCCGGAATGTACCGATCACTAGCAGAAAATTCCGATTCCTTACTGCATGTCTCGAGGTGGTCTGGTGTATACTTGTTATATTATTATATATCGATATGTATGCGGAATATATATTAATAATTTATTACTTCCTTGTACAAAGTAAAGGAAATAATGTGATTGCGAAAAATTTCGGTTTCTAGATTACAACGGAAATATCCATTTTGACCATTTCTGAATCCATTTTGAGATTTTTCGATGTGAGGTCTGTACTTAACGTTTGTATCTTGTATAATTTAAAAACGATTAGCCGTAGAATGTTGAAATTTTGGATTTGGACTATTGTAACATGTTGTGCACCTCTCCTTTTGATTGCAATCGACTTCCCAAAAAATCCCAAAGTCCAAAAAAAATTGAAGTTTGGAATTTTTCTTAACTGCAATAATAAGCCCTCATTGAGAACTTTTTAACGATTTATCAAAAGTGGTACTTATTTTTTTCATCGGTTCTAAGAGTTATAGCCAAATAAATTTTTAATTAATAAAATATTTGGATCAGGCCCATCGGTTCGAATCAAACTTCATCCCGTTTTTTTTTTTTTTATTTTTTTATTTTAAATATATTGATTTGTTAATAATTATTAACCTCTCATTGTAAAAAAATTACGTTGAATAATAATTCATTTAAAAAAGAATAAATAAATAAAAATAAAATTTCGGATGAAATAAATTTTTTTGTACTTTTCATTTAAAAAAAAGTGTAAATGTAATTTAAAAGGCGTACAAAAGGAAGTCGTGTGTTATCCACATCAGATTTTTTTTATATTTATGTGTTTTTCTTCATAAAATAATGAACTATAATCAAAAAGTAGTCAGTGGATTGTACCACCATTAGCGAAAAATCCCGATTCGGTAGTTTCTTTATATCAGTTTTCATCATTCAAAAAAATATATATTTACACAAGAGATAATCAGTTTTGGGCATCTAATAATCCCATACCGCGACGCCGCCCGGAGAGTCTAGCTGCGGAGGGCGTGCCTTAGGCACGCCTATGCACCTAGTATAATATTAAAGCAATTCAATTAATTTGATGAAAAATCTGTATAATTACGGTGACTTAAACATAAGTTTATTTTTGTGATAACGCAGTTTCGATGAACAATTATGGAAATTTACAAACCTTTTTATCCGTTGTTATTTAAATAAAAAAAATTTTTAAAAACATTTTTTCTTATTTTCAAAATGGCAGCCCTTAAAAAAATATTTCGGTATTATTTTATACTGAATAAATTGTTTTAAAAATTATTTCAATTTTGTTTCTCTTACTATTAAGATGTTTAAATATAAAATTATTATGTCGTGATTTATATTTAAAAGAAGTATATATGTAAAAAAGTACATTAAGGTCCACAACCTTAATGGTTGTTTACGATCTATGATGAATCAGTTAACTCTGAAAATCATATAACCATCTTTAAGAATAACAAGCATCTCATGCCAAATTTATAAATATGAGGAATAAAGTCGTCTTCATTGAGCCAAATATGCATTTGTATACGAGGTGCTACCCAAAAGTTCGGGGAATTTTACCATAAAAATCAATAGCTTACCATATAATTTCCTCTGTCTTCTTCAAAATAATCCCCTTAGGCATTGATACAGTGATCCTAGCGTTTTTCCCATGATTCCATGCATCCCTGGAAGTCTGCAGGTGTAAGTATTCGAAGCACGATCTGCGTTTCTTCCTGAATCTCCTAAATTGTGTTAAAATGATGGCTTTTCAATTGAAATTTTATTTTCGGAAAGAGAAAAAAGTCGCACGGGGCAAGGTCAAGCGAATAGGATGGGTGGGGAATCACTACCGTCTTTTTGGAAGCCAAGAAATTCCGAACGGCTAGCGATGTGTGCGCGGGCGCGTTGTAATGGTGCAGAACCCAGCTGTTGTTACCCCACAGATCAGAACGTTTGCGCCTATGTTATGGTCAAACTGCCCATCGGCAGTTTGACCAAGGGGAACAAATTCCTTATGGATAATGCCTTTGATGTCGAAAAAAAACAATCATCATGGACTTAACGTTGCTGCGAACTTGGCGTGCTTTTTTTGGCCGCGGTGAACTTTGCGACTTCCACTGCGACGACTGCTGCTTAGTTTCAGGGTCATACCCGTACACCCATGTCTTTTCACCGGTTATGATGTTGGTGATGAAGTTGGGTCATTTCTTACTGAATTTCTACGCGATTTTGTTTCTAGTCTCTGTTCAACAGTCTCGGTACGAATTTTGCAGCAATGCGTCTATGTTCAAATTGTCCGACAAGATTAGTTGCACGGACTCATATGACATTTGTACGATTGCACAATTATCATTGATTGTTTGTCTACGATCTGCAACAATAGCCTCTCACACTTTCGCGATGTTTTCCGGTGTTGCGCTTGTTGATGGTCTTCCTGAACGCTCATCGTCATCGACTGTCGTTCGTCCATGTTTGAATCGTTTGTACCACAAAAAAGTTTTACTTTTACTCATATCATTGTCACCAAATGCTTCCACAAGCATGCGATGGGTTTCTGCACCGATTTAAGCATGAAGCAAAATTTGATGCAGGTTCTTTGCCCCTAAAAATCTGCTATTTTGGTGGCCAAAATCCTTTAGAAATTCCTGTACCGAAAAAAATCCTGTAACACCTGCATTGTAGAACAAGCTATATACCAAGTGCGGATGCCCTGTTGCAACCATCAGTCGTGCTTATCCCCTTCCAATAAGGCTATGAACTGTTGGATCTAACATTATTTTCAAAAAATAGGGTCGTATATATTATTCGTCGCCTTGAAACTACACACCACACGGGTTTTTTTTGTGAATGTAGGTGAAATTCAAAGAAAATGCTCCTCCTATTCCAATAAGGCTATTAACTGTTGGCTTTAACATTTTTTTTTTTTTTTAAATAAGGGTCTTATTTTACGTCGCCTTGAAACTGCACACCACACTTTTTTTTGTTATTGTAGGAAGAAAATGTTTAGGTTTTCAGTAACCCCAGGTCTGATAAAGATGAAATCACACTTTATCTGTGAAAAACACTTGAAATTTCGATTCGAAAATTAGTTTCCATCACAAATATACGTTTTTTAATAGCTAACCGCACTTTAAACTACACACGATTACGCAACATTATTCAAAAATCAATGCTCGACACAGATCGGCAATATTCAAATATGCAGACAATTAAAGAGTCCTCTGCACTTCTACGCCAGATGTGCCAAAATTGTCCGTGTTATTTCTTCCATTCATGCATTTAGTATAAATTACTGAGTGATGAGGCTTCCTGTAAGTGGGACATGTATAATTATGAAATCATCATAGAATATTCTTGCGTTTTATCATCTTTTAATTTTTAGTATTTAATTGAAAATAAACATCAGGAATTTGATAATATAATTAATATATGTTAGATGTATATTTCGGTTATCTGTTTTCAACATACGGTTGTGATCTGTAATATTGAATATATTCATTGTATTAACAATGTGTTTGTCGTACACTAACTCTCTACCCGTCACGGTCTCACTTTCGGTGTCCATATGTGTCTGTATATATTATATTCACACTCGACATATACCTATCTTATTTTGTTCTCTGCTTATCTGAATTAATTGAACTGGAGCAGCGATGGTAACCGATTGTGGGTAGTGTTCATGAATTTAAACCGTTGCCATAATGTAAACAGTGCGTTATTAATAAACCAATGCATCTACAAATTGTTTGCGTGTGCGTGTGTGTGTGTGTGTGTGTGTGTGTCTGTGTGTGTGTGTGTGTGTGTGTTAAATTTGTGCTTGTAGATAGCCTAATATATGCGTGCATTTCCTATTACTGATATCAGAAGAGAGAAGTCTGAGGGTGAATAGCGGACTGCGTGAGGGTGAGGTATGGAAAGAGATTATAGTTCTACCAAACCAATTACTATACAGCCATATGGCAAACGTGGTGGTGGGGGGTAAGAAAATTTTGCACGTGCATATTCAATAGATAATTATGAAAGAGAGGACGCGTGCGTGTGTTCATGAGGGGGAGGATTTAAAGAGGTTTATTAACATTTATATAGCCCGAAAAGCATCTTTTGTTCACCTTAAAGTTGCTATATCATCAGCAAATCGTAGCATCTTTATCTTTTCTTTATCTTCTTTATCTTTGTAAAAATTAAAGAAGGAAAGTAATATATTAATGGTATATTTGTAGTTTTACCAAAAATATATATACATGTAAGAAGAAAAACAAACCAACATACTTGGCGTTTATAGACCTAGAAAATGCATTCGATAACGTAGAGTGGAATAAAATGTTCAGCATTTTAAAAAATTAGGGTTCAAATACAGAGATAGAAGAACAATTGCTAACATGTACAGGAACCAAACAGCAACAGTAATAATTGAAGAACATAAGAAAGAAGCCGTAATAAGAAAGGGAGTCCGACAAGGATGTTCCCTATCTCCGTTACTTTTTAATCTTTACATGGAACTAGCAGTTAATGATGTTAAAGAACTATTTAGATTCGGAGTAACAGTACAAGGTGAAAAGCTAAAGATGCTACGATTTGCTGATGATGTAGTAATTGTAGCCGAGAGTAAAAAGGATTTAGAAGAAACAATGAACGGCATAGATGAAGTCCTACGCAAGAACTATCGCATGAAAATAAACAAGAACAAAACAAAAGTAATGAAATGTAGTAGAAATAACAAAGATGGACCGCTGAATTTGAAAATAGGAGGAGAAAAGATTATGGAGGTAGAAGAATTTTGTTATTTGGGAAGTAAAATTACTAAAAATGGACGAAGCAGGAGCGATATAAAATGCCGAATAGCACAAGCTAAACGAGCCTTCAGTAAGAAATATAATTTGTTTACATCAAAAATTAATTTAAATCTCAGGAAAAGATTTTTGAAAGTGTATGTTTGGAGTGTCGCTTTATATGGAAGTGAAACTTGGACGATCGGAGTATCTGAGAAGAAAAGATTAGAAGCTTTTGAAATGCGGTGCTATAGGAGAATGTTAAAAATCAGATGGGTGGATAAAGTACAATTGAAGAGGTATTGCGGCAAATAGATGAAGAAAGAAGCGTTTGGAAAAATATAGTTAAAAGAAGAGACAGACTTATAGGCCACATACTAAGGCATCCTGGAATAGTCGCTTTAATATTGGAAGGACAGGTAGAAGGGAAAAATTGTGTAGGCAGGCCACGTTTGGAGTATGTAAAACAAATTGTTGGGGATGTAGGATGTAGAGGGTATACTGAAATGAAACGACTAGCACTAGATAGGGAATCTTGGAGAGCTGCATCAAACCAGTCAAATGACTGAAGACAAAAAAAAAAAAAAAAAAAAAAGTTGCTCGCGCGAACATCCATCCATTACTTATTTTCTTTTAAGTCATCATTCTTTTATTTTATTTTATACTCTTATTTTTTTCTAATCTTAGCTAACTTTTACCTAAAGCAAGGTACTATAATTTTTTTCTTGTACATATTGCCACGTAACCTTTAAGCTTGTGCGTGTGGGATATGAAAATTAAATTTTTTAGTGAATGAAAAATGCCATCCATGTCCGACCGGGTACAGCTCGGAAAAAAAACTTTTTCGAAAGTTCTATGCCTTACGGAGAAAATGAAAATAAAGATAGATTTAAATAAATTATAAATCTGCAAAAAAAATTTACAGTGCTTTGAAGTCCAAAGAATTATTTTTGTCAGAATGACGTTTGTATGTATGTATGTAAATGCCTACATTTCGTGTTATAACTCCGGACCCTGTTGACCAATTTTCTTGACAGATTGGTACTACCATCGGGAAGGAGAAAGAATGTATTATATTAAAATTTTGCAAATTTTGGAAAAAGGAGTGGGGTGTTGTCGGCAGAAATAAAATTTCAAATTATTACTGGGGGACTTGATCAAAAAATTATTCCTACAGAAATTGAAGTTTTTTTTATCAAAATCACAATTCAACAAAAAGTTTTGTCACATTCACTTCCGTGAAGTGAATTTTAGCTATATCTTACTTCAAAAAAGTAATTATGGGAGTTTTTCGCATGTATATTTTCTACATAAATAGGCATTTAAACCACTATAAATAATTTTTGCTCGTCTCCCTCTCCAATGGTCTGTGGTAACAAAAAAATATTTTAATATAAAAAATATTGTTATAAATTTAAATCCATCTCGCAAGTTATCCAATGCATTTAAAGTAGAAAATTCATAATTTTTTAATAGCCCACTTTAGTATTTCTTGAAAAAAAATAAGCCAAAAATTTTTACTCTGTTTCTAGAAAATAATTAGGAAACTTAATTTCCTAGGGTTTTTTTTAATTATCCCACCGGGTTTGTCTAGTGGTGAACGCATCTTCGCAAATTAGCTGATTTGGAAGTCGAGAAGTTCAGTGTTCAAATCATAGTAAAGGTAGTTACTTTTACACGGATTTGAATACTAGATCGTGAATACCGCCGGTGTTCTTCGGTGGTTGGGTTTCAATTAACCACACATCTCAGGAATGATCGAACCGAGAATGTACAAGTCTATCCATCATTTACACTCATACATGTCATCCTCATTCAACCTCTGTAATAATACCTGAACGGTAATTCCCGGAGGCTAAACAGGAAAAAAGAAAGATAGGTTTTTTTTTATTATAGCCATAACTATATTACTGTTATGTAGTTTATTTAGAATTATATCCTTTTTTAAACAATTTAAATAAAAGTACCTTTTTAAATGCCACTTAGGGATTACTTTCTTAAAGATTAATTTTACCTGAATGTTTACTTTTGATTTTGAAGTTCCCAAAATAAAAATAAAAAAAAAAAATTTTTCGCAATTTATTATTTTTAATGCTTAAAACGTATTTTGTTAAACAATAAAGCCACTAAAAATAATTTAATAACCCTCCCCTTTGAGGGTAGGGGTATTAAGGGGAGATCTTTTTTTAGATTTTAATTTATTTAAAATTAGTTAATGCCTGAAATTAGTTTTCACGCATGTGTTCCCAACATTTTCAAAGGATGAATATTTTATCATATAATAGATACGAATAGAACTTAAAATGATTGAATTGTAAAAATTAATTAGATAACTTTACCTGAGTAGCCGAGAAATTTATGCAAGCTGTCGCTGGTTTTGCGTAATATCAAACCATCTAATTTTTAGCATCCTTCTGTAACACCAGGTCTTTTCTTCTCAGATTTTTTCCCATCTTCCTTGCAGTTTTTCTTTCTCCAAGACCACAGAGGATGGTCTAGTAGTTATACATTGAACATGCTCAGTGGTTGCTTGGCCTTAACCTCCAGGGACCCCACAGGAATCTGCGATGTCATGTCCTGAGGGGTTCATTGTTGGAATTACCTTGTGCTAGCGTTATGCTCTGCATTCTACAAAAAAATATTTTTCTAGTTTTTTTTATTTATATTAGGTAGATACTAGCAAACCTCTTTCATGCATAAATGATCGAAAATCTGATTTCTCTTGATTCGGTCATCTTTCTAAACAGAATTTTCCAATATTTTTTGACTTTCCAGCAAGTAATAGATATATATATACCTGTTGTTCCACTATCATATTATTTTCATCTCTTCTTGGGACACCCTCTTTCTTTCCTTCAAACCAGGTTGCAAAAGAGAGGTTTCTTAGGCCGATTAGATCTTGGTTCATTTTTTCAAATGTTGCTTCCGTTTATCTCTTTATTGAATTAAAGATTTTTTATTAATTTAAGATTTATTTATTTATTTATAAGATTTTGCAATTTTATTAATATTATTAAATACTATCATTAGTGAGTGCATCTCTAAGGAATCTAAAGAAAATTTATAGAAAAATAATCTAAGAATGTAATATACCAAAATCTTCATTTCTTCTCGAAAACTTACTAAAAATACAGTTCTGGGTCTTACTATTTTCAATTTCACAGGTCAACTTTCATATAAACCATTAAATATGCTCCTTAATTTGGTTCTCAAGAATTACTGTCTGATTTAATTTTACCGAAGGCGCAGAAATCAGGGCGAAATCTTTCGCCAGCTGACAGTCGCTAACTATTATGTTTATATACTCTTTTTTTTTTTTAGAAAATTTTCAACTGTTGGCTAACACATTAGTTTATTACTTCCTTGTACGAAGTAATAAAAGGGATGTAATAAGTGCGAAGTAATAAAAAGGAAGTATTCGGATCACGAAAAATTTCATTTCAGATTTCAAAGGAAATATCCATTTTGACCATCCCTGAATCCATTTTGATTAGTTTCAGCGTGTCTCGCAGAACTCAAAAACGATTAGTCGAAAAGAATGTTGAAATTTTGGATTTAGTACTGTTGTAACATCTAGTTGTGCACTACCCTTTTTGATTACAATCGACTGAACCAAAAGTGTCCAAAAAAGCTCAAAATCCAAAAGAAAATTTGGATTTGGACTTTTCTTAACTGCAATAATAAGCCTTTATTGACTGCTTTACAACGATATATCATATAAGTGGTACTTATTTTCATTGGTTCCAAAGTTATAGCCAAATGAAATATTTGGTTCTTAAAGGAGAAGGGAATTTGATTCAAACCGATCGAATCAAATTTCATCTTTTTTTAACTTTTTTTTTAATTTAAATATATTGATTTATTAATAACTAACTATTTACCTCAGATTGTAAAAAATGTTTTATGAAATAAAATTTTGTGTACTTTTCATTTTAAGAAAAATGTGTATGTAATTTTTAATAGGCGTACAAGAAAATCATGTGATGTCCACATCAGATTTTTTTTTTCTACCCGGAATTAATTTTTTTGCTACCTTCTGACAAATTTTAAAAAGATAATCACGTACCCTATTAATATATTTATTGTATTTCTATTTATTCACAACATTCAGTAGATGAGGTGTGAGATGTGCAGTGTTTGTACTCATAAATAATATATCGTGTGCTGAAATAGTATTTTGAAAGTAGGCTATGTAATGTACTACTGTATACGCTACTTTACCAATTTATAAATATTTTGTGAGCTCTTGAATCCATTTATGTATGTAAATATATGGGGTACATCTGCATATTTAAGGAGGAACGCATATATGTCCCTACACGTATATATGTGTTTTACTTATTTATTATTTTACTTAAAATGTTTTTAACTTACTTTTGAGTAACATTAATTACTTATGTATTGGTTTTTTTACTTTATTCGTTGAACTTGCTTTTTCCATTGAATTTATCTCTTATTCATATCTATTTATAATATATTTATTTGTACATAATTTGTGAAACTCTTTAATATTAATGAAATTTGTTGCTAGAGTTTTTCTTATCATTGTAATTCTTTCTAATATTTTCTGTGTTTTATTTTTGATTAAATAAAGATATAGATTCACCTTAGTGTGTTAATTTTGTTATACTAATGAAACCCAAAATATAAAGAAAAAAAAGGTTTTTATGAAAAGTCAGTTTTGCCAATAAAAGTTGAAGAATAAACCTTGATTTTCTTACGTTCCTTGTACAAAGCAAAGGAAGTATTGTGGTCGAAAAAATTTCTGTTTTCAGATTTCAACGGAAATATCCGTTATGACCATTCCTGAATCCATTTTGACTAGTTTCGATGTGACATGTCTGTACGTATCTCGCATATCAAAATCGATTAGCTGAAGGATGTTGAAATTTTGGATTTAGGATTGTTGTAACATCTAGTTGTGCAGCTCCTCTTTTGATTGCAAACGACTTAACCAAAAGTGCCAAAAAAAAATCACAAAATTTAAAAGAATTTGGATTTTGGAGTTTTTCTTAACTACAGTAATAAGGCTTCATTGAGGGCTTTTCAACGATGTATGATAAGTGGTATTTATTTTCATTACTTCCATAATTATAGCCAAATAAAATTTTAATTAATGAAATATTTGGATCTATAAGAGGAAGGCTTTGGAATCAGACTTCATCTTCTTATACCGTGAAGACCTCAGGTGAGAGTTTGGGTCTAATAAATAACATTACTGCTGATTTGGAAGATGGAAAAGAAAAAATAGTTGCTTATCTGCACGGAAGTGGACTAGGTCAGTTCAAGTTGTTTATGTTTAAGGAATCAATCAGTAAGTTAAGTAGTTTTTTTCTATGAATATGGTTATTTTTTAATAATGTTGGTATTGTCAAAAGATTCGTTCTTCATTTTGTTTTTGTGTATTTATGTTTTATTTTAGATACCAGGGATTTTTACGCCCTGTAAGTGTTACCATTGTACTAATATAGAGTTTGGGCAAAAAGTCACTTTACTTGTTAATAGCTTAGTACGGTTAAGACGTGTAGGTAAACATTGTTATGAATACAAAACAATACAAAAAATCTCTTTCGGCACATAGATTTCACCGGTGATAAAAAATATTTCCAAAGAAAAACTTCAAAGTTAACTCAATTCGATAATGGTTGCATGTGAAAAAAGTTTCATATGTTTAGCATACGACAAGCCCTATCTTCTTAAAATTCTAGTAATATTTTGGTCATCCCTTGCCGTAAGGGTTGGCCATACCAAAGATTGTTACAGATAAAAGTTTTAGGTAATGTTTAGAGGACCAACGACCACTTCAAACAGATTCGATACTGTGCCTATTAAGGGAGGTATGATATTTGTCTTCGAAACCCCATTTTTTCCACCCCGTGGGTCAACGATTGGTGATATAGGAAAACCTTACTATTAACTTTTAGGCGCCTATCCAAAGAATAGTAAGAACTTAAGACATTTATAGCGATATTTTGTTTTTTCCAAAAAGCCCCATGATCCGAGTTTACCCATTAACGATCTCCACCAAGATTTTGGGACGAGTTATTTTTAGGGACAATTTGAACGTGATTGGCGGAAAATTTTACGGTAGGACGTGACAGTTTCGAGGTTAAACCATGGCGGATACAAGTGTTTTTACTGTTCTGGAGAATTTGATGGCTTCTGTGTGAGTTCACAAACGTCTGACAAAAATGTCAATGACGGGCAATGATTTGACAGAATTCACTGTGCGGTTCGGTAAACCGCCGCCATCACGAACAAAGTTATTCGCATGGAAGAAGAAAACCATGAACGAAATGAAGAAGAAAACCATGAAGAAAATTGTTCTCGATGCACCACGTAGCGGAAGGCCTTTGGCCTGCACCGATACTTGTGTCGCTGTAGCGGAATCAATTGAACGATCGACGATGAAGTCAACCCTTATGCGGTCTGCAGAATTAGTCGTCCCGCGATCGACTATGCGAGACCATATACGTTAAGAATTGAATTTTTCATATTTTCGGCCATCCTCGATGAATGAGGTGAGTGATGGTGACTTGGAACAACGTTTGCATGCATGTGAAATGCTGTTCCCACGCTTCCGAAAAACAAATGATCAAAAAAAGTTATGTTATATGATGAATATTTAATATAGATCACCAAGTCTTTTTTCTGGGCAAAAGACATTCCGCACTTAAGACGAAAACGAGGAATTCCGCCGCATGTTATGATTTGGGCAGGGTTAACGGCAAACCATCTATTTGGACCATATTATTAATGATTCTGTGAACCAGCGCAGCTATCTTCACATGATTTACACGTAGTTGCTTCCAGAATTAACATCAAGAGGAGTAGCTGACATATTTACACTTCAACAAGACGGCGCTCCACCACATTTTGCTGTGAATGTCCGCACATGGCTGAATCAACTGTTCCCAAACCAATAAATAAACCTTCAACCTTTGTAACAATATTATTCACAACAAATGTTAGTTTTAACCAGACAAATGCTGAAATATACTGTTTATTGTATTCATAACAATGTTTTCTACATATCTAACTACTATATTATTATTATGTAAATCGCACATGCTGTACAATATGTGTGCTTAAATGTTAAGGGCACATATACACGTTAAAGCCCCTTAAAGGGCCTTATTACTTCCTTAACATATGATGACCCTGGTGGTGATTTATCCTATTTTAAAGAGTGTGTCGAGAGCTAATGGCTGTAGAAGTCAATGCCCATATAAACAAATTTATTGACTCCAGAATTGTTACACTTTAGATTATTTCTGACGATGCAGTTAAGACTGTCAATAATTTCATTAAATTCACAATTATTTTCTGAAACATGGTACCGCTGATATGTTAAATGAATAAATTAACAATGTAATCCACCTTACCAGCAAGTTGATAAGTACTATAGATTTTTCGGTCTATCCGGAAACCATCATCAGGAGTTAAAAATACGTTTAAAAAATTTATAGTTTAAAAAAAAGTTAAAAAATGTACTAATAGAGTGTACTCATAGGACCGGGACAGTCATAATAGTTTTTAAATTTTAACTACGATTTTTTTAAACTTTTGACTTAAAAAGTATTAATTTTAACTCCTGATGTGATGGCTACCAAGTAAGCTGAAAGAGAGTACATAACGTGCTGGTAAGATGGGTAACATTAATTGTTAATTTATTCATTTAAATTCATAATAATTTCGATTTCTGTGTTCTTCACCGGAAGTTTTATGAAATTTTGAATTTTGTACCAATCACAATCAGCAAAATTTCATTGTAAATTCAGTGTAGAATGAAGTGTGTATTGTGAATTCTGGGAATGCAGTGCGATTCTCGGTCGATTTATCTATACCCTTTACTACTTTCATACCTTCTTTATTTCAGAAGAAAGTATGAAAGTGATTTGCTAGCTTTTTAATAGTTACGGAGAACCAGTTATTTTTTTCATCGATGTAAATGTTTTTTCAATCTGGAAAGTAATTTGCAAAATCAAAATTTATGTGTTATTGTACATTTGTTTGTTAATCGTTAATAATAGTTCTGTGATTTCATACTTTAGTTTAACCTACGATAAATAATTTATTTATTTTTATTTTATTTATTTACATAGTAACAACATGCTTAGACTCTCCTATGCTTACTAGGTTAATGATAAATGTTTTTGAACCATCATGTTTTGTTATAGTCATTCAAAAAACTTACATCAAATATAATAATTAGTAAATGTTTTTGTTGTATTAAATGCAAGGTTTAGTATTTTTTATCGAATATAAAAATCCACATATTTTTTAAACGAATGTGTTTTGTATACTGATTGTTTTATTGTTATTTTCACATCGTTTGAAGATAGATTGTTTCTTCTTTTTGAGCTGTTCTATATTAAAACATCATTGTAATTTTATTTTTTGAAACAATAGTTTTGTACACTTTTTATGTTATTTTGATATTTTTTTTTTTATATTTTTTAACCGATTTTTTTCCACATAAATCAGGAAGAAAATAATTTTAATAATTTTGTTATAAGCTTCTCCCACAGGAAAAAAGAAAGGATTTTTTTTTACATAAAATCAGTTGTTAATTTATATTTAAGATATTTAGATAATACTTTTATTTTTATAGAAAATTTTAATCAGACAGCGATTGTCGAATTTAGTAATGATGCGATTAAATGATTATTGAATTCATTAATAATAAGAATCGATGTTTCGTTTAACTTTAAAACAACAAACAGTACTTAGTAGAAAACGCGAAAAATATACAACACAGATGTTAGCAAACTTTAAGTAATCAAAATAAAAAAGTAATAAAGGAAAAGAAGGTTTTGTTTTGATAGAAGAAGCAAACGTAAAAAAATTAAAATACCTTTAATCTTTTTTTTTTAAATTGTTATTTCCTAAAATACTATTACAACTTTTCCAGTTATACTATACTTTGGATGTTTCCGAGGCATTACACCTATTTTAATTTAAAAAACTGTTCTCTGTGACATCACAGCTATAGAAGACTTTACCGTTAGGCGGCTTTTATCTGATTACGGCTTACCCACACAAATAAAAATATTTCCGTTTATAAAAACAAATTTTTCTTTTATAAGTTTTCAAATGAAACTAATTAGATAATCCAGAATTATCTGTATACTCCTTTACAATGTAAAAGTACCACTGAAATCTCTTTTATGTATATGTATAGACAGGTGTTTCTAAAATGATGGACTGGCTATACATTTTCGGATTCTACTTGTAAAACTAAACAAAAATATCTTTAGGAAAAATTGCAATTTCTCCTTAGCTTCTCCCGCTGTCCGCCATTTTGTTATTTTTATATAAAAATTTATATCTCAAGTTCGGTTAGAAAAATCACATTAATATTTGGTTAGCGTCTTGGTAATAAAGTTTTAGAATTAGCAAAAAATCAGGACTTAAATACCTTCGAAAATTACAGAATGGCGGCCATTTTTTTTTCAATACGTTATATATCCGTAAATATTAGTTTAATAAAAAAATGTTATTATTTGCTAAAATATTAAGCCTTTTATTTTAAACAAAATAATATTTTTTTTAAAATCGGTTTACAAATATCAGAGTTGTGGGAGAAAATTGATGTTGTAATTTTGTGTCTGTTATCATGTCCTCTACTTTACGTTCAGTTCGATTAAATATTAATTGTTTCTATTAATTGTTAATTCCAGTATTGTAAATAAGTATCAATTAAGTAACAATTTCTTCACAATAATAGACCTAATAATTAAAAAAATAAAACAATTACCTGTGAAAATCTTACGTTAATAAAACATTAGGTATACCTAATCTGTTAACAATTGTTAAAAGTTATCAGAGATGTTCAAGGCGTCCACTATTAGAAATTACACAGTTCTCCAGTCTTTTTCTGAGATTTTGTTTTAACCGTTCAAAAATTCCGGGAGTATTCCTAATTTCTTGATATTCATTTTGGATCCCTTGTTGAAGATCCTCAATGTTGAGTTGAATAAACAATAATACGTTTCAAATGGCCCCATAGGTAGAAATCAAGAGGGTTTAAGTCAGGTGTTCGGGCAGGCCGGGACTCTGGCCCTCCGCGGCCTATCCATTTTCATGGAAAATTTCATGCAGGAAATCAAATACCAGTTGACTGAAGTGTGCTGGAGCTCTATGTGGTGAAACCACATATTTCCTTTTAATTGCAGAAGCAGGTCTTCCAAAAAAAAAACCACCGGATTGGTCTAGTGGTGAACGCGTCTTCCCAAATCAGCTGATTTGGTAATTGAGAGTTCCAGCGTTCAAGTCTTAGTAATGTCAGTTATTTTTATACGGATTTGAATAATAGATCATGGATACTGGTGTTCTTTGGTAGTTAGGTTTCAATTAACCACACATCTGAGGTATTATCTGAACGGTAATTATCGGAGGCTAAACAGGAAAAAGAAAAAGGTTAAGTTTGGTTAGATTATATTTATAAGTAGAACGTAGTTATTTAATTCGCCACCAGGCACGCTGGTTGTAACCTCCTAATGATAGTGGTGCCCGTTATATTACACAAGTACATTTATTTATTATAAATTTGTTATACAGTGAATCTTCAATTTACTTGGCTGTTACGTTCCGGAAAATTTCCGCTTATAATGAAATCGCCTAAAGTGAGACACGTTTAATGCAGAAATGTAGGTTAGGTTCTTGTTAAGTTATAAGTAGGTAGTCCCATATAAAACGCAACCCATCAATCACTCATCCATGAAATTTCAAAAGTCAAGCTTACTCCCCTACTCGTTACTGAAATGGACACGTCCAAAATCTGAACATCGCGGTGATGCAGTAGAACACTACCGATAGTAACAACAATGCAGTCAAACGTTCAGTGTATTCCTAGAGACAAGATGGTATTTTCGCTAGATGAACGTGTTTTCATTGTTGAGTCGTACTTCAGTACGAAATCAGCGGTTGCAGTACAAGATTTGTTTCGCCATAAGTACCCAGATAAACCAGCTCCTAAAAAAAAATCAGTATTAAGGTTAGTTGCAAAATTTAGAGAGACTGTTAATAACAAGGAACACTAAAGATCTGCGTCAGAGTTGAATACAGATACAGTCGCTGAAATCAAAGGCCGATTACTCGCCTCGCCAAATAAATCGATCAGACGTTTGTCTGCTGAAATTAATTTGTCTAAATCAACTGTTCATCGGGCGACCAAACGATTACAATTACGACCTTATCGCATTCAAACGGTCCATCGACTTCTTGAGCCCGACAAAGAAAAACGGCTACAATATTGTCAACGGTTCCGTCGATTTCTGCGTGAGGGAATTAATGTTATGGATTTGTTATTTTTCACAGATGAAACACGGTTTCATTCGGATGGCAACGTAAACAGCCAAAACAGTAGAATTTGGAGCGCTGAAAATCCTCACGTTTATCACGAAAAACAATTACACCCGCAGAAGTCGGGCGTGTGGTGCGCGATATCGCGGAATAAAATAATCGGTCCTATTTTTTTCGAGTACACCATTAATGCAGAACGATATCAGGATATTTTATTTCAGTTCATCGCACTCTTGGAAGAGGAAGACAGACACTGCCGGCTACAACATGACGGTACGACATCGCACTACGCTAGTTCAACTTCTGATTTCGTCGAGGAATTATTTGGTAATCGTGTTATCGGTCGAGTCTTGTGGCCACCAAGATCTCCAGATTTGACTGCGGCGGATTTTTTTCTACGGGGTTACCTCAAAGAAAAAGCCTACAGCAATAAACTATGAACAATTGAAAGTCAATATTGAACAAGCTGTATTAAATGTCCAGCCACAAACTTTGAAAAAAGTTGTAAGAAACGCTGTAAAAAGAATTGAAGCTTGTATTCTAGAAGATGGCGGCCACTTCCAACATTTACTCTAAATGTAAGGTAATGGATGGTAAAAATAAAAATTGCATTTACATTTACACATGCCTTTTTATTATTTCAATACCTACCAATATAAGGTTGGGTTGCGTTTTATATGGGACACCCTTTATAATACTGTAATTAAAAAATATTGTACTTTATTTTACTATTTTATTGTTACAGTATCATTGTATTATTTTAATTAAATGATATTACAGTACAAAATTAAGCGATTTATGTCATTTAGCTATATTAACCTTTTTGTTGTCCTGGGTTAGTCTCGGAGGTTTTGTGGATCCCCCTGGCTGGCAAATTGGGAATGGCAAGCGAAGCGAGCTCTATGGCCATGAGATAGGTCCTTTGGCTCCAGGAGGCTTCGAGGAGCCCGTAAGTGGACTCTGGGATTTGCAGTGGTTTGATTTTTTTCCCATTTCTTCAAGTTATAAATTAAAAAATTCATGTCTTATACGAATTCAGTTAAATATTCCCTTTAAGTCAGAAGAAATTTGAATCCAGAAAAGTTTTTTTATCGCATCAATTTGTTGTCAATTTGGATGAAATATTTCAGTTCAGAACTTTATGCCGTTTAATTCTAATAAAAATTGTTAGTTACAATTTAAGCCGATCGTATAAGAGAGTTTCTTGTACTTAATTGATCCCTTTTCTGTCATAGATTTGACAATTGGAAATTATTTATAATTTTAACGTGCTCTTTTCATGTCTGCTTAGTGGATTAACATGAATAATTGTTGCGACCCAGTTGTGAACACAATGGATATCTTCATACATCTCATAATGGTTATTAAATACCATGTACAATTAATTATTATTGGATTCAGAGTTCACAAGTTTGAGGACAGGAATAAGCAATATATTCGTTAAATTATCCCATCTACTACCACACATTTTTTGATTGATGTTATTTTTTGTCGTTGTCTTCTGGAAAGTATTTTGAGTACACTTTGTTTAAAGTTACTTATAGATATCTAATTTAAGGAAACATTATTATTATTAAACAAAATATGCTGTTTATAATTCCCTATAATATTATGTAAACGAAGACAGCTAATTTCAGTTTTTTTTTTAAAAACACTGTTATCCTCGCTATAATAAATAACTGTCCTAGTTTTAAAGATCGATTGTACTAGATATATTCCTGTTTTAACACGATTTTATGATTTATCTGTAGATGATGCAGTTACGAAGAAACGTGTTATCCTATTTTTATGATATTTTCTAGTACATTTCCTTTACTACTATTAGGCGTAACGGCTTGTGTCGTAAAATTTTCAGTTTTAAAGTGGAAACTACACTTTTAGACGGTAAATGAGAGATGTGGTGTAGGAGAAATCCGTCAAAAAGCTTATGCACTGTTGACAGTAGGTACGTGCTTCTCTCCTCAAGCGACGTACTCGTGACGTCAATCACCATATTTAGTCTGTCTCTCAGCGACTTATGTGTTAAAATACATCATTCTTTCACGTTTTATTATATGTTTAAGCTTACCATTTGTCTCTGAGCCTATTTTTCTAATGCTGTGCGGTATAAGACAGCTGCTTGCATATGTAGCAGAATGGTTTTATTAAATCGATTTCTTTCCCAGGTAAAGGAAATTTCCCAAAGGTTATATTGCCTAGTAAAAAATCCTTTTATGGATAATTTTCCTGATATGTTATAATGATTATAACTTTTCAAAATGCTCCAAGACCAAAAAAATCGTTAGGTTTTTGAATTTATTTATTCCTCGGGGTTTTAAATTTCTTTAAGCCAAAAATGAAATGGGAGAAACAATACTGAGATCTGAATTTAAGAGAACATTAAAAGATTTAAATGGCAGAAAGGCTCCTGCAATAGACGGAATACATGTAGAATTACTGCGCAGTGCAGGTGAGGAAGCGATTGATAGATTATACAAACTGGTGTGTAATATTTACGAAAAAGGGGAATTTCCGTCAGACTTCAAAAAAAGTGTTATAGTTATGATACCAAAGAAAGCAGGGGCAGATAAATGTGAAGAATACAGAACAATTAGTTTAACTAGTCATGCATCAAAAATCTTAACTAGAATTTTATACAGAAGAATTGAGAGGAGAGTGGAAGAAGTGTTAGGAGAAGACCAATTTGGTTTCAGGAAAAGTATAGGGACAAGGGAAGCAATTTTAGGCCTCAGATTAATAGTAGAAGGAAGATTAAAGAAAAACAAACCAACATACTTGGCGTTTATAGACCTAGAAAAGGCTTTCGATAACGTAGATTGGAATAAAATGTTCAGCATTTTAAAAAAATTAGGGTTCAAATACAGAGATAGAAGAACAATTGCTAACATGTACAGGAACCAAACAGCAACAATAACAATTGATGAACATAAGAAAGAAGCCCTAATAAGAAAGGGAGTCCGACAAGGATGTTCCCTATCTCCGTTACATTTTAATCTTTACATGGAACTAGCAGTTAATGATGTTAAAGAACAATTTAGATTCGGAGTAACAGTACAAGGTGAAAAGATAAAGATGCTACGATTTGCTGATGATATAGTAATTCTAGCCGAGAGTAAAAAGGATTTAGAAGAAACTATGAACGGCATAGATGAAGTCCTACGCAAGAACTATCGCATGAAAATAAACAAGAACAAAACAAAAGTAATGAAATGTAGTAGAAATAACAAAGATGGACCACTGAATGTGAAAATTGGAGGAGAAAAGATTATGGAGGTAGAAAAATTTTGTTATTTGGGAAGTAGAATTACTTCCCAAATAGATGAACAAAGAAGCATTTGGAAAAATATAGTTAAAAGAAGAGACAGACTTATAGGCCACATACTAAGGCATCCTGAAATAGTCGCTTTAATATTGGAAGGACAGGTAGAAGGGAAAAATTGTGTGGGCAGGCCACGTTTGGAGTATGTAAAACAAATTGTTGGGGATGTAGGATGTAGAGGGTATACTGAAATGAAACGACTAGCACTAGATAGGGAATCTTGGAGAGCTGCATCAAACCAGTCAAATGACTGAAGACAAAAAAAAAAAAAGCCAAAAATATAAAATTATGGTTAGAAATTATGTATATAATATGTGCTATATCTATTTTGACGGTAATATATAAGCAACGGTTAAATATTACAGTGGTTTTATTACAAAAAAATAGTAGTTAATGGTTTTATTACTTCAGTGGAACACCGATTTCCCGGTTGTTCAACTATCCAGACTGAAATAGGCAATTAAAGCACTTTAAAAAAACTGACAACATAGTTGTTGGACTTTCCATCACGTCGCCACGCGACGTTTTTGTGATACACGGCTTATTTATTTATGATCTTATCATTTTATTTAAATACAATATTTTTTTGTTTATCTAACTTAATGATTCTAACTATTGTGCGTGCGCATACCGCATTTTCTTTCACGCGGATGTGGCGGTACTAGCGGCCACTTAAAATACGTTTTTCGCTTTTAAATATTTTTCCTTTATTTAATTTTACCGTTCACCTGTGACGTTAAAACACAGCTGTTATCGGTGGCTAAACAGAAAAAGAAAGACGACTACAGCATCTGTACGTAAGTGCTATACTAGCGCTCCATGTGGTAGAGGTGGTACTAATAATGGCTCATTGTACCCACTTAGCCACTATTTTTGGTGTTAAGGGTGTGATTTTACAAAAAAAATTAATATTTTTTAATTGTTAACAAATGTACCTAAGAAAAATAAGACCTTAATTAGCCGAAATATCGATATATTGACGATGCCCTTGCTGTACAGCCTCATCCCGTTGACCTTTCAAGTTGAAAGGTCAAGAAAAAATAAAAAATGCTATTCAAATGATGCTTTTGAAGAAGTAGTGTTTTTAAAGAAATAATTGATTATTTACTGTCTTTTTTTTCTTTTTCTATTTAGCCTCCGCAAGTTACCGTCTGTCTGGTATTAATTCAGAGAATGAATACGAATGATGTATATGAGTGTAAGTGAAGTATAGTCTTGTACAAGATATCGTGACAAGCATTCGAACCTCGGACCTGTGGATTAAGGGCAGATTTATGTTACCACTATGTTACGAAAATTTGTATAATTTCATTGGTAATATCGTTGAAGTTTTTTTTTTTTTGAGAATGATATAGAATTCTCCTTCACCTAATTTTATAAAGTGTTGCATATTTTGTTTATTTGCATATCTTAACAAATTGTTGATTCGTTATACTGACGTGTTTCTAATCTGTATTTCACGTTTACATACTTGTGAGTTGAAAAAAAATAAAAATTTACATAACCCAGTGGTATACTTAACATAATCTGTGTAGAATTGTTTTTAATATTATTTAAATAGATAAAGTTATTTATTTCCTATGGTTTAAATATCCACATGATTATTTATAAGTTTTATTGTTACGTATCTGTAATATTACGCTTAATCAGATGTCCTTGTATCTCGGTGTTGCTTTTCTTTTACATTTATTCAATCACGTTTCATTTATTTACATAACTTTGTATATATATACTCCCTCCATATTTTTCATTTGTTTGCAAACTGTAATGGAATTTATTATTTTTTACTAAAATTTATCTTTATTATTTTACTTCTTAAATTATTTAATACATAAATTAAATGAAAAGATATTAAAAGGAATTACTATTGCACCCACATACCACGCGCAACCTAGGTTTGGAAAAATTAAAAAGTAGAAAAAGTATTGAAACTTTTACATTTTATTAACAAATAACTATACAAGATTGAACGTATAACAGTATTTGTTATTTATGTACTAGATAATCAGTAAATCGTTTTATCAGTAAATCTGCAGAAATAAATATCTTATTAAAAGCATGGGAATATCGTAGGAACAAACATACCTATATTTAAAAAAAAGTCTATCTATCTGTTATCTATATATTTATTTCCTGCTGTCTACGAAGGATATGTCTAAAGAAAATACCGCTGGGAAATTTTTTTCTTTAAGGTTGGCGAACCTGTGTCGTTCATGGCTACACTGGTAATGTGCACACTGCATTGTTGTCTGTTATAAGTTGTCGTGTAGTAATATCTTTGATTACGTGTGGGTTATTACGATATGTAATGAATAGGAAAATCGATGTTATCGCCAACCGGGAAATACGTGGAGTTATACGTTTTTATACCATCAAAACGTTAAACCGGCTGAAATTCATAGGCAGTTGCTTGCTGTGTACCCATAGGGTTGGTCTAGTGGTGAACGCGTCTTCACAAATCAGCTCAGAAATGGTCGACCTGTGACTGTACAAGTCTACTCTTCACTTACACTCGTACATATCATCCTCTGAAGTAATCCCTGTCGGTAATTCCTGGATGCTAAATAGGAAAAAGGTGGTTGTTGTATACGGTGATGATGCAATGAATAAAAGAAACGTCGGAAAATGGAGTCATCCTCAATCACCAACCAGATAACAACAAGGTAAACCATTTGGACGTAAATCAAAGACCACAGTCTTTTGGGATCGGTTTGGCATACTGCTGATTGATTTAATGCCATGTAGAACAACTATAAATGCAGAAGCTTACTGCGAAATTCTACGTAAGTTACGATGCGCCATTCAAAATCGGCGACCTGGGCGACTGACCGACGGCGTCGTCCTGCTGTACGATAATGCACATCCACATGTTGCGGGTCCGACACGTGACTTACTGAGCGTGTTATTTGGGTAGAAAATTTACGATTACCCACCGTCCAGATTGTCCAGATTTAGCTCCTTCTGATTACCATTTGTTTGGGAAATTGAAAAAGGCTTTGAATGGTATGAAATTCACAGGTGACGATGAACTTAAAAATGCTGTTAATCAGTGAATAAATGCACTAGCGGCAGAAGAATACAACGAGGGAATATAGAAGCTGGTGTATCGCTACGATAAATGTCTTAATTCAAGTGGCGATTACATAGAGAAGTAGTATAAGGTATAAGAGAAATAAAATAAGAGGTATAAGAGAATTTAAGAGAAATAAAAAAATATTTATAAAGTTTTCAAAATAAGTTTTTTTTTTAAAAAGAAGCTGTCTTTAGTTTGAAATAACCTCTTGTATATATCTATCTCTTTTTTTGTAATCTACAGGGTGTCCCATATAAAACGCAACCCATCAATCACTCTTCCATGAAATTTCAAAAGTCAGGCAGTAACTCCCCTACTCGTTACTGAAATGGACTCGTCCAACATCTGAATATCGCGGCGACGCAGTAGAACACTACCGTTAGTAACAACAATGCAATCTTAACGTTCAGTGTATTGCTAGAGACAAGATTGTGTTTTCGCTAGATGAACGTGTTTTCATTGTTGAGTCGTACTTCAGTACGAAATCAGTGGTTGCAGTGCAAGCTTTGTTTCGCGAAGTACCCAGATAAACCGGCTCCTAACAAAACATCAGTATTAAGGTTAGTTGAAAAATTTAGAGAGACTGGTTCTGTTAATAACAAGGAACACAAAAGATCTGCGTCAGCGTTGAATACAGATACAATCACTGAAATCAAAGACCGATTACCCGCCTCGCCAAATAAATCGATCAGACGTTTGTCTGCTGAAGTTAACTTGTCTAAATCAACTGTTCATCGGGCGACCAAACGATTACAATTACGACCTTATCGCATTCAAACGGTTCATCGACTTCTTGAGCCCGACAAAGAAAAACGGCTACAATATTGTCAACGGTTCCGTCGATTTCTGCGTGAGGGAATTAACGTTATGGATTCGTTATTTTTCACAGATATAAGCACGGTTTCATTTGGATGGCTACGTAAACAGCCAAAACAGTAGAATTTGGAGCGCCAAATCCCCACGTTTATCACGAAAAACAATTACACCCGCAGAAGTCGGGCGTGTGGTGCGCGATATCGCGGAAGAAAATAATCGGTCTTATTTTTTTCGAGTAAACCATTAATGCAGAACGATATCAGGATATTTTATTCCAGTTCATCACACTCTTGGAAGAGGAAGACAGACACTGCTGGCTACAACATGACGGTGCGACATCGCACTACGCAGGTCCAACTTCTGATTTCGTCGAGGAATTCTTTGGTAATCGTGTTATCGGTCGAGGCTTGTGGCCACCAAGATCTCCAGATTTGACTACGGCGGATTTTTTCTACGGGGTTACCTCAAAGAAAAAGCCTACAACAACAAACCACTTGACAATTGAAAGTCAATATTGAACAAGCTGTATTAAATGTTCAGCTACAAACTTTGAAAAAAGTTGCAAGAAACGCTGTAAAAAGAATTGAAGCTTGTATTCAAGAAGATGGCGGCCACTTCCAACATTTACTCTAAATGTAAGGTAATGGATGGTAATAATAAAAATTACATTTACATTTACACATGCCTTTTTATTATTTCAATACCTACCAATATAAGGTTGGGTTGCGTTTTATATGGGACATCCTGTATATTACAAATAAAACCATTTTCAACAATTATTAAATAGTCGAATACAGATACACAGTCTTAAGATATAACAAGATATTCGATAGTATCCCCCTATTGTTTCTTAGAATATTCTTGATGTTAACTCCTAATTTACACTCACCATATTATGTCGCAACTAGTCCACAAGGATGTGGTGTAATGTTAGTTGGTAGTCGCAGCGAACACAAACGGGTGTATGGGTCAAATTCATTAGGTATCCATGAGGAAGGTTTACGTTACCTTTTTTGAAAACGGCAAATAAAAACCTTCACTCGACAGTTATTCATGCATTAAGATTTCCATGGAATCACGTTATTCTTGATGTTTCGGAGATTATTATTTTCTTTAATACTCCAGTCACCTTGCTATTTTCCTTGAAGAATGTGTTTAACATAATTAATAAAATCGGGAGTAGTAACACGAGTGGTGAAAGACAGTTGGCTACATGCGTCTTTAGCAGCGGAATTCGCGTGCTCATTATCCGTGATTCCCATATGATTAGGAATCCAGCAGAAACTCACCTGTGTTACGACGGTTCAACTCAACGAATTGCATGTTATCTTCGTAATTAATTAATTACAAATAATCATTTCCATAGAAATTGTTCAAAATGAAACGTTTCTTGACCGAATTTTTAATCAAATCATGTGGTATTTTTGGCTGAGCCGCAATAATCTATTTAGAAACCTTTATGAAAGACGGTTTCTTAATCTTATCAAATGATGTATTATCGTGTTGGCCATCCAGTTTGTATTGTATTTACGCAGTTTCGTTTTAAACTGTCGGTTTAGTTAGATATTTAGAGGTTGAAGAATTGATTTTATTCCATCAGGAATAATAACATGATCACACATTTCTGCCATCAGTCAGATGTATGACACTTGACATCATCGGATATATGACCCATCAAACTGTGCATTACAAATATGAAATGTTTTCGTAATAGAGCTTCTAGGCGACGCTCCCAGACGCATTCAATGCAGTACTAATTCATTATTTATTAATCCCTTTCTTAAGATTGAAATTTTTCCACTTTACTTTAAAAAATAATTTATTCCCGTCCGAAAAATATTGTCAGCATCACCGAGCAGTTTTGTTTTTTGTAACTTTTCTTTTTCCCGTTTATTCTCCGGTAATTACCTTTCAGATAATATCTCAAAGGATGAATGAGGATGATTTGTATGAGTGTAAATGAAGTGTAATCTTGTACAGTCTCAGTTCGACTATTCCTGAGATCTGTGGTTAATTGAAAACCCAGCTATCAAAATATCCACGTTCTAGTATTCAAATCCGTATCAAAAATAACTGATTTTACTTGAACTTGAACTATGGAACTCTCGACTTCCAAATCAGCTGATTTGGGAAGATGCGTTCACCACTAGACCAAGCCGTGTGGTGGGTTTGTTTTTTGTAACCGACATTTCATATCTGAATACTTTTTGTACCTATATTTTCAAATGTTGTTAATCACATCTCAAAAGTTATCGGTGCCTTATCGGCATTCCCGATATTATCTAGGGACTAACTGTCCCTTTTTCGTAAATTTATTTATGACATATAAGTGAACTTTTGTATAGCGAAGTACCACGGAACCCGTGGAAAAGTTCGTTAAATGGAAAATTCGTAAAATAGATTGTTACAATAGCAATACTGTAATTTTCTTTACATAAAGAAATTTAAAATAAATATTTACTGTATTTAAAAACCAAGTTATAAGTCCTATATTTAAATACTGTACCGTAATTATGTTTTTTTTTTTTTTTTTAATAAAAAAATATACAGTATTATATTAATCCAATAGTTTTTTTAGTTGACAAAAAAATAAAACAAGTAAAAAAACAGTAAGAAATTAATAAGCAAGTTATTAGTTATGATTATAGTATTATTAAAAGTCGGTAAAACAACTTGCTAAAAAGAAGTCTGTAATTTTTGTTTAAACTGTTTGGTTTCCGAAGATAATTTTTTTCAAAAAATGTTTCTAAATTATTCAAGCAATTAAACCTAATATCCGATACATTTTCAGATGTTTTTTAACTGAATTTTTATTTTTTAATATTGTGTAAAGAGAATTCGTCGGTATATCAAAAAGAATAGCTATGTCTTTTTTCTTTTCAACTTCGTCGATTTTCTACATTCTTTCTTTGATACTCAAACACTTTTTTTTTAGACATTTTTAAACAAATCACATTCGCGATAACACCAATACAAAGAACAGTACTTTGAAAACACAACACGGGAAGTACGGTACCCAAAACAACAAAAATGCTTTGTATGTACTGTAAGAAAAACAAAATCACCCAAAAACACTACCGGATCAAAACAAAACCAACTATAATCTGTATTGTATAGTATGAAGGTTACAACTCAACAGCAATTCACTTACTTACTTTTGTAATAGCATAAAATATAAGATAAGAAAGGAACGAGAAACAATTTTATTTGACGGCGTACCGACCCCGGCAACTTCCTGTCGTTCATACAGTACACTAATTGACAAAAAGTAATTAATGTAGGCCTACATAAACACAATACAGTATATATTCATTATTTTTAAACAATTAATTTTTTTTTTTGCTTGTCATTTTCATTTATTATACACAGTATACATATTTACTACAAAAACCTTCTTATATAGAAATTCAACTTTGCTAAGTACAATTGTCATGTTATAATGCTGATTTTTACCATTCTCCATAAAATTATACAAAATGGACAATTTACACATAAATGGACAATTATTACACAATTTAGACGTTCGTTATATAGTACTTCGACTGTGTTTGAAACTTTGTCAGTTTATCTTCTTATTCTTCTAGTATTCGTTATACTATTGTCTCCTTCTAATAGAAATAATATGTCGGAAAAGAAATCGGCGCACCCATTTAAGACTAGATTTAAATTTATCCCTTCCAATATTTAATTCATTGGCGATTTCAGGGCTTTCATCGGACACATAATAATTTTAATTTTTTTTTAACTTGCTGCCGTACTGAAATCGACTTAAATGATACATACTTAGATATGTTTAAACTTTATTTTATTTTAAATAATATTCTTCCGTATTTGCTAATCGTTGAAATTACACTACCTTGAACGGGAACATATATGGAATAATTTTATGTGTAATTTTTTATATTTTTGACAATTTAAAAAAAAAATTAACTCCCAACAATTAATTGTATACAAAAAAATAAAATTACTTGTTATAATGCTTTTTCCATCGAGTAGTTGGTGTAATACATTTATATATATATATTTACAAATGCGTGCTTTTATTTTCATAAAGCATACCTACATATAGTGCAGTTATGATTTACAAAATATGATTTGTTTTACTCGTATATAAAACCCTATTATGAGAAATTGATACGTGACTTTTGTTTAACTAAAATGGCAGTTTGTTTATATCAGTTTTTTGTCTTTCTCTCTTCTCTTCAGTCAACGTCTCTCACCTACGTTTTTGTTGCATTTGTTTTTAATGGTTGTTGGTGGTTTGTTGGTACATTCTGTATTGTTTTGTCTAGATAATATGTCCTCCGACACCACTACTTTACATATGTATGTTTATTGGAAGGGAGGAAGCAGTTATACCAACCTATTCTCCCTTAATTTACCATTCGTACTTGTTATAAGTTTACTGTTCTATTATCAAGCACTATTTTACTTTGATTGTTACTCTAGTTTTGTATAACATTACATTGCACTCTTGTGTGTGTGTGTGTGGGTGTGTGCGTGTGTGTGTGTGTGTATTTTTTTGTAAAATTTTAATACAACTACAGCCATTAGTTTAGTTAAATTTTAATGTCAAATTCTAACCACAAAATTTCAACCCACTGGGTTCGTCTAGTGGTGAATGCTTATTCGTAAATCAGCTGATTTGGAAGTAGAGAGTTCCAGCGTTCAAGTCCTAGTAAAGCCAGTTACTTTTATACGGATTTGAATACTAGATCTTTTTTTATACGGATTTGAATACTGGTGTTCTTTGGTGGTTGGGTTTCAATTAACCACATATCTCTGAAATTGTCGGCCTGCTGAGGCTGTACATGACTACACTTGATTTACATTAATACATATCCACTGAAGTAATACCTGACGGTAATTCCTGAAGGCGAAACAGGAAAAAGGTAAAGGAAGACACAAAAGTTCGACGTAATTTTAGAACTGTGTTTAACATAGAGTCACCCTGTAGAACAACTATTCGTTCATATTATGATAAATTTAAAGAAATTGGCAGGGTTGAACATAAGAAGGGTGCAGTCAATCCTAGAACATCACTCACCGGGTTGGCCTAGTGGTGAACGCGTCTTCCCAAATCAGCTGATTTGGAAGTCGAGAGTTCCAGCGTTAAAATCGTAGTAAAGTAAGTTATTTTTTCACGGATATGAATACTATATCTTGGATACTGGTGTTTTTTTGTGGTCGGGTTTCAATTAACCACACATCTCAGGAATGGTCGAACTGAGACTGTACAAGACTACACTTCATTTAAACTTATACATATTATCCTTTGAAGTATTATCTGAAAGGTAATTACCGGAGGCTAAACAGGAAAAAGAAAAAGGCGTAGAACATCAGATGAAAAATTGGAGATTATTCTTCAGTCTTTTATATGCAGCCCTGGGAATTGCAGCGTGTGAGTCAAAACTTTCGCGATCTACCATTCACGATGTTTTGAAGAAACTATTAAAATTGAGTCCTTATAAATTACAAATATTGCATCACATTACACCACAAGATTATATTGCTAGAAAGGAATTTGCTGTGAAAATGATTGGAAGAATTGATAATAAAAAAACTTATAAAAATTAAAAAACAGGAGTGTCAACATATTAAAAAATAATTAAATTAAATAAATTTAAATAAGAAAACGACATTAAATCGAACTAAAAAAAAAGAAAACAAAGTATGGAAATAAAGGATTAAGCATAGAAAACTAAAACGAGAGAAGCTAGAGAATGGGATAGAGAATCTGATTTAGTACCCAGATCAATAAGAGGACTGAAGATCACCCAGCAAGGAATCAGAGTTCCTTACAAGAGACCTGAGACTCAGGCGAAGAAAGTGATTTGATGGTGAAGGGGCGATGGACAGCCCCCTGTGGAGCCGTCGTGCGTCTGCACTTATGCGGATGGGCGACGGTGATGAAGCACGGGGACTCTGGACCCGTGGACTCTAAAGGCACCTCCTGGGCCCGCGCAATACTTAAACTGCAGGACCGACCCTGGAGAAGGAGAAACGGTGAGATAGGAGTTTTAGTCGGTAGGGTACGGGTACACATAGACTCTTAATAACATCTAGCCGAACCTGTGCGAGTCCGACACTCCCCCATTTATGGGGAGTACGTAAATGGCATTTCTCAGACTCATCTATAAAAAAAAAAGCATCGTTATGCAGTATTTAATTAAATAAAATAACGGGTGACCAATCAACTTTCAGATAGTTTTAATTTGTTTAAATATATTTTTCATGTTGTAGAATAAGCAGGCATTTAAAGTTGTCTATGATTAAGTTCTCACCAGGTCTTACATCGATAAGAAAATTTTGTCCTTCAACGAAAATATTTAAATGATGTCGGGAAAGCTCTGGAAAGCTCTGAATAGCAACAATCAGAGCTCTGAATAGTAATTATACTAAAGAGCTCTTTGATTATATTAAAGAGCTTAATATACAATAATTTTGGGATCGTATTTCACTTTCAAATGAAATAAGTTTAAATGAAGTACAAGAAAAATGTGTATATGTAATTTAATAGGCGCACAAGGAAGTCATGTAGTGTCCACATCAGATTTATTTTTTATAATATATAATAGTAATTTCATAAATTGTTATTGAAATAAAAATTACTATTAACTTTTCTCCTACGTTCACCAAAGCTTCTATGTTGGGTACTGTTATGTTTCTTAACATGTGATGAAAGAATGAAACTATACTTTTTTGTTTAGCCTCTGGAACCACCGTAAGGTATTACTTCAGAGGATGATATGTATGAATGTAAAATAAGTATAGCCTTGCACGGTCCTCAGGTCGACCATTCCTGTGATGAGCAGTTGACACTAAATAACACCGGCATCCACGAATTAGAATCCAAATCCGTATAAAAGTAACTGCCTCTACTGTGATTTGAACCTTAGAACTGTGGATTTCGAAATCAATTAATTTGAAATGACGATTTAACCACTATTCCAACCCGGTGGTTAAATGAAGCTAATAAATGTTAATAGTAATCAATATAGAAATTAATTTCATAGTTTTATGGATTATAATTTTTGTTATTTATTTAATTCATTTGCTTTATATTAATATAAAAATGTTTTTCCTACATTTTTTAATTCGTAAATCAAACCATTTCCTTTTAGTACAGTCAATTTGTATTTTTATTTTTGAAAATCCTTACCTACCGATTGATGTTTTTTCCGTATGTTAGGGGCGATTAGGGAAGCTTGACTCCAGATTTTTAAAATCCTCCCTCCCATCCCTCCCATAGATTTTTGAAAAACTCAAAAAGTTTTTGAAATGGGGTTTTCTCTGAATCTATGCATTTTAGAGAAATGTTTTTCAAACAAAAAATGTAGAGGACATTCTCCTCTTCAATTAATGTTTTTCAAGTTAAGCCGTAAAATTTGAAATTGAAGTACTAGGTGGCGCTGAAGTTGTAAAAAACATGTTTTTTCGGTTTTTTCACCGGAAAAAATTGTTTTTCGTCTGTATTGCATTTGGAAAAGTTGTTAATCTCAAAAAAACAGACACCTTTTATTCAACTAATTTTCTTGTACGACTTAGCATTCCAGAGTTATAGCGGTACAATGGCAACGCAGCGGTCCTATTGTTACTGTAGCCGTGGAGATCGGCATTGTTCAGCGACTAGACCGGTTTCGAACAAGTGCCTAATTCACAACATTTTCACACTTTCACAAGCTACAGCTCCAAAACGGTAAGTCGTACGAGAAAATTGTTTAAATAAAAGTTGTCTGTTTTTTTTTTAAATTAACAACTTTTCCAAATGCAATACAGACGAAAAACAATTTTTCCCGGTGAAAAACCGAAAAAACACGTTTTTTACAACTTCAGCGCCACCTAGTATTTCAATTTCAAATTATACGGCATAACTTCAAAGATATTAATTGTAGAGGAGAATGTCCTCTACATTTTTTGTTTGAAATACGTTTCTCTAAAATGCATAGATTCAGAGAAAACCGCATTTCAAAAACTTTTTGAGTTTTTCAAAAATCATGGGTGGGGGATGTTAAAAATCTGGAGTTAAGCTTCCCTCATCACCCCTAACGCATGGACAAAACATCAATCGGTAGGTAAGGATTTTCAAGTACATTTTGATGACAAATTGCCTGTACTATTTGAATTATTTAATTGTAAGAACAAAACTTATTTTTTCTTGTTCTATATAATTATTATTATTTCGTTTTAATAAATAAAGTTCATCCGATAAATTTTCATTTATTTTAATTGGTTAAAATTTAATTATATTTTTTTTTTGCTGATTTTGATTAAAGATCGACAAATTAAAAAACAAAAATAAAATATTTGTTTTTAATTTCGGTTACATCCGTACTGTTCGTTACATACTAAACTTTGATGTAGGTACGTGTGTAATCGAATAACTAACGGGCTCACTTTTATTCGTAAAACGTTTTGAAACGTATCACCTGAGGCTATGTGAGAATATCTCTTTTAAGTAAACTGTATATGATAATTTTACCTATTGTGCTGACAAATTTTAAATAAAAGATCACACAGGAATTTCATACAGACGCATTTTATTAATAAAATGTTTAAATTTATTTAAAAAAAAAACTTTACCCAATTTTATGATTGAAAATTTAATATAAAAGAATATTCTAGATGCTATTTTTTTAATACTATGTAATAATGTTAAGTGTTAGCAATTTCTAGTTAAGTTTAATGTGTTACAGATGGTCTGTTTTAATGTATCTATGGTGGAAGATGTCTGCTTGTTGCGTACGGCTGTGGTAGACAGGTATTTTCTGGAATTGTTGTAAGCTTCTGCTGTACTAAGATAAATGAACAGTTAGTAATTGATTAACTAATCCATTTCAAGTTTTTCTCCCTCGATTCAGGTGAATTGCGTTTAATTAATGTTTGAGTACGGTTTACATTTTTCTTTTATAACGGATGAAAAATTATCCCCTCCCATTGCAATTATTTTTATTTTTTATTAGTGTTTTTCCGATTTCTTTCGGTTAAAAGTACATTCATAAAATTTATATTTGTGTTTAAATATATATTTTATACATTTATTTATTTATTTGTAATAGATAATTGTAATTATTTTAACATAAAAAAATTTATATTTTATGTAATTTTTCAGGTAAGCTGTGATATTTATGCATTTACCGTTTCAGTAAGTAAAATTAATTCAATTTAAATAATATAATTACACTTTAATTAATAATCTTAAAATGAATTGGTTCTCCCATTATGATAAAAAACAATTAGTTAAATTTCTATCGTCGAATATTCTATGTTGATATCACTATGTAAACGTTGGTATCCATTAATCAATTAATTATATCCCATACTAAATAACATGTCAATTGAAGTACACAACGGTAGTAAAATTACGAAGTAGTGATAGACATTACATTAACATCATGAAGTTATTCAAAATTAATAACATTTTCACAAAAGAAGGTTTCTTTGTCGTTTTCAAAATGAAAGTACATAAAAAACTCACTGATACTACTCTAGCAGTATACAAAATAAACTTTATTAATTTTTCTAAATATCAGTATTATAAGTCGACAAGACGTAGTACATATTCTGAGAGTTTACTTGCACAACTACTGCTGTGTACAGTCACGTTCCAGTGGTACTATTAAAGTAATTGTTCCTTCAGAAGTGAGATTAGATTGCTGTTTTAAACATTACTGTCTGCATTTACGGAAGCAGATGCATATCATAATAGTATTTCTTACCCTTTTTTTATATTAATGAATTAATTGATGTCATTTTAATTTCTATGTTTAATAATAAAGCATAGTTTTTTCTTCTGTTTTATTACGCCTATTTTTGTATTTTTTTTTTGTCTTCAGTCATTTGACTGGTTTGATGCAGCTCTCCAAGATTCCCTATCTAGTGCTAGTCGTTTCATTTCAGTATACCCTCTACATCCTACATCCCTAACAATTTGTTTTACATATTCCAAACGTGGCCTGCCTACACAATTTTTCCCTTCTACCTGTCCTTCCAATATTAAAGCGACTACTATTCCAGGATGCCTTAGTATGTGGCCTATAAGTCTGTCTCTTCTTTTAACTATATTTTTCCAAAAGCTTCTTTCTTCATCTATTTGCCGCAATACCTCTTCATTTGTCACTTTATCCACCCATCTGATTTTTAACATTCTTCTATAGCACCACATTTCAAAAGCTTCTAATCTTTTCTTCTCAGATACTCCGATCGTCCAAGTTTCACTTCCATATAAAGCGACACTCCAAACATATACTTTCAAAAATCTTTTCCTGACATTTAAATTAATTTTTGATGTAAACAAATTATATTTCTTACTGAAGGCTATTTTTGTATAAATAATGAATTTTATATTTTTCCCTATTATTTGGTAGATTTCATAAGAAGCTACCTATTGTAATGGGTACCATGATTCGACTTGCGGAAAATTTCGATATATCTTCGCGTTTCACCCACCCCCCCCCCAACCCTAAAATCACCGTCAATTCAAAAGTTTATATCTAGTAGTTTATTTATAGATTTCACTTTGATGTGGACACGATAACTACCGTAATTTTACGCCAATCACTTTCAAATTAATACATAAAATATAATAACCCAAATTCTCGGTCGAGTTCTTTAATCGGCCAAATCGGACAATACGGGTAGAAATGGGGGATTTTTTGAAAAAACAAAATATCACTATAATTTTCCTATTAAGTAAGCTATCGAATTCGTTTAAAGTTCCTAATATTCTTTGTTTAAGGACCTAAAACTTATGTAAGTAATTTTTTTGTATCACCAACCATTAGCCCAGTGGGTGGAAAAATGGGGTTTCGAAGAAAAAGAAAATCATACCTCCCTTAATAGGCACAGTATTGAATCGGTTTAAAGCGATCTTTAGCCCTCTAAAGATTTGTCTGAAACAATTTTTGATATGACCAACCTTTACAGTAAGGGTTGACGAAAATGATACTGGAATTGTAAGAAGGTGGGGCTTGTCGTATGGTAAACATGTGAAACTTTTTTCACGTGCAACCATTATCGTATTGAGTAATTTTGATGTTTTTCTTAATCTTTATCCCCTACTTAGCACCAGTGAAATCTATCTTCGCCTTCCGTCTTGTCGAAAGAGATTTTTTTTTAATAAGAGTGATTTTTTTTTTCTTAGTGTACTTTAAAACACAAGCATGATGAAAATATATCGTACTAAAAAAAATATATACAAGTAGTAAACAAAGTATAAATCTCTTACAATTACTGTTTTTGTATAATTAATGATATTATGACGAACAGCGACACGTGAGTTATAAAATTATAGGCTAAAGTTTTAAAATAGGCGTATTGTTATAAGCTTTACCTAATTTTTAGACGTGTTATTTATGAAAACGAAAAAGGGTTTTGTATAACCAAAAATCTACTCGATCAATCGCTACCAAATTTTTACCCATGTTTCTTGGCATTACGGAGAAGGTTTGTAAATATATTTCATCATCTCGAAAATCTCTACTATATATATATATATATATATATGTAATAGTAGAGGTTTGCCGGTTGAAGCAAAAACTTTAATGAATTTAATGATCTATGAACATGGTTTGAACTGAATGATTCGAAACAATCGAATGAATAACATTGTATAATAATAGAATTAAATTTAGATTAAATAAAGTAATACATATATATATATATATATATACGAGGTGTGATCAAAATATACGGTGAATGAATTTTTATAGCGGCAACTGCTGACGCTACATCCATATGCTGTAATTTGTCCAATAGCGTGATCAACTGAGACAGGCAGGGACAAGTTGTAACACGAGCTTGCCAGCCAGCTGCCAGAGCCGCTAGAGTGAGGTTGTGTTTATCGTGTCTGTCGCAACATGGATTTTGAACAACGCATTGACATTAAGTTTTGTTTTAAGTTGCAAAAGAGTGCCAAAGAAGCTCACGAAATGTTAGAATCGGTGTACGGCCATAATGTGGTAACTTTGAAGACTGTGTACAAGTGGTATGACCGATTTAAAAACGGAAATGAGTCTATTGAAGACGAGCAGCGTGCGGGACGTCCAGTAACCTCAAAAACAGTTGAATATGTGAAAAAAGTGGAAACAATTTTTCGTTCAAACAGGCGAATGACTATTTGAGAGCTATCGGAAGACCTTAACATCTCGTACGGATCCATTCAAAGCATTTTGCGAAACGACGTACGAAGAAAGCGACCAGAAAAATGGACCAATGGCTTCCTTCTTCCCCACGACAACGCGCCGTGTCACACCTCGCTTCTCATTCGCGAGTTTTTGGCCCAAAAATGTATTCCTATCTGTCCACATCCGCCATACTCACCGGATTTATCACCATGAGACTTTTGGCTCTTCCCAAAAATTAAAACTGTGCTTAAAGGATAACGTTTTGACACCATTGCTGACATTGAGAGGGCCACGACCGAGCAGCTGAAAGCCCTTCCGAAAGACGCCTTCCAGAAATGCTTCCAGTCATGGAGTCAACGTTGGGATAAGTGCATTGCTAGCCAAGGACAGTACTTTGAAGGAGATTAAATCGAATTCTATGTAACCGTATTACTTTTTTAATAAAAAAAAGTATTCACCGTATTTTTTTATCACACCTCGTATGTATACTATTATATAAAGAAGAGAGTATTTTTTGTTCGAGATAAAAAAAAACCTGCCTAATCTGTCGCAAATAAGGGTAATTGTGAGCCTAAACGTCCTCACCCTTAATCTATTTCAAATTGAAGTATGTTGAAAAATATGTTTGTTATATAATTAATAAAAATAAAAGTTTCAAAAGTCGAAAGAATGAAATTACCTCATTATTCTTCCTCAGAATCTGAAATGGCAGTAGCGTTGTTAACCCCTACTGAAATCCAATTGTTTACATATATAAAAATAAAATCACCTATACGTATAACTTATTATGTTTAATTTTTATTTTTAACGTTAATCAGATGAGGTTAGCGAGCGAACCGAGCGTAGGTTATGTTTGATTAGATTATGTTGATTCCATGTAATGACGTATCGCGTATTATATCAGTATACCTAACCAAACATAACCTACGCTGGCTTCGCTTGCCTAACTTCTTCTAATTAACGTTAAATATACAAATTATATATAAGGGTGTCCCATATAAAACGCAACCCATCAATCACTCATCCATAAAAATGTAAAAAGTCAAGCCTAATCCCCTACTCGTTACTGAAATGGACTCGTCCAACATCTGAACATCGCGGCGACGCAGTAGAACACTACCGATAGTAACAACAATGCAATCATAACGTTCAGTGTATTGCTAGAGACAAGATGGTGTTTTCGCTAGATGAACGTGTTATCATTGTCGAGTCGTACTTCAGTACGAAATCAGTGGCTGCAGTGCAAGATTTGTTTAGCCATAAGTATCCAGATAAACCAGCTCCTAACAAAACATCAGTATTAAGGTTAGTCGCAAAATTGAGAGAGACCGGTTCTGTTAATAACAAGGAACACAAAAGATCTGCGTCAGTGTTGAATACAGATACAGTCATTGAAATCAAAGACCGATTACTCGCCTCGCCAAATAAATCGATCAGACGTTTGTCTGCTGAAATTAATTTGTCTAAATCGACTGTTCATCGGGCGACCGAACAATTACAATTACGACTTTATTGCATTCAAACGGTTCATCGTTTCAAACGGTTCCGTCGTTTTTAGCGTGAGGGAATTAATTTTATGGTTATTTTTCAAAAATGAAGCACGGTTTCATTCGGATGGCTACGTAAACAGCCAAAACACTAGAAATTGGAGCGCTGATAATTCTCACATTTGTCACGAAAAACAATTACACCCGCAGAAGTCGGGCGTGTGGTGCGCGATATCGCCGAAGAAAATAATCGGTCCTATTTTTTTCGAGTACACCATTAATGCAGAACGATATCAGGATATTTTATTTCAGTTCATCGCACTCTTGGAAGAGGAAGACGGACACTGCCGGCTACAACATGACGGTACGACATCGCACTACGCTAGTTCAACTTCTGATTTCGTCGAGCAATTCTTTGGTAATCGTGTTATCGGTCGAGGCTTGTGGCCACCAAGATTTCCAGATTTGACTGCGGCGGATTTTTTTCTACGGGGTTACCTCAAAGAAAACGCCTACAGCAACAAACCACGAACACTTGAACAATTTAAGGCAATATTGAACAAGCTGTATTAAATATCCAACCACAAACTTTGAAAAAGTTGCAAGAAACGCTGTAAAAAGAATTGAAGCTTGTATTCTAGAAGATGGCGGCCACTTCCAACATTTACTCTAAATGTAAGGTAATGGATGGTAATAATAAAAATTACATTTAAATTTACACTTGCCTTTTTATTATTTCAATACCTACCAATATAAGGTTGGGTTGCGTTTTATATGGGACACCCTGTCCCATATAAATATATATATATATATATATATATATAATAGACAGCTTCATTGTATCCTGACTATATGACGTTGTTGCCCAAAACAGATGATAACAATGCTACAGCTGTTACAGTTTCTGAGGAAGAATACTAAGGTAATTTCACTCTTCTGACTTCTGAAACTTGTATTTTTATTAATTATATAATAAACATATTTTTCAACATACTTCAATTTGAAAAAGATTAAGGTCGAGGATAGTAAGGCTCACAATTACCCAAATAAGTTTTTACCTATGTTTCTTAGTATAACTGTGAAGGTTTTTGGATATATTTCATCTCGAAAAATCTGTAAAATATATATACACACACACACACACACACACAGGAGTATAATGTAGTAATGAGATTTGCCGGTTGAAATTCAAACTTTAATGAATTGTCTGTCCATTACTGTGTGAGTTGGATTTGAACTGAATTCAAATCGATTGGATAAAAAGCAGGCCTATATTGAGTTAATATTTGTGTCAAAATTTTCCTATTTTAATCAACTGATTTTTAAAATATAAAGTGCAAATTATTCAGAAATAATATTTAATATCCTCCTATCTCTTATTTTGATTTATTTAAAGTTTTGGAATCTTAAATAACTTAATAAGTACTTTCAGCATAGTAAATTAATTTAATTAATTTTTTTCTACGACTATTATAAAGAAAATGCTGACAACACATTTGTTTCTGATTTACAGCTTACACACACAATTTGATTTAACGTATTTATAGTTTTATTTAAATATAATATTTTTTCGTTTATTTAATTCAATGATTCTAACTAAAGTGCGCGCGCATAATGTATTTAATTCGCGCGAGTGAGGTGGTACTACCAGCGGTTGTCGGCACTAACTAAATTAATGCAATTTCACAACCTATATAGAACAAATCGCTTGTACGGTCGGCATACTGGTGTAGCAGCGAGGCTTAATGCATCAGCTACTGAGTCAACCGGGGGAACGAGTCCGAGACCCATGCAGACCGAGTTACGTTTTTATACTTAAAAAAAGTGTTATTCATTTATTTAATTCTACCGCTTACCTGTGATATAATATAACAAACTATAACAGCATTTTTTGGGGTGAAAATGCGATTTTTGAAAAATGTTTTTTTCCAAATTGTTAACAAATGTATGTAAGAAAAATATGACCTTAATTAACCGAAATATCGAGATACTGAGGGTGATCTTCTCTACAGCCTCATCTCCTTAACTTTTTATTTTGAAAATTTAATGGCATCAAAACTCCATATATAGAAGTAATCTGACCAAGTTTGGTCAAAATCGGTCCAGTAGTTCTGGAGGTAATAGGTGATGTAGAGTTCAACACTGATACACGCACACGTACATTAACATCTGGAAAATTTCCATACGGTTTTTTTGGGTTCTTAGATGTAAAAAACATCAAAGTGTGGTGAAAACTGTGTATGCCTAAATTGGCCGATTATAATGCTTTCCCTTCGAGAGCTGTAATTCTGTTATAGATCTCTGTAGACGGGAAAGTAAAAATTCAATGTGATTAAAAAAAAGCTAAAAGTATTTATTTAATAAACACAATTTTTTTTCTAGAATGCAGATGTTGTTTAAAATTATTTACAAATTATTTAAATTAGTAAAAAAAAAATATTTTTTAATAAAAAATTAATTCTTTTTCTTTTTTACTTCTTTGTACGAACTAAAGGAAGTACTGTGGTGGCAAAAAATTTCGGTTTTCAGTTTTGAACATAAAAAATATCCGTTTTGATCATCCCTGAATCCATTTTGACTAGTTTCGGTGTGACTTCTGTACGTATGTATCTCGCATAACTCAAAAACGATTAGACGTAGTATGTTGAAATTTTAGATTTAGGAATGTTTTAACATCAGTTGTGCACCACCCTTTTTAATTACAATCGACTGAACAAAAAAGTGTCCAAAAAAGCAAAAAAATTAAATGGATTTTGGATTTTTTCTTAACTGCAGTAATAAGCTCTCATTGAGTGCTTTTGAATGATATCTCGTAAGTAGTACTTATTTTCATGGGTTTCAGAGTGATTGCCAATGAAATTTAATTAATGAAATATTTGGATCTTATAAGGGGAAGGCACATCGGTTCGAATCGGACTTCATCGCCTATATATTTTCTTAACTTATTTTTATTTTAAGTTGAATATGTTAATTTATTAGGAATCATTAACCCGTGATTGTAAAAAAAAATTACAATAAATCATTATTCTATAATAAAAAAAAAAAAAAAAATTATTAGTGTAATAAAATTTTACGTACTTTTAAAAATGTGAATATATAATTTAATAGGGATTATTACATATTTATATATGTAATAGAGTTAGTGAAACATCTGATTATTTAATATTAATTGAAAATTATCATTTTAAGAATCGTATTATTTTTCGATTTTCTAGTTTAATTTTATCTACATTAAAGTTAACTACAGAGTGACTAAAAAAAAAACATATACACTGAGGCATACGTGCCCGATCTTTAGTAAATTGCAAAAAAATCTTATCTTTTAGTTCATTACTCCTCTGTTATTGTCAGACAATATTCTTCCAAGTCGAAGTTGATCATAACTTTGTTTATTTGTTTTTTGTTACCAATCATTTAATCGCTCTTTGGTTTGATATAATTCTTCTGATCTTAATTTGTGTATGATTGTATAAATAAAGTTCATGTTTACATAAACTTCATAACTTTACATGTACGTCATGTTGTATACATAATCTTAATTTGTGTATTATTATTGAATAAATAAAGTTCAAAATAACTAGTCATGCATCAAAAATCTTAACTAGAATTCTATACAGAAGAATTGAGAGGAGAGTGGAGGAAGTGTTAGGAGAAAACCAATTTGGTTTCAGGAAAAGTATAGGGACAAGGGAAACAATTTTAGTCCTCAGATTAATAGTAGAAGGAAGATGAAAGAAAAACAAACCAACATACTTGGCGTTTATAGACCTAGAAAAGGCATTCGATAACGTAGACTGGAATAAAATGTTCAGCATTTAAAAAAAATTAGGGTTCAAATACAGAGATAGAAGAACAATTGCTAACATGTACAGGAACCAAACAGCAACAGTAACAATTGAAGAACATAAGAAAGAAGACGTAATAAGAAAGGGAGGCCGACAAGGATGTTCCCTATCTCCGTTACTTTTTAATCTTTACATGGAACTAGCAGTTAATGATGTTTAAGAACAATTTAGATTCGGAGTAACAGTACAAGGTGAAAAGATAAAGATGCTACGATTTGCTGATGACATAGTAATTCTAGCCCAAAGTAAAAAGGATTTAGAATAAACAATGAACGGCGTAGATGAGGTCCTACGCAACAACTATCGCATGAAAATAAACAAGAACAAAACAAAAGTAATGAAATGTAGTAGAAATAACAAAGATGGACCACTGAATGTGAAAATAGGAGGAGAAAAGATTATGGAGGTAGAAGAACTTTGTTATTTGGTAAGTAGAATTACTAAAGATGAACGAAACAGGAGCGATCTAAAATGCCGAATAGCACAAGCGAAACGAGCCTTCAGTAAGAATTATAATTTGTTTACATCAAAAATTAATTTAAATGTCAGGAAAAGATTTTTGAAAGTGTATGTTTGGAGTGTCGCTTTATATGGAAGTGAAACTTGGACGATCGGAGTATCTGAGAAGAAAAGATTAGAAGCTTTTGAAATGTGGTACTATAGGAGAATGTTAAAAATCAGATGGTTGGATAAAGTGACAAATGAAGAGGTATTGCGGCAAATCGATGAAGAAAGAAGCATTTGGAAAAATATAGTTAAAAGAAGAGACAGACTTATAGGCCACATACTAAGGCATCCTGGAATAGTAGTCGCTTTAATATTGGAAGGACAGGTAGAAGGGAAAAATTGTGTAGGCAAGCCACGTTTGGAATATGTAAAACAAATTGTTAGGAATGTAGGATGTAGAGGGTATACTGAAATGAAACGACTAGCACTAGATAGGGAATCTTGGAGAGCTGCATCAAACCAGTCAAATGACTGGTTTGATGCAGCTCTCCAAAAATAAAATAAAGTAAAAAAAATAAAGTTCATCGTTTGATTTATTGATAATTATTAACCTCTGATTGTAAAAAGATTTTACGATAAATTGGAATTCTATAATTACAATAAATTTTAAAAAAATTACAAAAAAATACCAAAGTTATTAATGAAATAAAATTTTATGTACTTTTCATTTTTTAAAAAAAGTGTGTGTGTGTAATTTAATAATCGTACAAAGTAGTCATATGGTGTTCACATCAGTATTTTTATAAAATAAAATGAACAATAAAATAAACAACGCTTGAATTCTGAAGAGGGTGTTTTAAAAGAATATACAAAAAAACATGTATAAGATAACTATATTAACGTTACAAAAACATTACGTCTTGATGAATCTTAAAAAACAATCTAGAATTTTTTTAATCTTCAGTAATTTAAAAGATTTTTTTTAAAATCAGTTTCCTTTTAAATGTAATGTAGTCGTCTATTTTAATTAATTATTAAATGCAATCAAGAGACACTTTCTACGATTATTGCGTCATATATATTTAAATTTTAAATAACATTCAATGAGCAACGGATGCAATATGTTTTATCTGAAGCTATACGTAGCTGGTTCTCCGTTATATCTGTGTAGTTATTGTAACGAATGCGCATGCTGACCGCTCTACAGTATTCACAACGTGTTCGGACAGATACAATGCAGCCAGTTATCGCGTCACATCCATTGAACGTGTTTGTTTAGTGCATAAGGTTATTTTTCTTATAACTTAGTGTAGATGTACTTTTAAAAGCGAAGTAATTTTGTTTATTTATTTTGTAGCGTTAACAAATGATTTTTTCCATTAATGTATTTGGTCGTTCGGTAAGATATTTTATATTATTCTACAAATTATTAATGCTTACTAATTCATAATTAATTTTACAATTTAGTTATTTCTTCAGTTAAATAGGTTTTTTGGTACTTACGTATTAACGACCACCACAGCTACAGTTTTATTTAAAAACAAAATAGTCAATCGGATTTCGATGGAAAATGAACAGTCTCTTTATTAATTTTAATAAATGTTTATTTATATTTATTTATTTTATAAATATAATTTAACCAAACTTAACCTACTCTCGCTTCGCTCGCTAACCTTGAATAATTAACACCGTAATTTTTTGAGTATTTATTTATTAATAAATTCAGTAATTATTGCAATTATTTATTATTTAAATAATCAAAACCCTCCTGTTAATTAGCAATGGTTAGCGAGCGAAGCGAGCGTAGGTTAACTTTGGTTAAATTTTATAATTTTTTTATAAATAACCATTTATTAAAATTAATAAAGAGACTGTTAATTTTTCACCGAAATCCGATTGACTACTTTGTTTTTAAATAAAGGTGTAGTTTGGTGGCGTTTTTTTTCTAATTGCTTTACACATAAAATATTTACAGTAAGCTGTAGTTTTCAGTTTGTTTTAACTTTTATTATCGTTTACATAATTGTTATGTAACTGAAAAAGAATTTATATATAAATCATATAATTATATAGAAGGTGATAATTTTTATTAATTTATTATTATTAATAATTTTTATTACATTTACTGGAGAAAATAAAAGCAGGCAAAAATTATCAGCTTGCATTATGGTGGGCAAGCGTACTGCCGGGTTAATTAACTGCAACAACTCGATTGTTTGTCAACGGATTTTTACAAATAAGGTCTAATTTTTTTTTCAAATATAAAGACTTAATAAATTTTATAAAAAGTAAAATTTGATCAGACAAACAAAGATATTGAAGAATAAATTATTGAAATGGTTCCCATTTTGAAATTTTTGAAGGTAACGTTTTCAAAAATGTATATTTTGTATTTAGCTTCTGTTGCCTTTATTCATACAGTTTTTCTCAAAAGAAAATTTTCTACAAGTAATATTTAAAACTTTTATGCGTTAATTTTCTATTTAACAAAGTAATTTTACAACAAACATAAAATAATGTGATTTTCGAATCAAATAATTTGTCTTTTACCCAATATTTCTCGAAAACTGCAAAACATACAGTTCTGGGATTTATTTTTTTTGTACTTGCGTATTAGCTCGTGGACCAATAAATTGCAAATTTTTGGCTTTGTTAATGTCATCCGATATAACCATTTATATTTATTTATTTTATAAATATAATTTAACTAAACTTAACCTAACCTTGACTAATTAACACAGTAATGTTTTGATTATTTAAATAATAATTCGACCCACCGGGTTGATCTAGTGGTGAACTCGTAATCGCAAATCAGCTGATTTCGGAGTCAAGAGTTCAAGGTTCAAATCCTAGTAAAGGCAGTTACTTTTATACGGATTTGAATACTAGATCATGGATACCGGTGTTCTTTGGTGGTTGGGTTTCAATTAACCACACATCTCAGGAATGATCGAACTAAGACTGTACAAGACTACACTTCATTTTCACTCATACATATCATCTTGTGAAGTAATACCTGAACGGTAATTCCCGGAGGATAAACAGGAAAAAGAAAAGGGTAAAATTGTTAAAAATGTTTCGTATATACCGTGATGAAAGATTTAACATTTGATTCTTCCCGTTTATTTCTATTATTAATATGTGTATATGTTCCGTTTTACTTCATAAAAATTTCATGAGAATTCCGATATTGTGTTTATTCGAACAGTAATAGACCTACGTATGTGTGCATTGCATTGAATGTCATATAATTTTTCGTTAGGGTTTTGAAAGTAGAGATTTTATCGAATGGACAGACGTTTTGATATGATAAAATTTAACGAAGCGTGGAGATATATATATATATATATATATATATATATATATATATATATATGTATATATATATAAAAGGGTACTTGATATGGTAGGCTACGAAAAAGACGGTAAAATAAACATTGAAAACTAAAATTTCTCTCTATACCCTTCAATAAAACATAACCTTTTAGAATTTGTTCAAGCCTATCTTTACTCCACTATAAAGTAAATTATCAAAATATTTTAAACAGTACTTTGTGGTTTTAAATAATAAGTTATCGTAATATTTCTTTCTATATTATTACTATTATATTTTTCTAATAATTTTCTGTGATTACATTGAAACACATCAGACCGTAAAACCAATAAAAGTATACCAAATGATTTTTTTTTTTTTTTGTATGATTTTAGACCGATCACGTCTGAGGTATTCCAGTTAAATTAATAAATAAAAAGGTTACAACATGCGAAAGAATATGGAATCATTTTTTTTTTAATTTTTTGAAATTGAGACGATTTAAAAATTAAAATTTGTAATCTTTAAAATATAAACTAATTATTATTGCTTGTCGTAACCTTATGTATATAATATATTATAACACATTTACAGAAATAATACAATTCTTATGATTATTCGTTGTTTCATAAATTAAATCGGGCCGGTAAGAGTTTTATAACAATTTTTTTTCTATTTTTTGCTTACTATATGGAACTTTTAAACATTATTTATTATCTATTATTATTGTATATCTATTATCTATTACATATATTTAACATGTATCTTTTTTAACGAAATTCTAATTTAATAATAGATTTTGATAATTGGTGATTATTTAGTGATATTGATTAGCGTGTTATCTTTTTTGATATCAATATCGTTTTCTTAAAAACAGTTTTTGGTACTTACGTATTAACGCCACCGCAGCTACAGCTTTATTTAAAAACAAAGTTGTCAATCGGATTTCGATGAAAAATAAACAGTCTCTTTACTAATTTTAATAAATGGTTATTTATTTTATAAATATAATTTAACCAAACTTAACCCTACGCTCGCTTCGTTCGCTAGCCTTGGTGACTAATTAACACCCGTAATTTTTTGAGTATTTATTTAATAAATAAATTCAGTAATTATTGCAATTATTTATTATTTAAATAATCAAAACACTCCTGTTAATTAGTCAAGGTTAGCGAGCGAAGCGAGCGTAGGTTAATTTTGGTTAAATTATATTTATAAAATAAATAAATATTTTTTTTTTGTCTTCAGTCATTTGACTGGTTTGATGCAGCTCTCCAAGATTCCCTATCTAGTGCTAGTCGTTTCATTTCAGTATACCCTCTACAGCCTACATCCCTAACAATTTGTTTTACATATTCCAAACGTGGCCTGCCTACACAATTTTTTCCTTCCTAAATTTCCCTCTTAAATATATTTATTAAAATTAATAAAGAGACTGTTTTGAATCTACGTTAAACTCTATATCGGCCCATTTTCCACCGAAATCCGATTGACTACTTTTGTTTTTAAATAAAGCTATAGCTGCGGTGGCGTTAATACGTAAGTACCCAGTTTTATTTAAATTACAGAAATTTTGTGTTTTTTGAGCGGATAAATTATATCTGCGAAACTCTTACCGTACGGTTTACAATTTCATTGTAAATTTTTGGATTTTTTATTTAAAATTTAATTCATCTTATAAATTAATATTATATCTTTCTGTCATTCATCGTTAATTTGTTGTTAATTTCCGGGTGAAATTATTAAAAATATTTAATAATATACCGTGATGAAAGATTTTACATTTGACCCCTCGTGTAGTATTTAATCCTCATAGGATAATCTTTATCCTTATCGTATAGGATAATCCTTATCCTATGCAACAATTATTTAATAATTAAAGAGACAAATGGCAACAGCGTAAAAACTTTTTCAGTAGAATAAACTGAAACTTGTTATATACATTTAGGTTGGCACTCCTACTAAACATCGAAAATATCAGTTGCTCGAAAAGAATTTTCTCTATTATAACCTATTTTATTTATTTCAAAATTTTGGCTCCACTTTAAACGTGTACCGTTAAATAATAACGTGCTCTGTGAAGATTTCTTTTTTTTGAAAATCTAAAACTGACCAAAAGTCACTTTGGTTGTTAAAACAGTAAGGTAAAAAATGTATTCACGTCAGGATCGGATCTAGCAACTTAATTTGAAGAACGCTGGTGTCACATTTTCCTACTCCTTTTTAATTGGGTTGGGTATATAATATTTCATACACTTTTATTGGATATATAATTTATCCTGAACTATTTTTAAACACGAAAATCGTTTAACAAATTATTAGTATTGCTTTAAAAGAGGAAAAAAATGTTTGGTTCGGTTAATCCTAAAAAATGCTTAAGTTTATTTCGATTTATAAAAATTAGTTAGGCTAATTTACGTATTAACGCCACCGCAGATACAGCTTTATTTAAAAACAAAGTAGTCAATCGGATTTCGGTGGAAAATGGGCCGAAACAGAATTAAAACAGAATATAAATGGTTATTTATTTTATAAATATAATTTAACCAAACTTAACGTAACCTCGCTTCGATCGCTAACCTTGACTAATTAACACCGTAATTTTTTGAGTATATGGAATTATTTATTATTTAAATAATCAATTTGCAATAATTACTGAATTTATTTAATAAATACTCAAAAAGTTACGGTGTTAATTAGTCAAGGTTAGCGAGCGTAGGTTAAGTTTGGTTAAATTATATTTATAAAATAAATATTTATTTATTTATGTTAAACTCTATATCGGCCCATTTTCCACCGAAATCCGATTAACTACTTTGTTTTTAAATAAAGCTGTATCTGCGGTGGCGTTAATACGTAAGTACCTTAGGGTATAAATTCCTTTCTTTTTCCTGTTTAGCCTCCGGTAAATACCGTTTAGATAATACTTCAGAGGATGATATGTAAGAGTGTAAATGAAGTGTAGTCTTGTACATTCTCAGTTCGACCGTTCCTGAGATGTGTGGTTAATTGAAACCCAACCACCAAAGAACACCTGTATCCACGATCTAGTATTCAAATTCGTGTAAAAATAACTGGCTTTACTAGGACTTGAACGCTGGAACTCTCGGCTTCAAAATCAGCTGATTTGGGAAGACGCGTTCACCACTAGACCAACCCGGTGGGTTTAGGGTATAAGTTATCCTAAGTGACCCTTACGGCCGATGTCATTATATGGCGTAGACATTTCCTCTCTCAAATAAAGAAAATGAGGCAAGAAGACCATAGAATATATTACATGAATGAAACCGATTTAAAGAAGGTCACACGAAAGGTTTCGTTTGGAAAGATAATGCTGTGAATTCGTCAAAAAGATTTTTTAAATTTATTTAATATTATTTTATTTAAAGTAAATTTAATTATATTATTTTTGAAATATTATTCATTCGAATCATTCAGTTCAAACCCAGCTCACACAGTGATAGAGATTCACTCTTCACAATTCATTAATTCAGTTCATTAAAGATAGTGTTTCGACTGGAAAATCTCTACTGTTACGTATACATATATATATTCTGTTTTTCGAGATATTCGATATGAAATATATCTAAAAACCTAAGTTATGCCAATAAACGTGGGTAGAAACTTGTTGGCGATTGATCGAGTAGTTTTTTTGTTTATCCCGAACAAACAAAAACCCTCTTCCTTTTTATATAGTAGTATAGATGTATTGTATTAGAAGTGTTTGGCGATCGGTTTTTTCCTACATAAAAATTTTTTACCGTGTACATAGTAATCCTTGTCATCTTTCATCCTGTTCTTTCATTATTATTATTATTATTACAATTACATCCGCCAATTTTCGTGGCGGTGTAGTAGTAGTATCTCAGCCTTTCTTCGGGAAGTCCCGTGTTCAAGTCTCAGTCAAGTATTTTTTCACACATTAAAACATTCGTTATCATCTATCAGCAGTTGTTTTATGGCGTCAGCCTGTTTTTAAATTAAATAAATAATAATTATTTTTTATTCTCATATAAGTACAAACGTTAATTAATTATGTATATATAGTGCATGAGTATTTTTTATGTAAAAATAAAATGTAATTAGTTTAATAAATAATTATGTGTATCGAATTATGTGAACTGGGAAATGGTATAAAATTATGCTTAAGTAATACTTACATATATTATCAGTTTTTTCCTTTTGCTCTACTTTAATATATATATCAGATATATCAGCACTTATGTGTACAGAATTCTTATTACTTTCAGTTATAATGTACCGTTATAAAAATGCGAAATATCAGTCACGATTCGTTAAGTGTTCAAAATTCGATCTAAACTTTCCTTGTTTTGAATCGCTAAAATCGATGTTATAAAGAAATTTCTTGAAAATCATGTTTTATTAAGCGAAAGTTCATTTTATTTTAAATAATTGGTTTAAATTATACGACATAAAATATAATTTATTCCCAAATATTAACCCTAAAACTACGTTTTTTTCTTCTCGTTTTTCCTTACAAGAGAGTGCAGTAAAATCTATAATTATTAATTTAATTTAAATAATTATTTTGTTGATTTGTATGAAAATAGGGCACGTTGAACGTATAAAATATTTACGATTTTCTAATTGAGGAAAATTATTCTTCGAAAGCATATATTTAAAATTTTATAGAAATATATATCGGGCAGGATAAATAATAAAATACGGACATCGATTGGTACAATAATAACATTTTAAACTGTGCAATAATATTTCTCCTCATCTGATGTGACGAACAAAATAAAAATAAAAAATAAAAAATAATTATTGTTACAAAATAGCAACTTTTGCTACTAAAAGTTTCTTTCATTTTATATACAAACGTTAAATATTTTATTGTTACATAAGGTAATTACCTTTGTTAACATCAGGAAACTAATATTACTCATCACTTAGCAAGCGTGCGTGGTATGAGATTCTGACGCAAATTTTCTCGACTTATTTAATCCCAAAACATGTTATAAATATTTTAAAATACAGGTTCATCATAAAAGCTTTGATGCGGTATCAGTACCTCAAATCAATTCATTAGGGATATTTTGATGATTTATGTTGGTATGGTTAATTGAAACCCAGCCAGCAAACAACGCCGGCCTCCGTGGAGCGACTTGTTGTAGCATCTGAGACTTTTATCCGGAGGTCCCGGATTCGAATCCCCCGATTACGCATGATATTTTCATACACGCTACAAATCATTCATCTAATCTTCTGAATACGTAACGGTGGTTCCTGAGGTTAAACACCTCTTATATGGATGTGAATGCTATACTGTGGATACCGGTGATCTTTGGTGGTTGAATTTCAACTCGCCACACGTCTCAAGATTGGTCGACCTCAGTCTATTTCAGACTAAATGTTTACCGGTGCATTTTACACTTACACTGCAGTTACGTCATGCCTGGCAATCCAGTAGTGATAATTGCATTTGCCTAAATACACACACACACAGAGAGAGAGAGAGAGTGAGAGAGAGAGAGAGAGTGAGAGAGAGAGGGGCGAGAGAGTGACCCGCAGTAGCTGTAAAACTGGTTGGAGAAATATATGTATAAAGTATTAAATAAAAAAACATATAACTGTAAAAAAAAGATGTCAATATTCTAAAACAAGTCATCTAGAATATTTTATTTGAAAACAAGTGTGGAAAACAAGAAATATGAATTTTTAGAACAACTCATAACTCTGTCAACTGCTGTCTCTCAGTGATTGCATGTAAAGACTGCATCTAGTGGTTGTACATAGAAAAGTTAAATTTTTAGTAAACATGCTATTATATGTTTCGATACATTTCACATAACATTAAATAAATTGTAGCGGCTGTCTGCAGCTCGTTCATAATATCTCATGTGGAAAGTACTTAACGTATTGAAAATTCTGGGTGATTACGAATGAAATATACACTTTCGATATCTTATTGAAAAATTTTTTACTTCCTTGTACGAAGTAAAGGAAGTATTTTGGTCGCGAAAAATTTCGGTTTCCAGATTTCAATGGAAATATCCTTTTTGACCATCCCTGAATCCATTTTGACTAGTTTCGGCTGTACGTACGTACGTATATATCTCGCGTAACTCAAAAACGATTAGCCGTAGGATGTTGAAATGTAACAAGATGTTAAAATGTAAGGACAATTAAGTCCGTTCCTACATCATTCAGATGAATGATGTAGGAACGCATACGGGACAAACAAACATACATTTATTTATATATATATATATATATGTGTGTGTGTGTGTGTGTGTGTGTTAAACTGTTTAGCTGATTAAGCTGTAAATATATATCATATTTAAACTCGGTAATTAACTTCATATTTTGTGGTGATTATGCTACACAGTTTTATAAACTAATCGATATATTAAACCTGGTAACCGATTATTTTAAACTACTAACGTGATTTTGATATGGTTTTATTTGAATAAAATAAATTTTTTATGTATCTTTAAAATTAATATTTATTTAACAAAACAATGTTATAATAATACTGTTGTCGATAAACACGAGAGATCTTGAGAGTTGATAAAAATAAAAACCAATCTGGATGGCTTGTCGATTCCTTGTATGGAATTGAAATGTTTTATACGTATAAGGCAATTCTTGTGTTTGTTTATTCAGCATAGAAATATTCTGTTCAGCATCTCATGGTTATTGTACGTAGTCTTATCGCTTTACATTAACATATTTAAAGTATAATGTTCACTTAAACCGCAACATATGTATATTTAACATTTATTTATTTATTTTTTAAATTCTATTTATATTATATATAAAATATTTCTCTTAAATAAATACTTGTGATCTGTTTGTTAATAACAGATCTTATTATGACTTGTAATAAATTAATACAACATTAAAATATTACAGTGTAGAAAAACTTTCTTGAAGTAATCAGTCATTTGATCGGTTTAATACTATTTAACCTCATTTATTTGTTGTTTATTTTTATTTATTCGCCAAAGAGGAATAAAAAACGAAACAAATGCTACGTTATATTGTAAAACATTTTACAATATCATGAATGAAATTAAAAATTTACATATCTGAAAAGATAAATATTTTTTGTTATTGACTCCATCAGCTAATAGAAAATTTTATACGCTGAAGCTAAAAGGATTGCTCGGTAAGTTCTCGGTCTGATAAAGACAACTCAAGATTTTGTTTAGAAATGTTGAATTTTCATCGATCATCTTTCAATTCGATAGTTAGACTAACGACTTTCAAATATTTAATACCAGAATTATAATGCGATTTGTCTAACTCTACAAAATAAGCGGTTCTCTTCTCATCATTTTATCTTAATCATTGACCAGGGAGCCCACTTTTTCAGGTTTGGGAAGAAGAAGTAATCTCTGTGGCAAATACTGTGAGTGTGGAAGCCAGTGGCGGGTCGTAGCTAAAATTAGTGGGAGTACTGCTCCAGAAAATATTTTTCTGAGCTTTTTCAAGTCCATAGTTTAATTTTTTCTGCAAAATAAACAAACCGAAAAAAATGAATCAAATAGAATAATTGGAAGCAGGAAAATATATTTTTTTTCTATTTCTTGTTTAGCCTCCGGTAATTACTTTTCAGATAATATTTCACAGGATGAATGAGGCTGATATGTATGAGTGTAAATGGAGTGTAGTCTTGCACAGTCTCAGTTCGACCATTCCTGAGATGTGTGGTTAATTGCAACCCGACCACCAAAGAACACCGTTATCCACGATCTAGTATTCAAATCCGTATAAAAATAACTGACTTTTACCAGGACTTGAACGCTGGAACAGTTGATTTCCAAATCAGCTGATTTGGGAAGACACGTTCACCAGTTGACCGCAACCCGGTGGGTAATCTAACCAAACTTAACCTACGCTCGCTTTGTTCGGTAATTTCGGTTCAAATACTTTCCAATGGCTTACGTGGCACGAGTGGTAGCGTCTCGGCCTTTCATCCGGAGGTCCCTCGTTCGATGTTTGTTAAATTTATTTTTTCTATGTTTAATTGTTGGTAACTTATCTAAGAATTCCTATATTTAATAGTACTTCTATATATATACTAGCATTCCCGTCCCGGCTTCGCCCGCGCTATGTTGTTACTTTCGTTTCCCGTCACGGTCAGGAGATTTTTAGTCGTTCAGGGCTAAATCTTCTTCCCGACTGGACCCCCCTTTTTTTTCTGTTTAGCCTCGGGAACCAGCGAAAGGTATTATTTCAGAGGATGAAAGAGTATGATATGGATTAATGTAAATGAAGTGAAGTCTTGTATAGTCTCATGTCGACCATCCCAAAGGTGTGTAGTTAATTGAATCCCAACCACCAAAGAACACCGGTGTCCATGATCTAGTATTCAAATCCGTATAAAAGTAACTGCCTTTACTAGGACTTGAAATTTATATCTCTCAACTTCGAAATCAGTTAATTTGCGATGACGAGTTCACCAGTAGACCAACCCTGTGGTTTGGACCTCCCTGAGTTCATTAAACACATTCTTTTGAAAATAATAAATAATAATAATTAAACAATTTATAAAAACTTTAGTTTATTGTAATTTTTTAGAGCAACATTTTGGTCACTACTGGACCCACTAAATTTGGTTTTTTGACTTACAGTATCGACTTCGCTCGCGAAATACGTAATCAGAATTGCTAACGTAAATTATCATCACAATGTTACCAAATTTCATAAATATTGCTTCAAAAGAGGTAGCATAAAACGGCATAAATGTGAAAAACAATCTGTTTTTTAATCTCTTAAAATATTAAAAGTCAAAAAATCCCATAATCGTTTTTAGATATTTTTCTGTTAACCCACCGGGTTAATATAGTGGTGAACGCATCTTCTCAAATCAGTTGACTTGGAAGTCGAGAATTCCAGCGTTCAAGTCCTAGTAAAGGCAGTTACTTTTTTACGGATTTGAATACTACATCGTGTGGATACCGGTGTTCTTTGGTGGTTGGGGTTCAATTAACCACACATTTCAGGAATGGTCAAACTGAGACTGTATAAGGCTACACTTCATTTAGACTCGTACATATCATCCTCATTCATCCTCTGAAGTAATACCTAAACGGTAATTACCAGAAGCTAAACAGGAAAAAGTTAAAAATATTTTTTCTTAAGTGTATTTCCAAGCCAAAATCGAGTGAATATATCGTTTATTAATGTCGGAAATTTGGGGAAACTTGCAGTCTTCGAAATTTTTTTAAATTTTTTCAAGGTCGAATTTAAAACGATTTAGAAATTGTTTTTTAAATATTCAAATAATTACACGGCCCAAAAATCACGTTGATATCTGCGTTTTACCGAGAAATTCAAAGATAGCCGGGTTTCAAAAAAAAATTCAAAAACAATTTGACCCTTTAAACTCGGAATTTCAAAAAATTTAGAAATTAGTTTTTAGATATTCACATGAAGATTAGACAGACGTTGATGTCTTTATGTATTACCGAGAAATTAAAAAAGAAATACAATTTCATTATTATTCCATTTTAACCCTTTAAACTTACTTAGAAAAATCCTTACTTAGTGTGCACTTACACCGTAAAAAAAATATGTACAAGAAATTTCACCAATTAATCTTCAATAGGTTTTGCTGACCGTTGATGAATCAGTCAGTAAGGACATGTTCTTACACACACACGCGCGCACGCGAAACAGCAGTAATAGTTATACATATTTACCCATAATGGAACGGAGAGTGCACGCGTTTGGAGTAAGAGATTGTGTACGCCTGTTAAAACTTTCCTCAAAACTACTGGACCGACTTCGATGCGGTTTTTGCCATTGCATAGGCATCACTTCAGAGCAGGTTCTTATACATGTTTTACGGTTATACGCCACCAGGGGATACAGTTATAGATGTGTTTCTCTAAATCGGCTGGGCCGATTTTGATGCAATTTTTGGCATCCTTCTCAGAGAAGGTTCTTAGATGAGTTTTACGGTTATAAGGAACCGGGCGCCAGTAAATATCTTTCTTCAGAACGGTATTTTAATGTTTCTTAGTCTTTGTAAATAATCTTTTAATATTTAATTATTCAATTTAATTTCGTATGGGTTTTTAAAATTTTTAATTGTATTACATTACATTAAATATGCAACTTTTTTTTTAATATTTTTTTTTAATGTCGACTTTAAATATTCTTCTCCTAACACTTCTTCCACTCTCTAATGGAGAGTGGAAGAAGTGTTAGGAGAAGACCAATTTGGTTTCAGGAAAAGTATAGGGACAAGGGAAGCAATTTTACACAACAAATTCTTAGGGATGTAGGATGGAGAGGGTATACTCTAATGAAACGACTAGCACTAGATAGGGACTCTTGGAGAGCTGCATCAAACCAGTCAAATGACTGAAGACAAATAAAAAATGTCGACTTTTGAACTAAACTTCATTCTATATACTATAAAAAGCTGAATAATTGATTTAACGAACATTGTTCTCCTTTAACTTGAGTTTAACCTTGAAAAATTAACCTGAACGATTTTTTTATGTGTAAAACATTTTGCACCGTTATTATTATTTTTTCAGACACTTTTTATCTAATTTTATTTTTGTCAATTTCTTTTATAATATGCAAACTTTTAAATAAAATATAATTTTAATAAAAGTTTACAGATATACAGACTTTAACTTTCATATAAATATTTTATCATTTTTATTATGTATGAAAAATTCTATAAAAATTGATGAAAGAAATTATCGTTCATATTGCAGTAAAAAATATTGTTGGCGTGACGTAAATTGTATGGAGATATTAATTTTTAATTTTTTAACTACGTTGATTTATTGAAGAAGGATTGTTATAAGAAAATTTAACGAAATTAGTTTTAAATATATCTTTTGTACTTGTTAGTATTGTCTTTTTACTTCCTTGTATGAAGTAAGGGAAGTATTATTTTGATCGCGAAAAATTTCGGTTTTCAGATTTCAACGGAAATATCCATTTTGACTAGTTTCGGCGTGACATACGTACGTATGTATGTATCTCGCATAACTCAAAAATATTATTAGCCTTAGGTTATTGAAATTTTGGATTTAGGACAGTTGTAACATCTAGTTGTGCACCTCTCCTTTTGATTGCAATCGAATGGACCGAAAGTGTTTAAAAACCCAAAATCCAAAATATTTGAATTTTTGGCTTTTTCTTAACTGCAGTAATAAGTCCTTATTGAGAGCTTTTCAACGATATGTCATAAGGTGTACTTATTTTTCATTGGTTCCAGAGTTATAGCCAAATACATTTTTTTTTAATGAAATATTTGAATGTTACAAGAGGAAGGCTTGAATCAGACCTTATCTCATTTTTTTTAACTTTTTTTTTAATTTAACTATATTGATTTATTAATAATTATTAACCTCTGATTGTAAAAAACGTTTTACGATAAATAATAATTCAACAATAACAATAAAAAAAAAAAAGTATAAATATCAGAAGTTATTAATGAAATAAAATTTTATTTACTTTTCTTTTTTTTTGAAATGTGTGTATGTAATTTAATAGGCGTAAAAGGAAGTCGTGTGGTGTCCATATCAGTTTTTTTTTTTCATCCAGTAAGAATATGATTTTTATCTTGGCAAGTATAAATTTGAGTAACTTCCCTTTTTTTTTTAGTAAAGTTATTTTTTATTCCCTGGACATTCAAAGTTTCTTGTATTTTTTCCCTTCTTACCAAGACTTTTTAAAAATATGTGTTCGCCTTGAAAAATCGATAGTTATCATTCTTAAATAAATACGACCTGTAACTGGATATTCAATCTAGGTTTATCAGGTATAGAAAGAATGAAACTGTCATCTTGACTTTAATAACATGATCCTCGACGCCTTTTTACATAATAAAACGTTCTGAACCATACGTAAAAAATTCATTTCCGTATCTTATTCTCTTTTATTAAATAAATTACAGAAATTTATTATAAGAGTATTAGACAAATTATTTTGATTTTACTTTATCGATATTGTAAATTAAGGAAGTAATTACTACATTAAACACAATCACAAAATCATTTTTATAAACCGCTTAATATTTTTTTAAGAATAACGAATGACTTTTTTTTTCCTCCTCTGGGCCGGACCCTCAATTAAGTATAACGCACCCCAGGGGAGTGTCCATTACTTTAACGGGCCTTCCCGCCTACCGTCATGGCAGGTCGGCCCGTCGGTTTGGTCTTATATTTGCGTTCTCTTCTAACCCTCAATGCTGGGACGCCAGGCCTGGTTATGACACTGACATCCCCACACCAGAGACCGGGTCTCGTTCTTTTATATGCCTTAGCCTCTAATGGGAAACCCCCAAGGGGACAGCGGTCTTAACTCTCTCCCAGCGATGTCGGGTCCTGTCCGTTACAGTTGTAGAGTAACGCAAACAACCTGGAGTCCCCAGCTGTTGATCAGAACTGGCCCACCACGGCATGCTGGCCCTCGCAGTTGGGGCTGTCCAATCCCCAAACTAATATCGTCTTCTTCGTAACCGTACTAAAACGTGTTAGCTAAAGGAAAAATTCTACGGGAAAAGAACGCCGAGATTCAAGTATATCGATCAGGTTGTGAAATACGTGGAACTTAGTACCTATAGGGAGTTGAAAGAAATGCATTGATAACCTTGAAGATTGTAGACACCAATTAATTTTTCTATTGTCAGCAAAAGTAGAAACAAGTTAAGTTAGCAACTCAACATTGAATTTAAAATATATATTTATATTCATTTATTTTATTCTTATAAAAATGATGTTACCAATTTTTGAAAAAGATAGGAATATATTATTACTACTTATGGAAGTTTGAGCATTAAATTTAATATCAAATATAAATATAGAAATCATCCAAACAAATGTAGTTACAGTTACCGTCATAAAATTTTATTTTATTTAAATAGAGAAACTTGCTGAAACAAAAGTTAACTCTTTTAAGTATTTTTGTTATTATTTTATATCATACTGATAAAGTATTTTTTGTTCAATTTTCTTTTTAATACGATAGTTGGTTGATAAACATTAATGAACTATGTTTAAAAAAATATTTCCAATTTTTAAAATATAAGTTGAATTGAAAAAAAGAAGAAAGAAAAGTTTAAAACTTTTTTCTTATTTGTTTATAGCTTACTTATTGAAGCCTACTTTATAAAATTCACCTTATCTGCTTGTATCATAAAAATTTGTTTTATATAAACTTCACTAGTACGTTTAGATATCAGAATAACTTTTCAATGGTTTAGATAAAGATTTTTTTAATTTGTAATCGAATAAATTTTTTAAGGTTATATCTTTTAAATAAAAATATAAAAACTAGGTCATCTTTAATCTTTTTCATTTTTGAAAAATTAAATAAAATTACTGTTTTTAAAAATAACATTTTGTATTTTAACTATACAGCATGATTAATTCTTTATTAGCTTTAACGATGTCTAGTAATTTTTTTAAATTTTTAATTATGTTTTTTTTTTTTGGTTTGTTTTGTAATGTTAAAATTTTTGTTTCATTTAATGACCTTCTTTTTTTCCTGCTTAGCCTCCGGGAATCACCGTCAGGTATTACTTAACAGGATGATATGTATGAGTATAAGTGAAAGTGTAGTCTTGTACAATCTCAAGTCGATCATTTCTGTGATGTGTGGTTAATTGAAACCCAACCACCAAAGAACACCGGTATCCACAATCTACTATTTAAATCCGTATAAAAGTATCTTCCTCTACTAGGATTTGAACTTGGAACTTTCGACTTCGAAATCGGCTGATTTGCGAAGACGCGTTCACCACTAGACCAACCGGGTGGGTTTTGTGTAATGACCTAGAAATTCTTCTACATTTGATGTTTTGTTGTTTTAATAAACTTCGAAATTCTTAAGTTTGTATTTTGTTTCTGTAGAGTAGTCTAAATCAAATTCTCTAGATATTTTAAGACATATTCTACTGGTGAAAATAAAGAAGTTGATATAAACATAGCATCGGAAACACTTCATTAGCGTGTGTCGGCTGGCGAAAGATTTCACCTGATTACTGCGTCTTCGGTAACATTAAAGTTGACAGTAATTTGAGATACCCAAATTAAGGGATAATTTTAATGATTTTGTATGAAATATGATTTGAAAAAAAAAATGTTCCAGAAATTTGTTTTTAGAACTTTCGGAGACAGTGTCGGCTCGCGTATAGGCACTGTGGAAGTGCAGTATCCTTTATTTTCACTTGAGATATTATCGATAAATTTAATATAATTTGCACTTGTACAATATGCAATCCTTAAGCTTAATGTCAATAGCCATCCACCAGTTTATGAAAAAGGTACAAAAATCTTTGTATGGAAGTGTGCGCTTCACAGTTACAGCGGCGTGGTGTTTGGCTGTTGTACGCATGCGCACATAGGAAACTTCACGCGTGGCTGCGAGGGAAAGAGAGCACTGTCGATTCCGCAGTGCCGATCCTGAAGCGCTGATGAAAGGTAGTTTTTTTTCCTCCGCATTTGTATGGAACGTTCCTTGTTCGTTCCCTTTTCTAGATTAGTCGGTGGAAAGAATATGAAAGCGGTTTAGTAGTAACAGACAGTGGCCGGAAAGCAAGGGCTCTTTGATTGCCAAATTTGTCCAAAAACACGGTGGAAGGGCGAAGGAAAAAATAATTAGTAAAAACTAATTATGCATTTTTTCCTGTGTACATAAAAATTTAATTTAAGCACCGTTAGAGTATAGTATTTTTAAACGGACATTTTATTAAGTTATTATCTAATAATACTAAAAAAGTATTATCTGTATTGACATTTTATTATTTATTCGGTTAAACCGAATACTATACACCGCTTTTAAGAACGTTGTACTTAAAAACCGTGTATAATATTCTTCAATGTGATAAACTGTAGAATTAGATTATTATCCTGCTTCCAACTATTCTATTTGATTCAATTTTTCGGTTCTTTTATTTTACATAAAACTTTAACCATGGCCTTGAAAATGCCCAGAAAAAATGTTTTGGAGCAGAGACCCCCCGCCCATCCACCACTAATTTTATCTACGAGTCGCCATTTTTTGGAGAAATCTGGGGTAAAAGATGGGGTAAAAAACACAAAATATTATGTTTGGTGTAAAACATCTTTGTTAAATGGGTAATTAATTCAAACGTTTTAAATAGAACGTGTGCAGAATTTGAGTTTTTAATAAAATTTCATGAATAAAGTTCACAGAAACTAAATACAAACGTAAGAATTTGTAAAATTATTAAAACCAAAATATATCAAAACGTGGCAGATTTTTAACTACGGATTAAACGAGATCACATTTTCAATATTCAGAAAAAAAGAATTAAATATTTTTGAAATATTATAAATATAAACCAAACAATGAAACAATTGAAATTTCTACTTCTCGCCTTAATTTTACCGAAGGGGCAGAAATCGGGGCGAAATCTTTCGTAATTCGGAAGCCTTTTCAATCTATGTTATATGAAATTTTTTTCTTTGTTTTCATCTGTTTTTTCATTTGTTTTTTTTGTAATTTTGTTTCATTCTTGATGAATCACTTCGCATATACTAATTAATAAGTATATGCAAAACTTGAATAAGTTAGGATTAAGAATGTTCTTGAACAAAGCAAGATAGAATGATGAATCTTTAACTACGTCAATGAAAAATAATTCTTCTTATGAAAAAAATTTAAGTTAATTTACAATCGTTTAGTGTTGTTGCGGTAAGAAAACGTTTCGCAAAAAGACTTTTAATGTTTTTATTTTATTTTTTGAGTTCACCGGGTTTTGTCCTTCCCCCCCTCTGGAGCCAGACCCCGAAACCATGCATAAACGTAGCTTCAGGGGTTGCCATCGCCTCAAACTTCGTAGTCGAAAACTGATATTCCCCCCAGACATCCGGGGCCGGGACTCGCCATGCCTCTAATGAGGGGACCTCTTAGAGATCCCCCCACTGGGACAACGGTCTTTCTTTGCCTCCCTCATTCGAAGTTCGATCGGAGCAACAAGGGGAACCCTGTCCAATCACCGGAAGCGGGACACCTCTCTTGGACTGGGCTGTCCCAACCCAGGTCTAAAAATTTTAGAGATCTATTTAATAACTTTATTAAACAGTAAAAGTATCTACTTCTTTGTCAATAAAGTAAGTTTTCCAACTATATAATGCCTGTTTATTTGGGACAATTTTTAAATGGAATACTTTTTTTTAGAATTTCAATCCTTTGTTTCGTATAACTTTATTGAGGTTTAGTAAACACTGGCTGATAAACATTTTCACTTGTATATAGTTTTGTAAAGAAGATATTTGTCCAACTTTTATTAAAACATTTTATTTCATTCTATTTACCTGAAAACGAAAACAAAAATATTATAATTTCAAACTTTTTCTGAAGTTGAAATCTTGTATTTATTTTCGTTCTTTTGAGTGAGTTACCGTCTTTTATTTGTTATTTGTCGAAATAAATTATAGATAATGTGTTGTGTATCACGTTGTATGATAGAAGGAGGAATACAGGCAAGAAAAGTTCCATTAGTTATAAATTGTACAGAAAAGAGTAAATACAACTTTGTTGAAATATTTTTTTTTAAGTCCTTTTCATTCTTTTTCTACAATTGTGATTTCAGCCTTTTTCTTATATTCTTTTCATTTATTTTTCTTTATTATTATTATTTTTGTTTTTATTTTGTTTTATTTAACCAGAATATAAAATCTTGTCGTCTTATATTTCAATACGTTTCGTTTCCGGTTAAAATATGATATTATTTAATTCATTCGCTCGTGTTTATTAACCCCTTTTTTATTTTATTTTTTTACATAAATTAATATTATCTTCTGTTTTATGTATTTTGACTAATAATGACGTAATGAGTAATTAAAAAACAATATTTTTGCATGCAAAACGTATTTTATTACATATACATACAAAACATATGCAATATTCGCAGAATTTCCTTCACACGTATATAAAAAATATCAACGCAATTAGCTTTATAATTTCCTTACGCACAAGATATTTACATAATTATACATTTTTGTACTGACATATAATATGAATTTCGCGTTATAATAAGAAATATAGTGGTCAGAGTTCGACTAGGCAAAACACCATAAATAAACAAGTCACCATTATAGTAGGTCAGCTGATTACGATCAAATACACATGATAATCCCTCACTTTACACCTTTCGTTCTCAAAGTGGGCGATAACGCTCCCTTGTGGGCGCTGGAGGCCTTCAGGGAAGGCGGTAGAAGGCCCACAGAAAAACTTGGTGGCGGGGGGGGGGCGTTCAGATAGTCTAGGAAGGCGATAGCTGATTAAAAAAAAAATGGCAAAAATTATGTTTAAACAGTAAAATCTGCTTTGTCAATAAAATAAATTTTCCAACTATGTAATGCCTGATTAGAGACAATTTTTAAATGTAATACTTTTTTTCGTATAACTTTATTGAGGTTTATTAAACAGTGGCTGATATACATTTTCACTTCTTTATACTAAATTTCAATTAAAATTAATACCTACTACAGTAGTACAAAAAATTAAAGGGACACCTATATTTTATGATAAAAAATTATTGAATTCAAACTACTTTAACTTTGCAACCAAGAGTTACGGCTGTTTTTAAGTAAATTTGAGCCTGATATTAACAAACTCGTTAAACCACATCAGGTTCATCCTCCACATTAATGTAAGTGTAATTTTTCAATTGAAAACTTTGTTTTAATTATTGTATTATATATATTGAATATATTATCACTATTGTTTTTATATAACTATATAAATACATTTGTAATTTTTTTAATAAAATTTTAATAAAAATACTTCCAAATATAATTAAATACGTGTTTTAAATGCTCTTACATAAAATGCTTTAACTCAGAAATGTATGCCACGTTTACAAACAATAAATGCAATTGCTGTTTTTAAGAGAGCTTCTTAAAAACAACAATTGCAATTATTATTTTTAACAGATGGTAAAATTTTGGGGGCGCTACAAAATTTTACATTCTCAATGCGGGTGTTGGGCGAAAAAGTTTGAGAATTAATGCTTTACACTGTAGTAAAACTAACAGATAGCGTTATCTGTCTTTGTAGAATACTACTAAAAAAAAAACTACGTAAAACGACGGAAAATTATGACAGAAAATGAATTAAAATCAGACAAAAACTTGATGTCGGAATATTCCGTTAAAGTCCGTCATCGTGCACATCGGTTACGTCGGAATATGAAGGTAATTTAAATGAAATATTTAGATGCAATCGGGTAAAATATCGAGGATAACAATGCGATGCAACTTTTCTCTCTTTCTGTTTAGCCTCCGGAACCACCGTAAGTTGTTACTTCAGAGGATGAATGAGGATGATATGTATGATTGTAAATGAAGTATAATCGTGTACAGTCTCAGGTCAAGACTTCGCTTACATTTACATGCATACAAATTATATATATTGTATTCATATTAGTTGTTATACTGAGCAATTAAATAAAATACTGTGAATTTGTACTTTGCATTTAGTTAAAATACTAGGTACCCCATAGGGTTGGTGTAGTGATAAAACTCATCGGTGTAAATCAACTGATTTCGAAGTGGTAATTCTGACTTCAAATCCTGTTAAAACTAGTTGATTTTACTCGGATTTTAACACTACAGGTTGTCCATAAAGTCTTTCCATGTTAACAGAAATACTTTTACAGTTACAGTTGTGCGGTTTGTGGCAAACGAAAGAAAAATTATCAATTTTTTTTTACCATGTCAAAAAACTTCAACATGTGAGCCTTTTGTCGCTCGTAGAATGTCCAACCGATAATCAATTTCACACCATGTGTTGGTCAACACTTCTTCGGTAACATTAGCAACACCTTTAGTTATTCTCTGTCTCAATGTGTGCAGATCAAGTACGGGTGTTGAATAGACTTTATCCTCAATATAACTCCAGAGGAGAATCCAACTGAGTTACGTCTGGTGATCCTCGTAGCCAGAGAGTGAGACCGTCGCGCCCAGTGCATCTGCCAAGAAATGATTCATTCAGAAAATTTCGAACTAGTAATCCTGAATGTGGTGGTCCACTATCCTGCTGGAAAACCACCCTAGGTTGCAAATCATTTAGTTGTGGTATAGTAAAGTGTTGCAACATATCCAGGTAAATGTTAGCTGTTATTGACTGCTCGATGAAAATGATGGAACCAATGATTCTGTTGTGCATCAAATCGCATCGTACATTCACTTTAGGGAATCTCTCATTTTTTCCCTGGTAAAGTACGGTCCCATATTCTCATATTATGCCTCTTTACTTTCCCTGAGGTGTGGAAAGTAGCCTCGTCTGATAAACACGCTCGCTATAGGTACTCGTAAACGTTATCAATCCGTTGAAGAATCTCGGTCGCAAAGGCAGCACGACTTGGGCTGTCATGTGGCTGATGCAGTATGTGGTAGATGATGCAATATCTGAACTTTATACGCGTGCAACCTTAGTTTCTTGTGTAACATTTTTTGCACTGTTGACCGGGGAATCACTAGTTCACGAGATACACGACGGGTACATTTGGAAGGGATATGTAGAAATGCTTACCGCACAACCTCAACCTTTTTTTCTCTAACGGATGGCCGCTCTGTTCGTGGAGACTACATTTCCATTCTCCTTAAACTTTGCATACCATGAAACGATACTCTTGCTACCAGGTCATTCATATTCCCTTCTAAAATTTCACTGCACAATAATCGGTGATTTCGACCTGTGATACCGTAACACACATTACGCTTTCTCCTTGACGCTATTTTATAAAAAATTAATCACAGTGCCCTCTATTCTGCCTCTACCTGCAACAAACCAATACAAAAAAAAACTGGATAATTTTTTCTTTCTTTTGTTACAAACCGAACAGCTGTAACTATAATAGTTTTTTTGTAATACATTTTTGTAATCATGGAAAAACTTTATGAACATTCTGTGTAATAACTTTCTGTATAACTTTATTATCAGCTTTTTCCTTATTCAAGTCTTCTGAACTATGCCTCTTCTGGACGAGACACTAACTCTGTTACTGATTTTTATCAAATGATATGAAAAATATTTTTTACACTGAATAATAATTTTAACAAATTATGGTGTAAGAAATGTTGTATTTTGTAATTCATTAAATGTCGTTTCATAAATAAAGATAAATAAATAAATATTAAGAAAACATTAAACAAGTCATTAAACAAACGTAAAATCCTTTAATGTATTATTCTTGACGTGTACGTTGCCATCTGTACAACCAGTGAACAAGCAGTCCTCTCTCCACGGCCCAATGACATAAGGATCATATATCATGTAAATTAGGTGTAGTCTTGAACAGACTCATTCCTGACATGTGTGGTTAATTGAACCGCAACCAACAAAGTACAGGGGTATCTACAGACTAGTATTTATTTCCGGATAAAAGTAATTTAACTTTTATTAACTTAGTATTTGAACCTCAAAATCTTCCGACTTCGAACATCAGGTGTTAAACAGGGGATTTGCGACGGCGAGTTTTATCACTGGACAATCCTAGTAGGCTCCTTTACTATATAAACGAAAATAAATTTAAAAACTTCTTTTTATTTGTTTATTTTTTTTTAAATCAGTAGAAAACACCACCCCAATAATTAACTATTTTTTTTGTTTTTTTTTTCTTGGATTCGAACCCGGATATATCAAGTTTAATATTATACCATTCCGTCACATAGTATTAAGGGTAAACGTATATAAATTCTTAGAAATATTTTGAAGTAGAAAATCACTGATAAAGGAAAACTTAGTATGTAATTCGATGGTATAATCAAATAAAGGGTTATGGTAACATGTATTTCTAGCAATCTGAAAGACGGAGAGCTGATATAGATGATTGTGGTGGAAACCAAAACATATTTGTTTATTTAACATCGAAGTTCAGGTAATTTGATAACCTTCTTTTGTAACTGTACTTGGAGTTTGTTATTTAATGTATTATGTATTAAATTAATTATTAAAACATACAAGTGTTGAGAATGCTTTAAAACGTGCAAGGTCTTTTCTCTTTTTCCCTCAACAATGGTTTTTTTGCGTTACGTATTAGTAATTGTCTAGGATATAATTAATTATTTGCTTATAATTATAATCTCCTTGGAAATACCATATAATTATAACATGAGCAATTACTAATACGTAATAAAAAACATTTTGGAGGAAAATCAGTGGTGGCTCGGGTATAGGGGCTGTGGAAATGTAGTACCCACTATTTCCACTTGATATTGTCGATAACATTTAATATAATAAGTCCTTTTTTCTTTAATTCTTTCTTGTGCAATATACAGAGGGTTATCATAAAAGAATGGTGCGGTTTTGAACATGGTTTAAATTAAAACAGAATTATTTACAGTTTATGTTTTTTATTTTTCAAATTTGTCGTCAAACATTTTTTTACATAATTAATAAATTTCAATACGTGTGTGCGCCCTTAGTCGCTGGACAAATGTCCAAACGATACTCAAATTCTCTCCAAACATTAGTTAACATTTCTTCGTTAATGGTTGTCATTGCTTCATTAATCCTGTTTTGTAAGTGGTTTAGATCGCGAATTTTTTGTGCATAAACAACGCTTTTGATATACCCCCACAAGAAAAAATCGCAAGGTGTCAGGTGTGGACTCCTTGGAGGCCAAAGTACGGGTCCTTGCCGGCCTATCCATCGATCTCCAAAATTTCCTTTCAAAGCGTCCGTGACCGGTGCATTGAAGTGCGGGGGAGCACCATATTGTTGGAAATGAAGTCGATGAATGTTTTCGAGTTCACCCGGCTGAGGAAAGCAATAATCGGTTAACATGTCAAGATACACAACTCCATTAATTGTTTTTACAGCAAAGAAGAAAGGCCCTATTACATGATTTTTCATTACACCACACCAAACATTAACTTTAAGCGAATCGCGTTGTTTCTCAATAATTGCGTGTGGGTTTTCAGAGCCCCATATTCGTGAATTGTGTCTGTTAACGCATCCATTCACATGGAACGTAGCTTCGTCTGTAAAAATTATATCGTCTAAAAATTATTCGTTTCCACTTATTTTGTCCAACATTTAAACGACGAAATTGTAACCTTTTACACCATCATCGGGTTTCAATTCCTGCAGTATCTGGATTTTATAAGCGTGTAATTTCAGTTTTTTATGTAAAACTTTGTGAACTGTTTATTTTGGAATACTTAATTCGACGCTTCGACGGGGGTTGGACTTCCCAGGCCTTCTAATTAGTTCAACCGTTTCGTCTGGCACACTAGGTCTGCCGGTTGATTTCTGTTTCTTAACTGATCCGGCTTCTTCGAATTGTTTGAACCAACGCGTTATGTTATTTTTTGGTGTGGTGGATCTCTTCCGAATTCACGTCGAAACGCACGTTGAACTAAAATTACGGATTTTAATTCAGGTATCAATAAAACAACACATTTTGCTTTGTCTTTATCCGAGAACATAGTAACTCACTAAACTCACCGCAACAACAATACAAGAACTGACGTTGTGGTTACAACTGCTGATAAACAAACTTTTCGGTTGGAGGCTTTCAGGGATACCAATATAACATCTAGAAATTTCCCTACAATCTTCCTATGAATTACTGAAACCGCACCATTCTTTTATGATAACCCTGTATAATTCTTAAGCTTAATGTCAGTAGCCATCCCCCAGTTTATGAAAAAGGTACAAAAATCTTTGTATGGAAGTGTGCGCTTCAAAGTTCCAGCGGCGTGGTGTTGTGCGCATGCGCACATAGGAAGCTGCGAGGGAGAGAGAGCACTATCGTTCCCACAGTGCCGACCTGGCATGATTATGGAAAGTACTTTTTTTTACTCAGCGTGTGTATGGAAAGTTCCTTGTTCGTTCCCTTTTCTAGTTTAGTCGGTTGAAGGAATATGGAAGAGGTTTAGTTGTTTTCCTAATAGCGATCAGAATATGACGGAAAGCAAGGGTTCTTTGCCAAATCTGTTCAACAACCCGGTGGAAGGGCGAAAGAAAAAATAATTAGTAAAAACGAATTGTGTATTTGTTTCTGTGTAGTAAAAATTTAATTTAAGCACCGTTGGAGTATAGCGTTTTTAATAGGACTTTTTATTAAGTTATCTAATAATACTAAAAAATATTATCTGTATTTACATTTTATTATTTATTCGGTTAAACCGAATACAGTTTTAAGCACAAACTGCTTCAAAATCGCGTACCATATTCTTGAACGTGATAAAGTGTAGAATTAGATTATTATCCTGCTTCCAACTATTCTATTTGATTCATTTTTTCGGATCTTTTATTTTACAGAAAACTTTCACTATGGCCTTGAAAAGGCTGTTCTGGAACAGCACCGTCAATAATTTTAGCTACGACGCGCCACTGGGGAAAACAGAAAAGATTCAACTTGCGCTTATCGTGCATTAATATTTTCAACAAAAGGTTAAAAGAAGCTCTACGATGAGATTCTTCATTATCTATGCTTACCTATATTTTGCGTAGTTATTATATCAGTTACCGAAACGATGTTTCTCTTAAAATTTGCAAAATTTGTATTTACTATACCTTTTTATATGAATTAGAAATCTTAGATAGATCATCCAAAAATTTTTTCTTCTTGTGAACTTGTTACCATATAAAAGAAATAAAAAAATAAAACACATGCCTACAATCCGTGAATAATATGGCAATGAAAGTGCTTATAACAGTATTTCCATATTACACGTCGTGTTTTAAGTGTGTGACATGCAATAGAATTTTTATTACTTATTTAAAATTCATCACGCGATAATTCATAATGTACGGTTTCAAGTCATATTTTATGATGTGTGTTAAATTTATGAGCTCTCTTAACTCTTTGTTTTCCTTTTGAACCGTCAAAATTATTCAAACCTCTTTCTTGTTCTTCCTATTTGTGACCTTGACCCAATGAAATTTTCAATATTTCCTTAATTTATTTAGTATTTCTTATAATGTGTAGGCTTCCGTAAAATTTGTTATATGAGTATCATTTCTTTCGTGAATTAAATTTTAAATAGACAGCATTTTATCTTTTTTTTTATTAAAATTAAAAAAAATTCTGTTATAAATTTATTAGAAAATATTAAGAAAAGTATAAATATATTAACATACTCCGGTGGTGACTTCCCTAGCGCTATTTGACATTAGAACTTAAAAAATCTAAAATATATTTTTTTTAGTAATTATATAAAGACGGTGTCTGTCAGAGTTATCGTTATTCACAATTTACTAGGTAAAATAAAATATTTCTTTCTTTTTCCTGTTTAGCCTCCGGTAATTACCGTTCAGATAATACTTCAGATGATGATATGTATGAGTGCAAATGAAGTGTAGTCTTGTACAGTCTCAGTTCGACCATTCCTGTGATGTGTGATTAATTGAGGCCCAACTACCAAAGAACACCGGTATCCACGATCTAGTATTCAAATCCGTGTAAAAATAAGTGACTTTACTAGGTCTTAAACGCTGGAACTCTCGACTTCGAAATCAGCTGATTTGGGAAGACGCGTTCACCACTAGACCAACCCAATAAAATATTTATATAAACAACGTTTACCCAAAATAGAATTGTGTAATAAAATAACGAAAACTACTTTGAGGTATAAACTACTTTGCCTACCGATTCACGTTATCTAGGATCATAAATACAACTGCCCTAGAAGTATTTATTTCTAGGTAACCTTGGCGACCTAAGGGTTATAAAAATATTAAAATATTAATGCCAAATTGAAAGTCAAATCTATACCAGTAATATGTTTGGCTTATCTTGATGGAACATTTTAGAAGAGGATATAAAAGTCTTACAGAATGTTTCTTTACTCGCATGAGGATCAGTTCTCGCGGGTAGCTGCCAAAACTGTTCCACCTGGATGAATTTTGAACGCAAATCAGCTGATTTCGAAGTCGTAATTTCTAAGGTTCAAATCCTAGTAAAGGCAGTTACGTTTATACGGATTTGAATACTAGATCGTGTATACCGCCGGTGTTCTTTGGTGATTGGGTTTCAATTATCAGACAGTCTTGTACAGTCTCTGGTCGACCGTTGACCGTGTACATATAGAAATCATCCACATTCATCCTCAGGTGGTTCCAGAGGCTAAACAGAAAAAGAGGAGAGTAGCCGCCCAATTTCACAATGACATTAAATTTAGTAGAATACATAATTACATTTTGAAGACATCGATTTTGATATCGAAATTCAATATTCTTTAAAACACCAAATTAAATAAATGAATAACATTTAAAGTGTCTAAAAGTAACGCGGTTTGGCTGGGTCTCGAATTCGATCGACCAATTGATTCGGTACCTGGTGTGTTAAATCTTGCGGCTACACCAGTCTATAGACAGTACATGCGAAATTTGTTCTTTGTAAGTTGTTTAAGTATATTAGCTTGGTTAGTACTGACCGACGTGGCTAGTACCCGCACATTCGCGCGAATTAAGTACGGTATTCGCGCGCGCTTTAGTTAGAATCATTGAATTAAATAAACGAAAAAATACATGTATATTTAAGTAAGTAGTGCGGATAATCTGTGCATCAGTAATAACTGAGTTGTCAGCTTTTTTTTTTCATATAGTACGTTAGATTTATTTGTTTAATAATAAATTATGCTTTTCGAAATGTGGCGTATAATGAAATAATAAAAAGATTAAATAAATGCTTGTTAATTTAATAAATCTTAGTATTTAAATTTTATAAAATAAATACAGTTGTTTTTTCCTATTTTTTTTTTTACTACAGTGTTTTCTTTGTATATAATTTGTTCGTTTTTTAACAAAAAGAATTTCCATAATGGGATATGTTCAGTAAATCTGAAAAGCTCTAGTTTTCTTCATTCTTTGTTAGCTCTAGAGAAGTTGTTTTTTCTCAAAGAAAGAATATTCAAGCCTTCTTTTTTTTTACCACAAATGAATAGTATACCAGTTAAAATGTTATTTAATTATATAAATTTAATAATTAATGCAATATACAATTGTAAATTATTTTTTCATGTTCTTATATGAAAAAAGTTAAAATAAACAACTGATTATTTCCTGTAATAATGTATTTTTCTTGAAATGAATGAAAAATTAAAAATATCGTTACAAAGCGGGCTAAAAATTGCAATACTTTCTTGGCTAGGCTGGTCAAAAAGTAGTATTGTAAAATCATAAAAAAATTCTAAAAAATTGTAATTAAAAATACTACAAATTGTAAAAAAATTTAGTTATATCTCCGGAACGATACCACCAATTATCAAAATTCAAACACCGTATTTGCTAGCAAAGTAAGGGCTAAGATTTGCATACAAAAGATATATTCTAGCTCATTGGGTTACCCATATTTTTTCTTCTCAATATTTAGTTATATCTCTTGAACTATAAGACGAACTTCCAAACTTCATTCGGCGTATTTGCTACCGTATTAACCGCTAACAGTTTACGTACAAAAGAACTACTCTAGATCATTCGGTTATCCGAATATTCGATTTTAGGTTTTTTCCGAAATTTTATTATCTCCGGAACGGTACGACCAATTTTGAAAATTCAAACGCCGTCTTGTCTAGCAGAATACGGGCTATGGTTTGCATACAAATTATATACTCGACCACTCGGTTATCCGAATATTTGGTTATACGTCTTCTTTTCTAAATTTAATTATATCACCGGAACAGTACGACCAATATTCAGAATTTAAATATATATAAAAATTTTATTAAATAAATTTGCTGCTTAATAAAAATAGAAATATTTTTTAATAGATGGAAATTTTTTTTGGGAGAAAAAATTTAGTCTGTATTTCTCTTTGTAATTTCGTAATGATGACTGGCAAGTAATAGTTTATTTTTCATAAAATATTGTCGCTTTATGTATAAAACTGTTTGTTTGAAACCCAAATATAATTTATAAATTTATTGTTCTCAGTTTCTTGTAAGAAAATTTTTATATCCTTGTACGAAGTAAAGGGAATATTGTGATCACAAAATATTTCGGTTTTTAGATTTCAACGGAAATATCCATTTTTGAACATCCCTGAATACATTTTAACTAGTTTCGGCGTGACTTTACGTACGTACATATTTCGCATAACTCAAAAACGATTAGCCGTACATGTTGAAATTTTGGACTTACGACTATTGTAACATCTAGTTGTGCACTTCCTTTTTAATTGCAATCGACTGAACCCAAAGTGTCCAAAAAAGCCCAAAATCCTTAAACATTTGGATTTTGGACTTTTTCTTAACTGCAGTAATAAGCCCTCACTGAGAACGTTTCAACGATATATCACAAGTGGAACTTATTTTCATTGGTTCCAGAGTTATAGCCAAATAAAATTTTAATCAATGACATATTTGGATCTTTCAAGGAGAAGGCACATCGGTTCGAATCAGACTTCATTTCTTTCTTCTTTTTTAACCTTTTTATTTTCAAAATATATTGATTTATTAATAATATTAATCTTCGATTGTAAAAAGAAATTTATAATAAATATTTATTTATTTAGAGTATGGCACCAAAATATAACACCAGTTACAGTCAAAATTACAAACAAAGATTTAACAAACTAATATAGGCTACCGATTCTGGAGTCGCCATCAGGAAATTTTCAGGAGTCCTTTCATAAGTTGTCCTAGGGCAAACTTCGCTGATGTGTTTAACAGTTTGATTTTCACCACACTCGCAAAGGGGCGAGTGTGGTGTTTTACCCAATTTATACAGGAAATAGGCGCACCTACCATGCTGAGTCCGTATTCTGTTTAGCGTTGAACATGTCTTACGTGGCAAGTCAAAACCCGGCTGCCTTTGAGTAATAAATGGGGTTTGGTTATTCTGCTTTATGGTCCATTCCCGACGCCAGGCGTCAGTTAGGTTAAATCCGTCCTCTGTGGCAGCAATTGCTGTTTTGATAGGTGGCTTTCTAGATCGAAGGCGACCACGATTGGCATCCTCAATGTCCTCATGTATCGGTAGGTTTCAATTGTCCATAATCTTCTTGTACTCTCTTACAAGAGCGTTCATACGGCGCAGGTTTGGGGGTGGTATGTAGCTCAATACCGAGAGCCATTCCACGGGAGTAGACCTGATAACCCCGGCATCCATTCTCATAGTGTTATTAAGTTGAGCATCAATTCTATGAACATAAATAATAATTCAATAACAATAAAAAAATAAAATAAAAAATAAAAAATTATTTGTGAAATAAAATTTGATTTACTTTTCATTTTAATTAAAAAATATTTAAAAAGTTTAATAATTATTAATAAATCAATATATTTAATTTAAAAAAAAAACAAAAGTAAAAATAAATATACGTGTATGAAATCGGATTCGAACCGATGTGTCCATGATTACGGATCCGACACGTTCTCACTTACACCACAACTACTTGAGCGACATAAAACAAAATTAATATATAAACTAATATAAAATGCTAATACGGACACCACAAAAAAATGTGATGCAATGTAATTTCTATCACAATGTAATTGTGTAACTGTTCACTTCATAAAAGAATTGGAAGATCGTATCTCGCTTTCAAATGAAATAAGTTTAAATGAAGCGCAGCAAAAACTGTGTATATGTAATTTAATAAACGTACAAGGAAGTCGTGTGGTGTCCACATTAGTTTTTTATCGAAAGAAATTTTTTTACCTTTATTCGAATAATCTGTTTTGTAACAATAAGTTTGTATTTTTTACTCGACTTTTCGAAGAAAATTCTGTCTTACTTTCGGTTGCATGGTGTGTGCTGGGTTAAAAATAAGTTTTCTTTACGTTTTGAAGTATGAGAATACCATTCTCTTAAACTGGGGTTTCCTTATATTTTTGTAGTCCTATGTATAAAATTATGCTGCTCGAAAATCAACAAAATTAATAGATCAGTTTTAATGAAATTTAGTTATGTTGTGGTATCAAATAAATTTAGTTTATAACTTAAATTTATCTATATATATCTGAAGTTGCTCATGTGAAAATTTAATGAAGATTTGTTCTTGTATTTTGCTCAATGTAAGGTCGAAAAAAATTGACGTAATGTTGACTGTGTAGTGGTGTATCTTTCATTCACGTTTATTCAGTGAGGTTGTGGTGAGTAAATTGAAACTTGATGTGTGTGTGTCTGTATGTACGGTCTACTGATTAATCCAGTGATTCCCAAACTGTGCGCCGCGGCGCCCCGGGGAGCCTCTTCACTGAGGCGCCGGGAAATATTGTAAAAAGTTCATAATTAATTGAACCAAGACATTTATAATTTTTAATTTAATATTAATAAAATAAAAAAAATAGTGAAGATACACGAGTTTTATTTATTTTTATCTCTTACTTACGAGTAGTCATAATTTTACTTAGGATAGGGACCCTTGGAAAAATTATAATTGATAAGGGCCCCGCGACTCGGAAAAGTTTGGAAGCCACTAGGTTAATCGAACGTATTTAGTTTGTTGTACTCTTAAAATCAGTGCATTTCTGACTGATAAATTATTAGGGCATCGGAAACCAAAATTTTGTTTTCTTGCGCGGAACTAGCAAGAGCTTTCTTAACTTTTGACAGTTGTAAAGAATTAATTCAAAAGGAAAATGCTAGATTGCTGGTAAGAATGGTACATCGATTCTAGTGAGTCAGTACCAACCAGTTAACGGAAATCGGATAATCGTGATAGTATTAAATAAATAATTCTTTTATTTTGAACGGTGGTTACATAATTATATACTATTCACGTCACATCAGGAATTGATAAGTATGCTGTATGCTATCCTACAGATGAAAAAACTTTCCCCAGATTTAACTTGATGATCAAGAGAAACCGTAGTAACCTTATTCAAAGTAGCATTATTAAAATACAATAAATTATATAATAAAAAATTGTTGTAATTTTGTGTGATAATTATTAGATCTATTATTGTGAGAAAATTATTACTTAATTTGATACTAATTTACAGTACTAGAATTAACAATAAATAAAAACAATTTTATTTCATCGAATTGAACGTTAAGTTGAGATCATAAAAACAGACACATAATTACATTAATTGCTTGCCATAATTTGGCTATTTGTTAACCGATTTTCAAAAATAAAATGTCGTTTTGTTCAAAATAAAAGGTTTAATATTTTAGCAAATAACAGAAACTTTGATGAAACTAATATTTATGGAGTTATAACGGTTTTAATAATAAACATGGCTACCATTTTGTAGTTTGTGAAGGTATTTAAGTCCTGATTTTTTGCTAAAGACGCTTACAAAATATTAATGCGATTATAAATTTATATAAAATTTTATATAAATTTATATATAAAAATTACAAAATAGCACACTGGGCGAACGAAGGAGAAATTGCCATTTTTCCTAAGGATATTTTTTGTTTAGTTTTACAAGTAGAATCCGAAAAAGTATAGCCAGCCTACCATTTTAGAACCCCTCTTATATATATATATATATATATATATATTTATTTATTGTTAATATTCATTCTAAATGATCATTACCTGTGACCGACCGCACACTTGAACATTTTTGAATTTTTGTACTATATATATATAAACGTTATGTGGGTATTCTATATCACCGACACTGTTAAATTCATTTATACACGAATGTACCACATAGGAAATGACTATTAATTAATAACATACTATTTGACAACTGGACTTCCGGACCGTTTACGTCACAATACAATGTCATAACAGTACAGTAACGCCTCTAGCGGGTAATATTATAAATTATAACTCGCTGTAGACATTGATAATAGGTGTTCTGTGTATTATACGTGTAACAATTTAATTTTCCCCCCTTTTTTCTGCTAATGAATTATCAGATTCTGTTTTTTTTTTGTTAATTTTCAATTTCTCTTTATTTTAAAATTTATTGCTTGGAAAAAAAACAATTATAGATTCATCTTCCCATCGCTACAATAGGCGCGCGCGCTTTCACTCACACATAATTATTTATTATCTTAATACCAATTAACCGAACATTATTTAGGAAAATTAATGTTTAAACTGGAATGTTATCCTCCAAAAATTTGTTTAGGCCTTGAATTCATTTTCCGGTACATATTTTTTTAACCTCCTATCTCTTTTGTTATTCGTTAAGAATTTATATTTTACGATATCTGGTTTTACCTATTGCTGTACACTTCTGGAACCAATTTTTTTTATTGTTTTCAGATCAAAAACCATAAGAAATAACTAAATTCGTCCCTTAATTTACCTTTCCAGAATTTCAGGAAGTCTTCATTTCTCTGGGGGGACTGACTCACTGACGAAGTGTTTTCGGGCCTATGTTTATATAAATTTTTTTCTTATTTTTAGCTATAGAATTAGCTCGAGTGATTACCGTATAGTTTTGAATCACTCTCATATATATATATATATATATATATACAGAGTGTTTCTAAAATACTTGGCTGGCTATACTTTTTCGGATTCTATTTGTAAAATTAAACTATAAATATCTTTAGGAAAAATGGCAATTTCTCCTTCGTTCTCCCCCTGTCCACCATTTTGTTATTTTTATATAAAAATTTATATCTCAAGTTCAGATAGAGGAATCGCATTAATATTTTGTCACCGTCTTTAGCAAAAAACCAGGACTTAAATAGCTTTACAAATTACAAAATGGCGGCCATGTTTATTTTTCAGTCTCCATAAATATTAGTTTCATCAAAGTTTCTGTTATTTGCTAAAATATTAGGCCTTTTATTTTGAACAAAATGACATTTTATTTTTTTTAAATCTGTTAACAAATAGCCGAATTATGGCAGAAAATTGATGTAATTTTGTGTCTGTTTTCATCTCCTCCACTTTATGTTCGATGAAATATTGTTTTTATTTATTGTTAATTCTAGTGTTGTAAATAAAATCAGGTTAAGTAATAATTTTCTCACAATAACAGACCTAATAATTGTGACACAAAAAATTATCAATTTTCTTCCATAACTCGACTATTTATTTGTTAACAGATTTAAAAAAATTGAATGTCATTTTGTTAAAAAAAAGGCTTAATATTTTAGCAATAACATCAGTTTTTATAAAACTAATATTTATGGAGATATAACGGATTGAAAAATAAATATGGCCGCCATTTTGTAATTTGTGAAGGTATTTAAGTTCAGATTTTTTGCCAATATTAAAACTTTATTACCAAGACGCTTACCAAACATTAATGTGATTCGTAATCCGAACTTAAGATATACATTTTTATATAAAAATAACAAAATGGTGTACAGTGGGAAAACGATAGAAAAATTGCCATTAATCCTACGGATATTTTTTATTTAGTTTTACAAGTAGAATCCGAAAAAGTATAGCCAGCCCACCATTTTAGAAACACTCTGGATATATATATATATATATATATATATATATATATATATATATATAAATAAGTTTATCTCCTCGCATGCGATCTATTATAATTAAAAAATAAATAAATAACAGTAATAAAAAAGTGATTGAATTAAACATAATTTGAACACCAACTCCTAAACAATTTAAAATTATTTTGACTTTTTTTGCAGACTTATTTCATTTTATAACTTCTACATTTTTTTAACGTAAAAGAAAAAAAATTCAATCTTTCTTTTATTAAAAGAAATTGAAGAGTTTTCCTCTGGTAACTCAACTTTTCTGTTAATTTTCTCCCCTAGTGAACAATATATTTTCAGCGACTAAAGTAATTCTTCAAAATAATTACTTATTTTATTCTAATGTTTATGACAGGATTTATTCGCAAAAAAGATTCGGTATTTTTCTTTTGTTTTAATTTTATAATAATTTTTTCGTTTTTTTTTAGTATAATAAATAATAATCCATTATTTTCTATATATTCCAATATTTATTGATTTATTTATTTTTTTTTTTTTTTTGTCTTCAGTCATTTGACTGGTTTGATGCAGCTCTCCAAGATTCTAGTGCTAGTCGTTTCATTTCAGTATACCCTCTACATCCTACAATTGTATAACAATTTGTTATACATATTCCAAACGTGGCCTGCCTACACAATTTTTCCCTTCTACCTGTCCTTCCAATATTAAAGCGACTATTCCAGGATGCCTTAGTATGTGGCCTATAAGTCTGTCTCTTCTTTTAACTATATTTTTCCAAATGCTTCTTTCTTCATCTATTTGCCGCAATACCTCTTCATTTGTCACTTTATTCACCCATCTGATTTTTAACATTCTCCTATAGCACCACATTTCAAAAGCTTCTAAACTTTTCTTCTCAGATACTCCGATCGTCCAAGTTTCACTTCCATATAAAGCGACACTCCAAAGATACACTTTCAAAAATCTTTTCCTGACATTTAAATTAATTTTTAATGTCAACAAATTATATTTCTTACTGAAGGCTCGTTTAGCTTGTGCTATTCGGCATTTTATATCGCTCCTACTTCGTCCATCTTTAGTAATTCTACTTCCCAAATAACAAAATTCTTCTACCTCCATAATCTTTTCTTCTCCTATTTTCACATTCAATCGTCCATCTTTGTTATTTCTTCTACATTTCATTACTTTTGTTTTGTTCTTGTTTATTTTCATGCGATAGTTCTTGCGTAGGACTTCATCTATGCCGTTCATTGTTTCTTCTAAATCCTTTTTACTCTCGGCTAGAATTACTATATCATCAGAAAATCGTAGCATCTTTATCTTTTCACCTTGTACTGTTACTCCGAATCTAAATTGTTCTTTAAAATCATTAAATGATGTTAATTATTGTATAACAATAATTTTTTTTACGGTTAAATAAATTTTTTGTTTTGACTATTTTTCTTTCTGTATTAAAATTACAAAAATTATGGTCTTTAACTAAAAGTATTTTTACCGCTTTTATTCTTATGAAGGGAATGGGGGTGAAAATAAATTTGCTTTACGATTTGAGGTATGATTAACAAAATACTATTCACTTAAAACTGTGGTTTCCTGATATATTTAAGTAAAACTTTTGTGGCTCAAAATTCACCAAAACAACTGAATCAATTTCATTGAAATTTAGATATACTGTAGTAATGTATCTGAAGTTGTGCATATGAAAATTTGGTGAAGATTGGTTGAGTCGTTCTTGAGTTGCGTTCAATTTAAGGTCGAAACAATTTGAGTGGGATAAGTTAAAAGCGTAGTTCGTTATAATGCTGCAGGTTTGGAACGTTTCTTTATTGGCGGTAAAGGTTTTTTTGAAAATTTTGAATGAGTCGATACTTTTTCAAAAGGAAATAACACAAAATAACAAAAAGTCAATCTTCTTACGCAGAATTGAGCAACAGTGTTTTTAAAATCGAATATTTTATAACACTTAAGGAAAATATAAAAGAAAAATATTAGTCAACTAATTATTACTCGGAAATATTCAAATATATTGCGTGTTTTACACACATATATATTAGTTGCATTGCTATTTTTCATATTTCATATTATTTCCTTAAAATTAAACAAAAGATTTATATGAGTGTATGTTATTTGTTCTTAAAAGCGTTTGAGATAAAAATGTAAATTTTTTTTACCTTTTCATTTTTATTATTTTACATATATATTTGTTATTCTGATCAACGTTGTATATATTAAAAACATAATTAGATGAATTCCTTGAATTTTATCGGGTAAATATTGTCAAGTATACAAAATTATTAATATTTTATAAATGAAACTTTTAACAGAATTAAACTTTTTTATTTTCTTACTTACGTATTTTACTGTATTCGTATTTTATCATCAGTATCTTTTGGTCTACTGATGCTGTTGTTGCGATGGCACCAGCTATGTTTTTTCGGTAATCTTTTTTTTAATTTCGGTATGCTTATTTAAAATATGGAGATCATAAAACGTGTATTTTTAATTTATTTTTTTTTAAATTATAAAATTTATATTAATAGATTTTCTTTAAGTTTATATATATATATATATATATATATATATATATATATATACGTACATGTTATAGTCATGATACCAAAGAAAGCAGGAGCAGATAAATGTGAAGAATACGGAACAATTAACTTAACTAGCCATGCATCAAAAATCTTAACTAGAATTCTATACAGAAGAATTGAGAGGAGAGTGAAAGAAGTGTTAGGAGAAGACCAGTTTGGTTTCAGGAAAAGTAAAGGTACAGGGGAAGTAATTTTAGGAATCAGATTAATAGTAGAAGGAAGATTAAAGAAAACCAAACCAATATACTTGGCATTTATAGATCTAGAAAAGGAATTCGATATCGTGGACTGCAGTAAATGTTCAGCATTTTTAAAAAATTAGGGTTCAAATACAGAGATAGAAGAAAAATTGCTAACATTTACAAGAACCAAACAGCAACAGTAATAATTGAAGAACATAAGAAAGAATCCGTAATAAGAAAGGGAGTCCGACAAGGATGTTCCCTATCTCCGTTACTTTTTAATCTTTACATGGAGCTAGCAGTTAATGATGTTAAAGAACAATTTAGATTCGGAATAATAGTACAAGGTGAAAAGATAAAGATTCTACGATTTGCTGATGATATAGTAACCTCTAGCTGAGAGTAAAAGGATTTAGAAGGAACAATGAACGGCTGAAGTCCTACGCAAGAATTAACGCATAAAAATAAACAAGAACAAAACGAAAGTAATGAAATGTAGAAAAACAACGAAGATGTATCACTGAATGTAAAAATAGGAAGAGAGAAAATATTATGGAGGTAGAAGAATTTTGTTATTTGGAACGTAGCATTAGTAAAGATGGACGAAGCAGGAGCGATATAAAAAATGCCGAATAGCACAGGCGAAACGAGCCTTCAGTCAGAAATATAATTTGTTTACATAAAAAATTAATGTAAATGTCAGGAAAAGATTTTTGAAAGTATAAGTTTGGAGCGTAGTTTTATATGGAAGTGAAACTTGGACGATCGGAGTACCTGAAAAGAAAAGATTTGAAGTTTTTGAAATGCGGTGCTATAGGAGAATGTTCAAAATCAGATGGGTGGATAAATTGACAAATAAAGAAATTTTACGGCAAATGGATGAGGAAAGAAGCATTTGGATAATCATACTTAAAAGAAGAGACAGACTTATAGGTCACATATTCAGACATCCTGGAATAGCTGCTTTAATATTGGAGGGACAGGTAGAAGGAAAATATTGTGCAGACAGGCAACGTTTGGAATATGTAAAATAAATTGTTAGGGATGTTGGGGTTATACCGAAATGAAACGACTAGCACTAGATAGGGAATCTTGGAGAGCTGCGTCAGACCAGTCAAATGACTGAATACCAAAAAAAAAAAAATAATAATAATAATAATATATATATATAAGTTAATCAAATAAAATAAAAACCGAAAAAATTGTAAAAAAAAAAAATTAAAAATAAAATTATTTACGGATTTTAATTTTTGGAAAAGTTTGTAAGTTATTTTTAAGTAGTAAGCGGTTGGTTACCGATTGAATCATGAATTATTGGAATCTGTACGGCAGGAATCACACCCGGCTACGTCTCCATCCTATTTTACGCCAGCATATTAAAAAAAATATGTATAATTTTATTATTATTTTGTAAATTATTTAATGCAATATATTAATTTTATACTTCAATTAGTTTATTTTTGTAATACGGAAACTTCCACTGATTGCACAATTTTTTTTTTTCAATAAATACATAGATTTACTTAAATTAGTATTTTAATATATAATATTATCTCTTAATATTTTTAACAATGTTTTATGTATATATAAATATTTTTAACAAAATAAATGAATTAAAAAAAATATTTTAACTCTGGCCGATGGTTTGGTTGGACCATGGTTTGTGCTTCTAAAGCGAATATAATGTCTGCATTTAAAACAGCAGTATATATGTGGCAAGGTATTCCCTTTATATATATTAGCGTTATATCAAGGTGCTATTCGATCGCCGGTTAATCAACTTAAACAAACCGAATGAATTTACTGATGGCTTAACTAGATCGTGCTATGTTCGAGCTGTTTAAAAATAAAATAGGTCGTGTTACTATGCCATTGAGAATCGAATTAGTATTGTAATGACCCAATCTTTATTCAGGCTTAAACCTATCATTGTAAATCCAGTTGTACAATTTATAGTTCATTTAAACACTTACACAAGCTACACAATGCTGGAAATTTACTACGGAATCTCTTTAGTAAAACTTAGATCTACTTGGTGATATTATCATGAGAAAAAGTAATTTATTGCTACTTTTATTTGAACCGATCGATTGAAATTCGTTGATCAATGTAATGTTCCCATTTTAGAAAAAGAGTCTTGATCTACCGTGAAATTGAGGACGGAATTTAGTCCGTACCTTCTAGAGAGAGATTTGCTTGATGCAGTTCTATGTTTGATGTAAATGATATCTTTTGATTATTCCTTCCTTTTTCCTTATCGCTCTTCCCTTTTTTTACACAGTTTTTCACAAATATTGGCTTGCAGCTCATTGGATTCCATGGTAAAGGTATCGGGACGTCTAACACTACTGGTTCCTTCGCATGATTGTTGGTTGGTGAAGCAGATTTTTATGTAATCATGCAATCCTGTAAAGAAACTGTTTAATATCAGATTCGATTACAACTTTCTCATAACTATTTTTTTTTCCACAAAACACGTTTACTTATTTTATAACAACATTTACTTTTTTTCCTTTATTACAAAAAATTTCAATAAAAATTGTAAAATTAAATTATAAATATAAGTATCAGAAAAAAAACACTTAAAATCAACTGAAACCTTAAAGCAAGATACCATACTTATACAAAAATGATAAAATTGATATAATAGAACATATCTCACTATTATATAAAGAGACACACGAAAAAACTAAAATTATGGTGACGGACCCACTATGCATAAGCAAAGTAAAAATAAACAATAATGACATAAAACTAGTAGAAAACTTTAAATATTTGGAGGAAAACATCACACACAAACTCCAAGAAAATCCAAACTGGAATGAAAGAGCAAATAAACTCATCAAAGCCACAATTAAAACACAAAACATCTATAACAAAAAATGCATGTCCATAAACACATAAGTAAGACATTATAACTTAGTTATCCGACCAGAAATACTTTACGGATGCGGAACCATATTTCGACCGTAGCAGACAAGGTTTGCCGACAAACTGGAAAAGATTGAAAGACAGATTCTACGACGATACATTGGGAAAAACATTAAAAAAGACGGGATTTGTAGAATTATTCCAAACGAAGAGATTTACAAAACGATCATCCCGATAACTAATAAATTTAGAAAGAAGAGAATTTCCTTTCTAGGACATATTTTCAGAACGGAAGAGACCAGACTTATCAGACGGATAATCGAACTTTTCTGAAACAAGAAAAGCAGACCGAACTGGTTATACGAAGTACAGAAAGACATGGAGGAATTAGACATAACCCGTGAAAACCTAAAAACGAAAACCGGAAACTATGAGAAATTAAAAAATAAAGAAACAAGATTCCTATCAAAACCCAAGAAAACAATAAGCCGGGTGTACTCTGAACAATAAAGGGCAAGAAGATCTGAAACCCTTAGAAATTAGTGGCAAAAAAGAAAAGCTGAAAAACTACAAATCAGCAAGAAAAGAAAGAACTTGCCAAAAAAAAAATGAACTAAAGTGATCTATTATGGTCTTAAAAGTAAAAAAAAAAAGAAGAGACATCCTGACCCCACAGGAGAACTCACCTTCCATATGACGATTTCGGTCGCCACGCCACCCCTTCGTAGCCTTTATGGGCTTTACCGGAAGTCATCTTCAGTACCTCGGCAATGACATCTTTCAGTCAAGCTCAGCCAGGATGCCACCGAGGCGAACGCCACAAGTGACATTCCCATCGGTGTACTACTAACCGACATAAATTCCAAGCAAAACACATCTATCCAAGTTTCAGACAAGACTGATTGACTTTCTAAGAACGAAGAAAGTGAACTCTACCTACACGAAAGGTAAAAATGAGTTCAACACAAGGAATCATAAAGTATAACACAGGAACACTTCCAAAACATAACATTAACAATTAATAATGTAACATAAAACATAACTAACTTGGGGGCCGTGGCTGTAGGACCAGTAGCAAGAAATGAGATCCGTCCGCTTTTGCTTTTGGGGACGACCTAGGGTTTGGACAGCCTCGTCCAGCAGGGGTGGGACGCTCAGGTGTTCCACTTTCGATGACTGAAGTTACCTTTGGTACTTCACAACGCGGGGGGGGGGGATTAAAGTAAGGCCGTAGTCCCGGTGAAGGATCCCTTTTGGATTCCCCAATAGAGGCGTGGCGTCAAGACCGGAGTTCCGGTGGGGGAACTCTTATGGGTCCCCTCATTAAAGGCTGGGCAAATGATTAAAGACCCGAGTCCCGGCTACCTTGCGGGAGGGAACCTTAGTTCCTGCCGACGTAGTTTGAGGCGATGGCACCTCCTGGAGCCGTGTAAATGCTTAGTTACATGTCCGGCTCCAGTGGGGGATTAAAAAAAATAACGAAAAACAAACAAATCTATAACCAAACAGAAATAAAAACAGCAGCACTTTAGAAAATCATAAAATAAAATAACAATAAAACCAAACATAAATACATGAATGAAAATCCAAGCGGAACATTACATCCCTTCAGCGATTCTTTCTTTCGCCAAATATGCTATAAAACTTTATGATCACCCTTTCGGTCCGGCTTTTCCATATATAAAGAGACATCCTGACTTCCGTAGGGAAAGTTATCTTTCATCACCCCCTCCGTTCATAGCCCTTATGGGCTTTACCGGAGGTCATTTTCGAAACCTCGGCTATTGACATTTTTTTTAGTTTCTTCCCGAAAGTAGTAAAAACTATTGAACCAATCATTACGAAATGTTAACTGTAGTTTTCTTTTTTGACTTCCAAAACGTTTACAGCAGTTCAAATCTCACCAATCTTACTACTATAAAAACAATTTCTGCTTAGTTCTGCGCAAGAAAGACCCACTTTTCGTTGTTTAATTTTGTATCATACTTTTTTTGCATAATTATTTGTATAATTTTTTGCGCAAGAAATATACAAAACATATTTAAATGAGAAATCTAAAAGTGGTGTAATTTTCTTATTTATTTAATATTAAAATATATTTTCTATTTATAAGAAGATTATTATAACAGTAATTTGATGAAATAATTAAAAATAACGAGTAGACCCTATATTCAAAGATCAAATTTAAACTTGCTTACCACTGTGACTAACTGCATACGCGCGTATAAAAAATACACAAACACAAAGTCAAACATAACTTCAGTTTGAGGTTATGTTGCCTGTTGTCAACCTTAAGCTGAGCGTAACAGAGGAACGACTCGACCAATTTTCATCAAATTTTCACATGCACAATTTCAGATATATTAATTAAAATTTTATTCGGCTATAACTCTGTAATCAATGAAAATATCTACCACTTATTATACGTCGTTGAAAAGCTCTTTAATGAGGGCTTATTCCTGCAATCAAGAAATGTCCAGAATCAATTTTTTTTTATTTTGGGCTTTTTGGACACTTTTGGTTTAGTTGATTGCAATCAAAAGGTGTGCATAACTAGATGTTACAACAGTTTTAAATCCAAAATTTCAACATTCTGCAGCTAATCATTTTTGAGTTATGCGAGATATATACTTACGTACAGACGTCACGCCGAAACTAATAAAAATGGATTCAGGGATGGTCAAAATGGATATTATCGTTGAAATCGGAAAACCGAAGTGTTTCGCGATCACAATACTTGCTTTACTTCGTACAAGCAAGTAAAAATCTTGAACATGTTATTATCGATGTCGATATTGTCCACGTCACTATCGATTTCTTCAGAAAGTTATTATGTGATCTATTAAGTTTAATGTCATTTGTCTATAAAAGATCAATTTGAATTATTATCGTATGATACGCAAAAAAAATCATTTTATAAAAAATTAAATTACTACTATTTATGTATTTAAAAAATCAATATTTATTATCTAAATTAATCTATTTTATCAGATAAGTTCTGAAAGCGATAATTCTGAGAGCAATAGCATAATTACAAAAGAAAACGAACTTTTTACAATTTTTTTAACTTTTATACGCATATAGATCGGGCAAAGCCGTGACGGGGTTTGCTAATTCATGGAAAAATAAAAATAGATACACGTCGTCATTATCGACAAATTGTGTTATTTTAAAATCATATTCAACGAAATATTTTCATATTTTTATATCTGATAATTCTACAAATCATTCTTTTCTGTATTTTTTAATTGAAACTGTAAATTATAAGTAGTGAAATTAATAATTTAAAAAATAAAAACTATGAGGTAAATTTTTAAAATGTTTGATTCATCAAAATTTATTTTTTTAATTTTTATAATATTTTATCAAAAAATTAATTATATTATTATTTATTTATTAATGCGTTGTATAATTCTGCAATTTTAAAAGTGATGTGAAAGAAGCGTGAAAACTTTTTTTTTTAGTCGTGACTTATAAACTTACAACACGGAGATCTGTTGACGATTGGAATCTTGTAACAGCCATAGCCTTATGAATCATCGTTATTCGCTCCAGTTAACGAACTCATTTGTTGTTCATTGTGTATATAGGTATAATGATTTTTTGAAGTAGAATATTTACTTTCATTTTGTTATTTATTTTTAAATTTAATTTTGTAATATCTTTTGCATTACTATTATTATTATTATAACCAGTGGTATCGTATCTAACCTATGGGGTTGGTCTAGTGGTTAAACTCATCGCAAATCAGCTGAATTAAAAGTCGAGAGTTCTAATGTTCAAATCCTAGTAAAGGCAGATACTTCTATACGGATTTGAATATTAGATAATGGATACCCGTGTTCTTTGCTGGCTTTTTTTTATTTGTTTTCTTCTCTCTCGGATCGGATGCTGCAGAAGTATTACACAGCCCAGGGGAGTGTCCTTTACTGTAACGCGCCTCTACGTCTCGACCCGCGGTCGGATCTCACTTTGCGCCCGCCTCAAACCTCCAGAATAGGATCCACCAGGCTATGCCGTTCCTGGGTCCCCACTTCGGAAGTCGGGACTCGATCTTTATGCCAACACCTATAATGAGGGCACCACGAGTGGGGCATCCCCGCCGGGACTCGGTCTTTTTCGCTCGGGGTCCAAGAGTTCCCGTGCCTCATCGCTACCGTCCACTCATGCAAGCACATGCGAACAGCAATTTCGCAGAGGGCTGTCCCTCATCCCCCAGCCTCCTGATCCTTCTTCTGAAGAACCATCTTTGGTAGTTGGGTTTCAATTAATCACACGTTTGAGAAATGACCGACCTGAGAATGTACAAGACTACACTTTACTTACATTCATACATATCATCTTCATTCATCCTTTGAAGTAATTTTATACATGGTTCCGGAGGCTAAACAGAAAAAGAGAGATATAAAATTAGAGCTATACTGAAAAAGAAAAATATAGTAATCAGTGAAAAACTGGGGTATGAGATTTTTACATTTTTCAATGTTTCATGACCCAAGGATCCCAAAAAAAAAACAAAATAGTGGGGGATAATGTTCGTACATATGTACGTGTGTTGTTGTGTTTGAAACTTAATAACTTTTGACTGGATTAAACCAATTTTTATGAAAGTTTTTACTGTAACTCATGTATATGAGGTATTTTTCGGTAAAAGTTTGGGGTTAATGTCTCGTAAGAGGTGGTTATTTTCTTTGTACTTAATTTTTTCAAAAATTTTGCGAACATAATCCCATCTTATATTAAGGTCAGTACATACGTGTATGATTATAAATTCAATTTTTTTTTTTTAATAATATAAATCGTCCCAAAATTCCTCTTTCACCAAAAATTGTAAAAAAACTACTTTTATTTTTTAATTTATTCCATACTTTCTAACTTTACGTATTACATGCGTATATGATTATTTTAACCATTTAAAATAAAAACCATTTTGCCCCCAAATTCTCACTCTTCCTGAAAAATCGAAAAAAGCTATCTTTATTTATTGCACATTTTTTAACCTAATATTTTTCAGGTCTTGCTGTGTATAGTAGTAATGCAAACGACCCAAAAATAAATAAAAATATTTTGAGGGCAATATTGGTGGAAGGGAAGCCGATGAAAGTTAAAAATGAATCTATTTTTAGAATTTTTTTGTTTATTTAAATTTTAATAATATTACAATAAAGTTTCACCATAAATTCACCCACCCTATGATTTATTCAAAAAAATAAACCATAGGTAAATTTTTATTGGTTGTACATTTTTCTGTGGATTTTTACAGTAAATGTAGACAAGTCAAAAAAAGTTTTTGGAGGTGATTTTGGTTGTGGGAATAGAAAAAAGTTAAAAAAAAAATTGGATTTTTTCATTTTTTAAGTATCATTTTTTTTCCAGTATATAATAAACAACCAATACAAAATATAACAACTTTGTTATCAGTTATTTTTTAATAATTTTATTAAATCTTTAAATAATTTTGTTTATTTATTTTTTTCAGAAAGACGGCCACACCAGACTCTTAGTACGATTTTTATAATAGAAATATTTTAATCTTCACTAATAATTAAGGTATGTACAACTTACATTACTCTTATTTTGATTTTAAGTTGTCTGGTCGATTAAATAAAAATTCTCTTTTTTATATTGGAAAATAATGTGCACTATTATTATTATACACATACAAATTCTAAACTCTGTTGCCTGTGGAAGAAGTGGTAATTATTCGAGACGGGATTATATGCATTTGCATATTTTTTGTTACTTTCAGTAACCCATTCTCGCCGGTTATTGCATATTTTCGTTATATTTACAATATTTTTCGGTAGGGTATCTAGTTAATAAATGAAATCTTACGTTGTAGCCGGCCAAACCTATCAGCTGCACGGCTCTTAGACCGCACTTAGCAGCGGAACAGTATCTCTGATTGTTTATGTTTACAAAAGTAACAGAATGTTAAATAATCGTTAATTATCGATATATTTATTATTAAATTACTTACTAATTTTATGCTGATTTTGAAATAAAATACTAAAAATTACTATTTTTTTATTCATTAAAGTTGCATATATTGACACTTTTCATGCATATTTTAAGTATTTTTCATGCATATTTGCATGCATATATCAAGCATTTTTTGTTGCATGTTATCCGGTCTCTAGTCATTATGACTGAAATATGACTTGTTTTAGATTCATACAAAGCATATTTATTTAAGTCCCTTCTGCGAAGAATAAGAATTCTCTGATCTTGTTTCAAGGTTTAGAAAACTTTTTTTGCGATAATTAATACGTTTAATTAGATCGTAATAAATTTTACGTACATATCTTTATCTGGTTTCTTGGCGAGTTGGATTTGTTCGTAATTAACGGGGATTTTTAACCAAGCTATTTTAAATTTGGAATTTTAAACTTAAAATTCGAAATTAAAGTCTAAGTTTTTCTTATGTTTTTTTATCTTAAGTTTATTTTAATGAGAAATTAATGGACTTGTTTGTATCAGTTGAACCCCAATAAAGTTATTTTCGGATCAAATTGTTTTTTTTTATTATTAGTAACTATCTGGTTAATAAGTTTTTTTTATTTATTATTATTAAAGATAACTTAATTTTTTAAATCCTAATGTCTGATCGAGATTCGAACCTGGAACTTACAGATGAAAGACGAAGACGTCAATACTACGCTAAGAAAAGGGTGGATGCTAGTTGTTACTGTTTACACAACATAATTAAAAAAAGAAATTGCAAAATAATCATTTTTTCCCTGTTGTTATAGTAAAAATTGGAATTAAGAGGAAAGTTGAGCCAAATATAACTTTTGGAATTTGAATGTTGTGACTTAAATTTGCCGTTTTAATGGTGAAGTAGTAGCGTCTCGGTCTTTCATTCGTGAGTCCCGGGTTTGAATCTCGATCAGGCATGGCGTTTTTCATACGCTACAAAATACCATTTTCATATATCCACGTACAAACTATTCAAACCTTCTGTGATGATTAATTCATCAATAAAAAAAAAGTATTTAAATTATTTTTCTTTCTCCAAACCTCTTCAGGTACACTTTGTTTTAATTTTTTTTTATTCCCTCTTTACATTCTTGGCAACTGTTGAACTTTCTTTATTTCTCTAGGATTGACATTTTTTTGTTCATACCTCTAATTTTATTATATCTTTGGTTTGATTTCCTCCTTTTCATTTTTGGCAACAGTTAAATTTTATTTGTTTCTCTAGCATTGACTGTTTTTTGTTCATACCTCTAATTTTATTATATTTTGGTTTGATTACTGAAAAAATTTCTTTATCATTGACAAAAACGCTCGATTTTTATCTCAGCTGTATATTGTTTTAACGTTATAAAGTTCTGCTTGTTGAAATAATTCAAGTATTTTTTTGTAGTTAAACCGAAATTCTTTGTGTAAATTGTCAAAACAAATCGATTATTAAAACGATTAAGCAGCACTGGTTCTGTTAAAGTTGAATGGAAAATGATATTATACAATGAGTGGTACAGTCGTTTATGAATATGTACTATATGCTTATATATACTGATATAATTTTAATTTAATTGAATTCGTGTCTAAAAAATTGTGAAATTGGGATTAAGTATTCTTTATAATAATAATAATGCAAGTTATATAACTTATCGAATGATTGTAAAGTAAACACGTTATTATTTTCATACACGCAATAATTTATGATATCTTAATTCATAAATATATTAAATTTATACTTAATATAATTATTATGGGATGGTTTTGATAATAAATATTCGAGGGGAAAAAATTAGTCTATAATTAAACATCTCTTTCGATAATTTATCTTGCTAGAATTTCCATTAATTTAGTTTTAGTATGGTGAATATTTGCCTTACTCGGTTAATGCATTTTATATCAATTAAATGGTTTAATGATGTAGTATATATGTAATTACATAACTTGGATTGTCTGTCTTTCGATGTAATTCGGTGTCGTGAATAATGTAAATTCTGACAGAATAATCAATGTGTTTGTTACGTCACCACCTATCAAGTTCACTTTGTGAGTGTGGGTATATGTGTATGATGTGTATGGGTGTTCCCAGGCGCGCAAGTATATTTCGTATTTATATTTGAGTTAATATAACTCAAATCTAACGTATCTTAACGTTACTCCTAAATCCATTAGTTTAAAGCTTTTTTCAACATTCTATTCATAAAAAAACTTTTTACCTACTATAATATTCTAGATGTGTAGATCAAACCAAATAGACTATAGATATTTTATTAGGGATTATAGATTTAAATAAATGGATAGTAGATGAAGAGATTAAGTTGTATCAATACATATGTTGTTATTAGGGGAGAAAAGCGAATACGGGTTACATATCTTTCCCGGCTAGGAAAATTTTTATTTCAAATACACCACAGGGTTTTTAAATATTAAAGACTTAAATTACTTTAAAATCAATCAAATCAATTATAAAATGGAAAATTATTTTCAAAATCAAAACGATTTAAAAAAAATATATATTATACAAAACAAACTTATTTTTTAATTAAATGATGAAAGATTCACTTTCGTTTTATAGATTTATTTTCTGTTTGAAATAGTTCTGGATTATCTAATGAAACGTTATTCAATCATCTCCTCCCCCTCAAATAAAGAGTAGTCTTTCTAACTACTTGTTTCAATACATTCGTGTGTCTAGTAACCATCGTTGTACATGGTCTATGATTTTAATTAGTTTAGTTTTAAATTGCCAGAAACTAGTTCTTTGTAAACTTTTAACAGCTTATTACTTTAGATTTCTCCGTTACAAACTCTTCCCGTTTTACCTTTTGGTCCCGTTTTACCTCTTTTGGCAGATTTGGCTTAGAATCCTTAAAATTAATAACCAGTTGTTTAATTTCCTTATAAAGAAACATTTAAATTAAAATTTGTATTAAATATAACATCTCTTTGACTATATTAGAAGAAAATTATTGAAATGTTACGGGAACCGTCTTACCCATTTGTTATACGGGCCTAAAACTTAATATCAAATTAATATCTTACGCACAGAATTACTTTGAGCTAATTTAGTGCTTAGTAGTTTAGCCGATTAAAAAATATTAAGCATAATTTGAAACAAAATTTATTTTGGGTACGGCTAGTACCTTTACGAATCGGAATCAAATTTAATAGAAGTTAAAACTTGTGTATACGAATTTATTTTTTTCAATTTTCATAGTAATTCGTTTTGAAAATATATTAAAAAATCCCTTTCGGCACGCTGGAAGGCGGAGGTAGATTTCACCGGTGCTAAGTAGGAGATAAAAAATATTTCCACTTTAAAGGCAAGAAAAACTTGAAAATTTACTCGATACGACAATGGTTGCATGTGAAAAAAGTTTCTCATGTTTAGCATAACAAGCCCCATCTTCTTACAATTCCAGCAGTATTTTTGGTCATCCTTTGCCGTAAGGATTGGTCATATCAAAAACGTTTTCAGACAAAAGTTTTAAGTAATGTTTAGAGGACTAAAGACCACTTTAAACCGATTCGATACTGTGCCTATGATATTTTTTGTCTTTAAAACCAAATTTTTTCCATCCCCTTGGCCAGTGGTTTGTGATATCAAAAAACTTTACTTATATAAGTTTTAGGCCTTTATCCAAAGGATAGTAAGAACTTTAAACGAATTCGATATCTTAATAAGAAAGTTGTAACGATATTTTTTTTTCGAAAAAGTCTCCCACGTCCATCCCCATCGTCCGATTTTGCCCATTAACGAATTCGATCGAGATTTTGGGTCTTTGTATTTTATGTATCAATTTGAAAGTGATTGGCGCAAAATTACGACAAATCTTCAGGGAATCCTCAAGATTTCCTGATGGCGACTCCAGATTCAGTAGTGTATATTAATTTTTTTGTTATTTTTAACTGTAATTGGTGTTGTGTTTTGGTGCCATACGGTAAATAAATAAATACGACAATCATCGTGTCCTCAAGAAAGTGAAATATATATATATATACAAACTTTTAAACTGACGATGGTTTTGGGGTCTGGGGGATGTGAAACGCTAAAATATGGCGAAATTTTCCGGAAGTCGAATCATGGTACCCATTATAATAAATAGGTAGCTTTTTTATGAAATATATCTAAAAAGCTGACAATACAGTAGTATAACTTTCCCGCCAACGCGACGTTTTTCTTATGCACGGCTTACACACACATACAACACAAATTAATTTAAAGTATTTATCATTTTATTTAAATACAATATTTTTTATTTATTTAATTCAATGACTCTAACAAAAGCGCGCGCGCATACCGTATTCTATTCGCGCGGGCGCGGGTGTGGCTCTACTGGCGGCCGTTTTTAAGTAATATTTTACACTTTAAATATTATTCATTTATTTAATTGTATTTCTCACCTGTGATGTTACAACATCGCTGGTGTTAGAGGCTAAAAAGAAAAAGAAAGAAAGGCGACTACAGCAGCTGTACGTCAGTGCTACACTAGCGCTCCTTGTCGTGAGAGCGGGATACTAATGACACGCTGTACCCACTTAGCCATTAGTTTATTTAGAGTCTATTTGGACTTGTTGGTTGGAATATAAGTAGGTTATTTATTTCACAATTTTTACTTTCCCGTCTAGCGCTATAGCTCTAGAAGGGAAAGTATGGTAATCTGACAATCTGTTTTGACAGCCAAAGAACCCGGAAAACCAGCCTGATTTCATTTATTAAACGACTAAATCAGGCCAGTAGGAACTGTAACAAATTTTTCTATTTTTTGTTTATTATGTGGAACGCTTTAACATTGTTTATTATCTATTGTATATTACATGTATTTAACATGTATTTTTTTTAAACAAAATTCTAAATTATTAACAGATTTTGATAATAGAAATGTATTGTCTTACCTTTTTTGATATCAGTATCATTTTTTTAAAAACAGTTTTATGTATAGAACAGAAATGTTTTTTTTTTTTTTGAGCGGAAGAAATGATATTTGCTAGACTCTTACCGTACGGTTTATAATTTCATTGTAATTTTTTTTTGATATCACTGCGTTTTGTTAGATTAGTATTTTATTTGTTTATGAATTGCTGATTTTTATCTGATGGATTTATTATTAAAATTTATTGCCTTTAAAGAAAAAATAAATATACATTTCTTGAATTTCTCGGCAAATTTTTTTTGTTGATAGTCATGTCATTCACTTCATACCGTATTTTCCCTTTTTTTTATAAAACTAATGAAATGACATTTACAAATCGAAGATCTGTGATATAATATTGCACTTATTACTTTGTAAGTTTAACCCTCAAGTTTTATCGTATCCGTGGACACAGTTTTTATTTTATTATTAAATGAAGGTTTTTTAATTTTTTTATCAGTTACCTCAAATAGTTGTAATTGTATAATAAAAATTTTACCAATCGAATTTATTTCTGTTTTATGTAACAAATCTTTTTTCCCACATTTATAACAATTTCCTACTGTTTGTGTTGTTTGTGATTTATTAGGAGTTATAACTATTGTAAACTAATATTTTTATCTTCTTTAATGAAGTGATGGGAATTAAAAAATTGTTTCATGTTCAGTACTTTAATTAAATAAGATAATTTACTATTAAAACTAGCTCTAGGATGTTTTCTTTTAAATTTTGTTATTTCAAGTACATTATCAAGTTTTTGTACGCTATCTAGTACTACTATCAAGTACTGCTACCTAGCGGCACGATTCGTAAACACACGTTTTTGAGGAAAAGTGACATATTCGAGTCCCGCGGTTCATCAAATGGAAGAAAAATACGTCTAGCAGAAATCGAGGTATTTTTTGAAAATATTCTGTATAGCAAATTAATTGAGTTGAAGTATAATGTGTTCATGCTTATTTTTTAATTATTTTTACCATTTTAATTTCACTTATAGGTTAGGTCATGTTTAGAATTGTAAACATAGTTCGTTGATTTCGCCGTTCGTCCAGTTTCACACCCTTCTTCTTCTTCTTTTTCCTGTTTAGCCTCCGGTAACTACCGTTTAGATAATACTTCAGAGGATGAATGAGGATGAAATGTATGAGTGTAAATGAAGTGTAGTCTTGTACATTCTCAGTTCGACCAATCCTGAGATGTGTGGTTAATTGAAACCCAACCACCAAAGAACACCGGTATCCACAATCTAGCATTCAAATCCGTGTAAAAATAACTGGCTTTACTAGGACTTGAACGCTGGAACTCTCGGCTTCCAAATCAGCTGATTTGGGAAGACGCGTTCACCACTAAACCAACCCGGTGGGTTATCAGTTTCACACCCTAAGACCCCAAATCCTAACTTAGCTTAGGGTGGGATTTTGTTGGCTTCGCGAAGTTCTACCGAACTTCTTGAAAGCCAATCAGTCATTCATTCTGCCTTTAGTCATTCAGAAGTTTTACAGAATATGTGTAATCAAAATTATTAAACATTTTTCAGGAAAGAAGCCTGCAATAACTAAATTTTCACTTAGTGAATAATATTAACTGTAAAGTTATATGTATGTACATAAAATGCTTTGTTAAACATCAGTTGAAGGCAAAGTGTTAACTATAATAACGTCATATAAATATTTTAGAATAGAAGAGCTGTAAATTAAATTAACATACCACATCTACCATTCTGGGATAATTACACACAGACATACTCACACACACACACATACACATCATATATATATATATATATATATATATAATACAAAACATATAAGCCAGTAATTTCTCTGGTATTAAATAAACAGTTTAAGCCGGTCGGACTTATGAGGTGGGGGTGATATAACTAGCAAAATAGTTTTTTTTTTTTGTTGACCATGTAACTGGCCTTCGTGACGTTAGTGGTAGCATTCGGCCTTTCATCCGGAGGTCCCGGGTTCGAATCCCGGGCAGACATGAAATTTTCACACACGCTACAAATAATTCATTTCATCCTCTATGTTATACCTAATGGTGGTCCGGGAGGTTAAATTGAATTCAATTTAAAAAAATTAAATCTGCTAAATTAAACAATTAACTTAAACGTGTTTTGGTTTCAATTTTATTTTTTACTTTTTCATCAACAACCATATCTACATATTTAGCTGGTGCAACAGTTGTAATTATAAGGGAAAGGAAAATTTTGGGTCTGGAGTTTTTTGAAAATATCGATGTTTTGTGTGTTATCCACGTCTAATCGAAATACTGAAAAAAAGAAAAATTCCGGACAGATGTATGTATGTTGCCTTGTATTTTGATAAATATTTTTGGAGTGGCTGAATATTAAAATTTGGCTCAAATTTTCTATATTTATTTATTTTTGTTGAATTTTTAATTTAATAAGACAAAAGGATTGGGTATTTACCGCAATTATAAAATTTCAACTTTTTGTGTGGGTATTGACAATTTCTTAGAATTTCAGTATGGTTTCAATTTATCCTTAGAGCAAATATTAGATTAAATTATACTTTCCTGGCAAAATGGCTCTACAGCTTCTTGCTGCAAGAATGACAGTATAGTAATTAGTCAAAAAATAGGGTATGGATGTTCATCATTTCTCGACGTTTCATCTCCTAGGGAACCAAAAAAAAATTAAGAAAACGTAGGTGCTTCATACTACGTACGTGTGTTGGCCTGTTTGAAACTTAATAACTTTTGACTGGATAAACCGATTTTGATGAAATTTTGTACAGATATTCATGTATTTGGGGTAATTTCTTTGTAAAATTTTTGGGTTATCTCTTAGGGTGTGGTAGTTAGCTTTTTGGAGTCATTTTTTTCAAAAATTTGCAAAAATAACCTCCCTATATATTAAGTTCAGTAAATCCATATATTACCTTACCATTTTTAAAGTACATTTCCCCAAAATATCTCCTCTTTCCCATAAATCGAAAAATCGTTCTTTTTATTGCTAATTTTTTATATCTTCCTAAGAAAAGTAGTTGTATAACTGACAAAAACGTAGTTGGGGGGCAATATTAGGAGTAGAAGAGCCGATCAGAATTTAAAAATTTAGATTTTTAATTTTTTAAACTTTTAATAATAATGTTATAATAAAATTTCATCATGATTCATCCCCAGCCCCAAAAAAAGAAATCATACGTAACGTTTTATTGGTTGTATATTTTCTAGAGGAATTTTTTTCGTTTCTTTCATTTAACAATAGTAAAAGTAGAAAAAAAAAATTCTTGGAAGATTATTTTTCCGTTGAGGGAATAAGATACGGTGAAGTAAGATAATTGTAGTAAATAGGGTTTGTTTTTTTTTTTGATTGAGAAGTTTTCCTTTGCCAGGTCTATTATAAGATCTGGTACTCTGAAGAACCAACAGGATTGGTCAGCTTGACTAAGTAAGCGTACAAGAAACTTTTATCTAAATATTGACTGATCATCTTTTTTTTTATTCCGTAGAGAAAAGTCTAATAACTTGTAGTAAGTAACACGTGAAATAGACATTTTATACTTTTGAAGTATCTTTATACTTTATATCTACTGAACGCTGTTATTCTCACTACGTCTAAAAATGGATTGCTGTAGGTAGGAATCGGACGGACGTAAAACAACCAGATCCATATCATAGGCGTCAGTGTTGTTGATACTTATTAAAAAAATGAGTTCGTATAGTACGCAGTTCAAGTTGCGCTCGCACAAAATAAATTGAAGACACGTGTCATGTAGACTTGTATACAGAAAATACACACACGCACATATATATATATTTCTATGTGTGCCCGCGCGCGCTCACACGAGCGTTTGTTTTATATTAATCGCTAAACGTTAACATGATTTATCAGTTGTATTCAACTTCCTCTTTTTTTTCTTTTTACAGTACTTCTTTAGAAAATGTAAAAATAACTTTTGATTTTTTACAACTCTTTATTGTTTTTAATTTAATATCTTATATGGATAGTTAATTTAATTTATTCGGTTACAAAATATTACTTTTTAATTTTCTTTCGTATTATATATAAATGTATAAAAAGAAAACATTAACATATGACACGACATCTGATGAAATAAAAGACAACTAAATTTATTTTTCAACAAGCGTAGTATTACAATGTACGTTTAATAGTAAAATAACAATATCTCATTTCTATTATTTATTATTAAACAATAAACAGTCTTTTATTTAATTTCACAAAAGATTTTTAAATTAAAAATTTAAATTAACTTCCATCATATTTAACATAATCTAAACGTAATAATTATGTTGTTTTCTTTCTATGAATATTTTAAAATGATTCTTATTTATATTATTGTTAACGTTATATCGTTCTATTTTATGTAATGTTTATTTTCATTTTATTCATTACATTTCTTTTGTAAGGTTTTCTTTTATTTAAATGCATAACTGTTTTAATTTTATTTAATTGACATCATTATAGTGTGTTTAATATCTGAAGGCGGTTCCGTAGTACGCTATGACATCCCCTCCACTGTTATTAACATATAACTCTGCGACTTCTCTTCACACCAGCAGTCAAAGTCGTGTATTCCTAAAGTCACATCAATTAATTTGCAATGATTTACACCGTATCTAATTATAACGTCACTATTGTAGTAACGAAATATGTTCTGCTAATTTGTTATTACAAATAAAATTATTTACCCCTAATATTTTATTCAAGATGTATTTGAAGTAATTTATTTCTTGAAAGTTGTTTTTTTTTTTTTTTTTCAGGAATGTTAAACTATAGTTTTACTATAAATAAACAATGACGTAATACAAAAGTATATGAAATGAGTTGTTTATTTATTATAGGTTATAATGTTCGCCGGCCTCCGTGGCGCGAGTGGTAGCGTCTCGGCCTTTCACCCGGAGGTCCTGGGTTCGAATCCCGGTCAGGCATGGCAATTTTCACACACGCTACAAAACATTCATCTCATCCTCTGCGGAATGAATTGCTTGAGTGCGGACCCGGAGGTAAAACAAACCAAAAAAAAAAAAGGTTATAATGTTATGATTTTCTTTGACGTGGCGTAGTTATATAAGAACATTTTTAAATAGCACGTACGCATTACTTTTGTAGCAACTAGTTGCTCGTATTCCGCATGACGGGTTGTAGGAGTGATGTAGAGGAGGGAAGTAGACATCTTGAAGGGAGAACCCGCCTTTAAATTTTATATATACAATAGTATTAGTTCTATTTAAATTATACCGGTGGTATGTTTGATCTTTAAATAACTTACTTTTCGTAATATACTTACCTTTCGTATTGTACTTACCTCTTCGTAATATCTTTACAAAAAAATAATTTTTAGAAATCCTTCTCCGTCTGATCAGATTTTCTACGGGTTCATGAGGGGGACCACCTTTTCTTTACGGTTTTGACTCTCCTGAACGTGATTTTGCAATGTTAATATACATATATATCTATGTATAAGATCTTTTTGTCTACTTTACCGGACGCAAATGTTAATCGATTTTGACGAAACCTAATGTAGTAATTTAAAATTATTGGGAATAAAGCCTTATTGAATCTCAAGTGAATCGGCTCACAGGAACCAGATTTAAAGCCAAAAGACGTGTTTTTTGATAGATTATCAGATTCTTTTGTTTTACTGGGCACAATTTTAAACTGATTTTATTGAATCTTAGTAGGATGATGTAAATCTAGTAGAAATAGAATCCTATTAATTTTTAAGCGAATTAGTTCACAGAAAACGGAGTTAGAAGTGAAAAAAAAAACTGATTTTTGGGTACGTTTTCATATGTAAGGCTTGAATGGTGACATGAAAGAAAGTCAAATTTTTTACGAGCACCACCATGTGCAAGCTGGTTTTCTGATCGTCCCAAAACAGATCAAGTTTGTAGCCCAAATAAAATGTTTACGAGTACCGCTAGGTGCGAGCCGATTTCGCAGCGATTCAGATTCAGAATATGACATTTGAAAGCCAAAATCAGATTTTTTGAAACGCCGCCAAGTGCCACCTAGTTTCGCTATAGTACTTCAGTTTCGCAATAATCCAAAATGTGATATGAAAGTATCCAAAAATTAGTTTAATTATCCAAATTAGTATCCAAAAAAAATCAGTTTTGAAGTTTTAATTGGTTTGGGTCTGTTTTTGATCATTTTAAAACTTGTAGACGATTCTAAAATCACACAAATTATGGGTAACATTATCAAAATGGGTGGTTGGGAGTATTAAGCAATTGATGCAGTTATAACTCAACAACTATGTGAAAAGGAGGAAAAATAAAAACAAATATTTACAAATTTTTGTAAAATAAGTGTATAGGTCATCGAAAAAGGTTGGAGCAATTAAAATATTGTATCTCAGTAACTACTGGACATAATCAAACGAGTATTTTTTTTTTAAATTCACCACTCATAAAGTTTTTTACATGTATTATTGTACAGTCTGTTAAAATGGAATTATTAACACTTGAGTGATTACCATGAATTGAAGCTTTATTCTATTTATTTGCTTTTTTTACACATTTTTTTAAAATATTTAAAACGTTAGGCCTTCTGAAAATGTTTATTATGTTATATATATATTAAAAGAAAAAGAAAATAATTTAATTAAGATAAACCGTTGTGGGTGGATAGACTAATTTTGTTTCTCTTTCATACGTAGCGTTCTGTCTAAACTTTCCCCTCCTATCATACTTCTTTCACACGACTCTATCTATCTTCTTTCCTCTTCCGGTTCTAAAGCCACCTAAATGTTTCGACCTCTAAACAAGAGAAGCAGAGGTTACCTGATTTATATCTTCAACCAAAAACAGCCTCTCGTTTTAAATAAAATCACCACGCAGCCGTTATTCGGTCCAACAACACACCTACATTTCTCCATTCCCTTCTAAAAAAGCAAAACATTAACACGTAAAAATTAAGAACTGTTTACTATTTTCTTAGGGTTTTGGTCTACTAAATAGTAGTAAGTCTTCCAATAAATAATTCTTTAGTTTTATTTTAATAACGGAACACCGAAATAGCTGACTGGTTTTGTTATTTGTTTAAGTTTAGTTTCTTAACTGTTATTGTTTGTAAGAAAGTGTAATTATTGCTATCAGTTAATAAATTACTCGTCATTCTCTATATATACATATATTGACGCTTTGAATTTTCCTGTGTCCAAAAATACAAAAATCTTGGTTAAAGAATTCTTAGTTCATAGTTATTCTGGCTTAGTGTATCAGGAATTATTTTGCCTAAAATCAGTAAATTTATTTTAGTTACACAGTTTATTATTTCTACTCTATTTATACTTTTATTTTTGTGTATGAGAGAGTTATCATGTGGGAATAATTTTCTGTTAATTTAATATATATTTATCTTTATAAACAAAAATTTAAATGTTTGTTTGTTCAAAATCTTAAATCTCCGAAAGTTCTTCACCGATTGCTTTGAAATTTTGACACAACGTTGCATTCCAATAGGCGCGTGTTTTTTTTTTTTTAAAAAAAACAGCGCTATCTGTTGGATTTAAAAGCAACATACGCTATACTAAATATTTTATGATTCCATGTCATTGTTTCGCATATGTGTGCCCGCTGTAGACTAAAAAACTGCTGGACCGATTTACGTGCGGGGTAAAAGGGAGAAAGGGAAACATCGGGAAAGGGAAAGAGGGGAAAAATAAATGGAAAGAGAAAAGGATAAAAAGAATAGTAAAGAGAGGGAAGGGGAAATAAGTAAAAGAGAAGTGTGGAAAGGAAAGTTGGAAGAGGGGATTGGAGATTGGGGGAGAGGAAAGATGATATAATAAAGGGAAAATGGAAAGGTTAAATTTTGTGAAGTTCCGTAATGTTAATTTGTTTATGTTTTATCAAACTTTCAATTGTGTTGTTCATTTAATCTACATATATACTCAAATTTTCTTTTTTTTCCTGTTTAGCCTCCGGTAAAATGAAGATGATATGTATGAGTGTAAATGAAGTGTAGTCTTGTACATTCTCGGTTCGATCATTCCTAAGATGTGTGGTTAATTGAAACCCAACCACCAAAGAACACCGGTATCCACGATCTAGTATTCAAATCCGTGTAAAAATAACTAACTTTACTAGGACTCGAACGCTGGAACTTTCGACTTCCAAATCAGCTGATTTGGGAGACTCGTTCACCAATAGACCAACCCGGTAGGGTTATATACTCAAATCTAGCAGTAGCGAAGCATTGCTGGGTCTACTAGTATGTATATTTGTTCTAAGAGGATATATATACTGAACTAGAAAAGTAAAATAAGAAAATATACAACTTGATAAGCTTTGTTTGGTATTTCTCCGTTTATTAATAAAATACGTAGTGTATAAATAAAAGTATGTTAATTATTTGCTTGTTGGTTTTTACGTATAGTTAGATATATAGTGCTGATATTTCCTTATAATAGATTGCGTTCGGAAAGTCGCTGTGCAGTATGCTTTGGAATTATGTGATGCTCTTTGTTCTTTCGGCGTTAGGTTGGTTGCCCTGTAGGTTCGTTGGGCGTTAACCCACCGGGTTGGTCTAGTGGTTAACGCGTCTTCCCAAATCAGCTGATTTGGAAGTCGAGAGTTACAGCGTTCAAGTCCTAGTAAAGCCAGTTATTTTTACACGGATTTGAATACTAGATCGTGGATACCGGTGTTCTTTGGTGGTTGGGTTTCAATTAACCATACATCTCAGGAATGGTCGAACTGAGAATGTACAAGACTACACTTCATTTACACTCATACATATCATCCTCTGAAGAATTATCTAAACGGTAGTTACCGGAGGCTAAACAGGAAAAAGAAAGGTTCGTTGGGCGTTACTCACTAACATACCGTCAGTTGTTGATTTGTGATTTGTTTTGTTTATCGGAATCAATAATTGCGATAAACGTAATGTAATGCGTTATTTAGGTAAAGGAACGCATTTATCTCGTTGAATACGTCTTCCTGAAGGTGACAAGTAAACTGATTTAGTGAACCAAAAGTTTTCTGAAAAATTTCCAAGAACTCCTGTTCCTCACTGCGATGCAATACAGTTCGAACTCCTTTGTTCTGTTTATAGTTTTTTTATTTATACATATTTATTATTTTGTAACAATATCAAATAACAATTAAAATTGTAATAAATTGCACAGATTTTTTTTACCAGTTTATTTTGAATGTGAATTTTATTTTTTTTACCTTCTCGACCACCGTCACGTATTCGCTTCAGAGGATGAGATGAATGAGAATGATAATTTTTGTAGCGTGTGAATATGTCATGCCTGACCGGAATTCGAACCCGGGATCTGCGGATGAAAGACCGAGATTCTACTACCACTCGCGCCACTACAAATAAGTAATATATGCAGTGTTAAAAAAATCTGATGTGGACACTCCATGACTTCCTTGTACACCTATTAAATTACATATAAAGATTTTTTGCTGCACTTTATTTAAACTTATTTCATTTGAAAATGAGATACGATCCTCCAAAATAAAGTAGACAGTTACACAATTGCTGAAACTAGAGAACGGATGCACAAATTAAGATCAGAAGAATTATATCAAATCAAAGAGTGATTAAATGATCGGCAACAAAAAACAAATAAACGAAATGATGATCAACTCCGACTTAGGGAGAATATTGTCCGACAATATCAGAGGAGTAATGAACTAAAATATAAGAATTTTTTGCCATTTATTAAATATCGGGCATGTATGCCTCAATGTATATGTTGTTCTTGTGAGGGTCTATTTTTCAGTCACTCTGTAGTTAACTTTAATGTACATAAAATTAAACAGAAATTCCAGAATAATTAAATAAAATTAGACAAGAAAATCCAAAAATAATAAGATTCTAAATTATATTTTTCAATTAATATTAAATTGTCAGATGTTTCACCAGATCTATTACATATACACATTTTTAAAAGTACATAAAGTTTCATTTCGCTACTTCTAATTTTTTTCATACTTTTTTTATTGTTTTTATTGAATTATTATTTTTTATTTTTTTTTATAATCGCCGGTTAATAATTATAAATCAATACAATTAACTTAAAAAGATTTGAAAACATAAATTAAAAAAAAAGAGGGAAATGAAGTGTGATTCGAACCGATGTCTCTTAACTTGAAAGATCCAAATATTTCATTAATTAAAATTTTATTTGGCTGTAAGTCTGGAACCAATGAAAAAAGTACCAGTTATGATATATCGTTGAAAAGCTCTCAATGAGGGCTTATAACTGCAGTTAAGAAAAAGTCAAAAATCCAATTTTTTTTGTTTTTTTGGACGTTTTTGATTCAGTTGATTGCAATCAAAAGAGGAGGTGCACAATTATATTTTACATTAGTTCTAAATCCAAAATTTCAACATCATATGACTAATAGTTTTTGAGTTATGCAAGATTTATACATATTACGTGCAGACGCACGCCGAAACTAGTCAGAATGGATTCAGGGATGGTTAAAATGGATATTTACGTTGAAATTTGAAAACCCAAATTTTTCGCGATCACAATATTTCCTTTTCTTCGTACAAGAAAGTAAAAATAGGGGCATCTTTAAATAATTTTTCAACTGTTAACTCAAAAAAAAAACCGGATGCCACGGATAAAAGACCTAAATACTACCACTCCCGCTTGGAGTCTGCTGCACTTATTCGTTTCCATAAAAAATAAAATAAATAAATAAAATAGTGTATGTTCAGTACTACGGAAATTTGTTAATCGATAACAGCAAAAGTTAAAATAAAAATAAAAAAAACAAATTATAATGAGTAAATGAAGCCATTTAATAGAAAAAATCAATTATGTATGTAGTAAGAATTGGTAAAGCATCTTTTGAAGCGTTATGACTGAAATGTACTTCTGTATCGTTTTGTGAAACATTACTATTTTTATGAAAAAGGGAGTTGGAAAAAACTCACATAGCAACATAAAGGAAATTGGAGAAAATTAAATGTACTAAGTGAAAAATTTAATAACGAACACGGTAAGTGAACGAAAATATAAGCTTTGTCAGAATAGAAGAGTTAACTGACTGGGAATATCACAATAAAAGAAAATTTGATTAAAATACTGTAATAAGGATTAGTAGAAGGTTTATGAAAATAGAACTGAAAAGAGTAAAAAATAATAGAAAATTATTATGTTTTTTTAATTTTAACCAATAGGAACTCAGAAGTTTACAAGAAAATAGAGGAAAATGGTGCAGTGGATCTGCTTTAGGGCGATAGTCTTATAATGATGTAAATCGTTTGACGTAAGAAAAGCCAGAAGTTAAAGAATTTAAAATAACAAAAGATTAAAACAATTAGACCGTGGAAAAAAGCTACTTTAATTTTAATAACCGTTTAATGATGAAAAAAAAAGGTTTTTTCATAATAAAAATGACGAGAGTTATATCCAAAAAAAAACTTATTTCAGAAATGGGGAGTAAATTAAAAAAAAAAAATTATAATTCTATAAATATCCTTATACTTGTATATATAAGTTAAGCTAAACAAATTTGCTTAATTTATTTTTATTGCTTAATTAGCTTAATAAAGGCTAAAATAAGAAAAAAATGTAAAAATCTTTTTTCCATTTTAGGTCCGGGGGTTATAATTAAAAAAAATAATAATTAGACTTTTTTCATATCTTTATGAAGTACATACTTTCTTAAAACTTCTGAATTTTTTTTTCTTAACTTTTGGGACCACGGTTAGGTATTTCTTCATATGAGTGACAAATGTAGCGTGTGAAAATACCATACCTGACTGGGATTCGAGCCCGGTACCTCCGGATGAAAGGCCGAGACGCTACCACTCGTGCCACGTAGACCATTGGAAAGTATTTGAACCGAAACTACCGAACAAAGCGAGTGTAGGTTAAGTTTGCTTAGATTGATAAATCCACCGGGATGGTGTAGTGGGGAACGTATCTTCCCAAATCAGCTGATTTGGAAATCGAGTGTTCCAGCGTTCAAGTCATAGGCAAGTCAGTTATTTTTACACAGATTTGAATACTAGATCGTGGATAACGGTGTTCTTTGGTGGTTGGGTTTCAATTAACCGCACATCTCAGGAATGGTCGAACTGAGACTGTACGAGACTACACTCATACATATCATCCTCATTCATCCTGTGAAATATTATCTGAATGGTAATTACTGGAGGTTAAACAGGAAAAAGAAAGAAAAGATTATGTTTATAATCTTATTTATTTACTAGCTGCAAACTGTTAGACCTACCGGGCAGGTTGCCCTGGCGGGCAGTGTCTCGGAATGGGATTATTAGGTGTCAAAAATTGATTACCTCTTGTGCAAATATATATATGTATATATTTTTTTAATGATAAAAATTAATACAACGAAAGTTAAATTAGAAATTGATACTTACTAATCGGCATTTTCCGTTAGTGATCGGTAAATTCCGGTGCCTACTTTTTCGTTATAGTTCATTATTTTATGAAGAAAAACCATCACATAAATTAAAAAAAAATCTGATGTGGACAACACATGACTTCCTTGTACGCCGATTAAATTACATTTACACATTTTTTTAAAATAAAAGTACATAAAAGTTTATTTCATTAAAAACTTATATATATATATATACACACATATCTTCTTTTTTATTATTGAATTATTATTCATCCTAATTTTTTTTACAACGAGAGGTTAAATTATTAATAAACCAATATATTTAAATTTAAAAAAAGTTAAAAAAAAAGGAGATGAAGTCGGATTTGAGCCGATATGGCTTCCCCTTGTAATTCCAAATATTTCATTAGTTAAACTATGGACCAATGGAAATAAGTACGACCGATGATATATCTCTCAATGAAGGAGTATTATTGCAGTTTAGAAAAAGTCCAAAATCCAATTTATTTTTGGATTTTGGGTTATTTTGGACACCGGATGATACAACTAGATGTTACAATTATGCATTTGTCATAAAATTACTAAATCTATAAAAATATATAGTTCAATGTATTAAGATTAAGTATTTTAATATGTATAAACAATCGGTCTTGGATACACACACACACACATATATATATATATATATATACATAACATATAGAATATTATATGGAGTTGGATTAGTCATTAATCATTTATATTATATATGTTAAATAATGTAATTGTGATGAAAATTCTCACACTTTTATTTGGTTAAAATTACTTGTTACCTTGATAGTGGGAAGTCTATTTTTGTCATAAAATCTAACGATTTCTTGTTGTATTAGATTAAGCGTTAATAGAATTCAGGGTGGATACGTGTTTTACCTGAAAAAAGACACTTTTGAACGTGCTATCAAAAATTGTCACCATTTAGTTTGCGTTGTAATATATTTTTTTACATCAAAATATTTGGTCAGTGGTCCTTTAAAATAGTTTCCACAATGATACCATTTCTAAGTAAAATTTTTTAGTTGTCTCTGCATTCTTGGGTGGTGTTGTCGTATCATTACAACAAAAAAAATATATTCCTTTCGGCACGCCGGAAGGCAGAGTTAGACTTCACCGGTGCTAAGTAGGGGATAAAAAGGTTTTCCACCTTAAAATTAAGAAAAACTTTCAATTTACTCAATGCGACATTGGTTGCATGTGAAAAACCGTTTCACATGTTTAGCATCCGACAAATCTCACCCTTTTACAATTCCAGCAAAATTTTCGTCATCCCTTGCCATAAGGGTGGGTCATATAAAAAATGTTTTCACATAAAGGTTTTAGGTAATGTTTAAAGGACTAATGATAACTTTAAACCGGTTCGATGCTGTGCCTATTAAGGGAAATATGATTTTGTAATGCCCTTAATTGACTAACATCAATTCTGAAATAACTTATCAACCAAACGTTCAAAACCATTTTCTATATACTGTTTTGTTCTATCCCATAAATTTCACATTGCTGCTTGTTTCATGTTACCTATCTTTGCTTTTATTTCTTCTTAATTGAAGGCATTAAGTTTGTTAATTTGATTAGATATGCTTTTACAACACTATTTTTTGATAAAATAGTCACGAACTAAAAAAAATTGAATAATTAGTAAATCCTATGTAAATAACAGGTCTGGCATGGTCTATACATGGTATATATATATATATATATATATATATATATACCATGTAGGAGAAGTTTTGTAAAATTATCAAAACTAGAAATCATACAGACAAAACTAAGTTTCCGGTGTGAATGTAAAATTTATTTCATCAAAATTATTATCTTTTAAACCATGTTAAAAATTTTTAAATGTCGATTTGCGAGTTGTTCAGAGTACATATGTCTTCGGTGTTTCCGCCTTCGGTTAAACTCTCGCCGGCGTGATTGTACCGAACGATTTGATATCTCAGTGGTCTATTTCGTACAACTTCAGTAAAAACCACATTTTTCGTCGTGCAAATTTTGGAACCTTATCATTTTTTTTTTGTATTACTTCGTGTATCGATCAGCATTCTTTTCCGGTTAAAAACAAAAAAAAACCGGCTATACGGCATTAGGTTTTTGTACTCGTAAACCATATACTAGAAACGAATCATAAGTTTGAAAATGTTATTATTTATTCCGGGAAAATATATTACCTACACTTTCGAGTGGTAGTGTCATCGCTTTTCTTTTAAAATTTTATAAAATTTTAAACTTTATTCGTTAATTTCACGCCATTCAACAGCTTATAATATGCAATTGTCATAAAATTACAAAATCTATAGAAATACAATGTTCAAGGTATCAAGATTAAATATTTTAATATATGTAAAAAACAATCGGTCATGTATTAATATATATATATATATATATATATATATCATTTTGAAAATTAAATGGAGTTGGATTAGTTAAGAATCATTTTTGTTATGTCTATCTGATAAAACGATCGTGATGAAATTTATGTTTTTTGTATTCCGTCAAAATAATTTGTAATCTGAAAACGCGGGCAGTTATTGTTTCTGAAAAAAAGGAAATATATCCTGTATTAGATTAGGTGTTATCAGAAATCAGGGAGGGTACGTATTTTATCAGCAAAAATTTGACGCATTCCAATTGGTAGTTTTATTCACACCTTCTTATTGGTTAAAACATTTGTCGCATTCGAATTGGTAGTTTTATTCATACCTTCTTATTAGTTAAAGCATTTGCCGCATTCCAATTGGTAGTTTGATTCACACCTTCTTATTGGTTAAAAAATTTGCCGCATTCCAATTGGTAGTTTGATTCACACCTTCTTATTGGTTAAAACATTTGCCGCATTCCAATTGGTAGTTTGATTCACACCTTCTTATTGGTTAAAGCATTTGCCGCATTCCAATTGGTAGTTTTATTCACACCTTCTTATTGGTTAAAAAATAGGGATGTCGATTGGTCAGAATATACAGCTTCTTTATTGGTCAGTTCTTTTTACTTTTGTTATTGTTTGGAAGTTGAACTTTTTGATTGGTTTGTCGTATTCATACCAAAGATTAGTTTGGATAACACGGTGTACTAAATGGTTATTTACTGAAATAGTCTTGAGTGGGCGGTAAATCTTCAAGTGTAATCTGAGATATTCGACGGTGCATGTGTATTGCAATTGGTTAAATTTTCATCGTTTTGCTTTTGGAGGAGTACAATCGTTTTTGCGTCATATTTAATTTTTTCCCCACGTTAAGTTTTTGTTTAGAATGGGAAAAATGAATACAGATTTTCAACAACTTGCACTATTTTCAAAAACATATAAATAAGGTATATAAAGCATTATATATTCGTATACAATATTCTGCGATTATAAATTTTTTTTTTGTTATCATTAAATAATTATTTATTGTAATTTTTTTACAATTACAGGTTAATAATTATTAATAAATCAATATATTTAAATTAAAAAAGACAGTTAAAAAAGATATAAGTATATATTAAGTCAGATTCGAACATATGTGCATTGTAAGATCCAAATATTTCATTAATTAAAATTTCATTTGCCTATAACTCTGGAACCAATGAAAATAAGTTACCACTTATGATATATCGTTGAAATCTCGTAATGATGGCTTATTACTGCAGTTAAGAAAAAGTCCAAAATCCAAATTTTTGGGAATTTTGAGCTTTTTTGGACACTTTTGTTTCAGTCAAATACAATCTAAAGGAAATATGCACAAGTAGATGTTACAACAGCGCTAAATTCAAAAATTCAACATCTTAAGGCTAAACGTTATAGAAGTATGCGAGATGGACACGTACATACATACATACAGACGTCACATTGAAACTAGTTAATGTGGATTCAGGGATGATCAGAATGGATATTACCCTTGAAATTTGGAAACGAAATTTTTCGCGGTCCTAATACTTCCTTTACTTCGTACAAGGAAGTAAAAATATATTACGAATATACATTTTTGCATATATATGTATAATAATATAACAAGTATACACCTGGACCACCTCGAGACAAATACTAACGAATCGGGATTCTCCGCTAATGATCGGTACATTCCGGTGCTAAGCTAAGAGGGGCGGACACATACACAGATCCACATACAAATGCCTTTTAGTAGGGTAAGATTTATTATTTAATTATTATTATTATTATTATTATTATTATTATTATTATTATTATTATTATTATTATTATTATTATTATTATTATTATTTAAATATGAATTGTAGATAACAATTTGGGTTTTAATAGATTTCTTTCTCAGATGCCTCTGATGAAAATCGAAATTTGTTTTTTCGCGATATCCCTAACCCGTTAACGAGTTTTTTATATATATAAAATTATAATGATCAATGCCCAATATATAGAAATATTTGAGGCTAATTTGAAGAAAATCGGTTATACGTAATCCTTAGATATAAGGCCAAAAACTGTGAGATATACACGCATGTGCACTACATACACATGATTTTTGGTCTAGATGAACAAGTAGGTCCCTAAAACGAGTGTTTTTTTGCAAAAAAAAGCCCGATACCCAATTGACATGATTTTCATGCTTTCTCCATTAGTATTAGTATTGTAGCTATATTCCTCGTAATATTAATTACTATTGATGGGATACTGTTTCATAAAACGTTTGATTTATAATATATATACGATGTCAAAACTGTTTTACTATTTACCCATTAATACAAACATTAATTACGTCAAATAAATATTAAGATAAAGATTTATATTCGAATTATTATTATTAATGTCTCACATGTTTATCACATCTATTTTCAACGTGCAGGACGTAATGGTATTTGATAAATTATCAGGAATTTAATGTAAAATCAACTGATATAGAAGTCAACTACTATTGGCCGATTTTGATCTTTTAATGCCAATGTGCTTGCTTCGATATTTCTTTTCCTTTTGGGTAAATGATTATTGTCGATATTATTCAGTGCGATCAAATGATAAGAAATGTACACGATAAAATTAACGCGCACATCATTTGTCTTGAGCATAATGACATTGAGTAACAATTGTTTAGTAATTTTTTTAAAGTTATGTTAAACGGTTACATCTATAGTTGAACAATATATTTTTTCTCTTTTTCTTCTTCTCCCCCAGGCCGGATCCTGCAGTTATGTATTACACAGCCCAGGGAAGTGTCCTTTACTCTAACGGACCTCCAAGTCTCGGCCCGCCGGTCGGATCTCACTTTGCGCCCCCCTCAAAACCCCAGAGTAGGATCCACCACGTTCGGCTTTACCGTCCCTGGGTCTTCACTTCAAATTCATAACATATTTTGATAATAGAAGTCTAATGTCTTACCTTATTTGATATCAGTATCATTTTATTAAAAACAGTTTATTTATATTACGGAAATATTTGTTTTTTGAACGGAAGAAATGATATCTGCGAGACGCTTACCGTACGGTTTACAATTTCATTGTAATTTTTTTTTATATACTATACTAAAATAATTTATTTAAAAATACGCAAAATATCTATTGTAAATTATTTTTATCATGGCGAAGTCACAATAAACGATGTTAACTTTTAGTTTATCAATCAGTGATAATATAAACAAACACTATACTTTAATTTAGTTAGCTTATATTGTTCAAGTAAACAGACCGGCGCGTTCAGGCGGTCGATTTACAAGCATCTCCTGTAAATCCTGATGCATATAAAAGAAACTATAATGAACGATTTGTTTGATAATGTTTATTGTTATCAGTTTTAGATTTATCTTAGTTGAATTATTTTCAAATTTATTTTCATATTACTGTTTTTTTATAAAAACTGTAAATTTCCCCGATTTCTCGAAAAGTTTTATCGTTTAAATAAATAATTCCTTGGAATTATCTCTGATTCCCTTTCGTCCTGAATAAGTTACTTAATGCGTATTAACTGTCTCACTGGTTCCATTTACAGCAACAGGCTGGTGTCAAGTGATGGCTGTTTTAGTAGCCGCGCTTTAATCTGGTCAGGACTCAGTCTCCGATATCTTGTTTATTGAAAGTGGGATTGCTTATTTAGCCTAAAATGTTTTGTAAGCGAGTGGCTGTGGTTCTTTCGATTATAGCTGTACCTAATCCCAAACCTAAATCGATTCTATTTAAAGTATACGAAATTAAAATGTTCTCGGTCATTGACACAATTTATTTGCTATTCAAATAAAACCGAAAGAGATATTCAGTTCCTTTGATATAGAGTGTGTTTTCAAAAGTTCTGAATAATTAAATAATTTTTGTTCTATTAATTAATAGGTGGAAGGTTGAGTTTTTTTTTTCATATTTACTGGTACAATAAAACTCCTGTATTTGGACTAAGGGGGGTAAATTCTCATGTTAATCTGAATGTTAATAAACACATATATTCCAAAATGCAACGATCCGTGAAAATGTAAAATTTCAATTTTCTGATTGTTTTTTTAATGTTTTTCACCTGTATTTATGTTACAAAAAAAAATCATAATTACTTGGATAAAAATGCTCTGAAAATGAACATTCATCGATGGCTGAACATCGAAAGAGATTGCATTTCAAAAATCTAGTTGTAAAAATATTTTTAATTTTGTGTTTTACTTATTACGCAGGAAATAGTATCTGGTAAAAAGTGTATATTCATATATTAATGGATTATGTGCACGGAAAATTATCAAGTTATACTACAGACTTAAACAAAAATAACATTCTAAAAAAATTACCTATTAATTTTGACGATATTTTTCAATTAAAATGGTATTACAGTTATCGAACGCTTTTCAACTAATATTCTGATTAGTAATGATTTTCTTACTCTCAGAATAATCTGCTTAACTGTGCGGATAGTCAGAACCGTCACTCTATGCTACGATGCGGGACTATGTGGGGGTGGCGCAGGCACGCAGACTGTTCGGGAGAGCGGCCGTGTCCGAACACGGCCATCTCCTGGACATCTGCCGAGAGGACCGTACTCCACAGGGTATAAGAAAACAGCCTCATGCCGTATTAAATGAACCAGTGTGAAGAGGCGGTACGAGTCATAAAAATGACAAACCAGGCTTAGGAGCCTCTATATCGCGTAACCTATAAATGGAAACCGCGCGAAAATTCCGGCCACGAAAGTGACCGTTTTCGCCATTAAATTTTGTTAAAACTATAAAAAGCTAGACAACACCCCACATCGTCCCACGAAGAGATCACAGTTTCATTTAGTCAGCATATGTGACTCCCTCCGGAGAACAGGGTGCATTTCTCCCTCCAAATAACTAGGGCTCCGGTAGGCGCACTTCTGGTAGCCCATTGGTGCTGGTACCGAAAGGACTTCAGGGGATGGACTGAAGGGGAATCACGCCCGGATTACTGGGTTCAAAAGCTTAGTCTCCCACGGTCAGAACCAATAAATAAATTTCTCGATGGTCCATAATGATAGGAACGCAAATTACCAAATCCGTCCATAAATAAAACTTAAAATTTATAATCGCCACTAAATAACCGATGAAATCCGCCCGAAGTAGAAAGATACAGCAGCAAGGGACATTGTCCAGGCCCTGCGACCTGTAGGGAGAAATATTGAAACACCCGCCATTCTTGTGTTCCGTTCCCAACTGTGCGGAATAGAAAATTGTTTAAGGATTTATTCCCAAACTGATGTAACTTGCAGATGTCTAATGATGTGATAGTATGGAAAATCTTTCATGTTTTTGTCGCACGTGCTAACATTTAAAAATCTTAGTTTATAGAACGATTATTTTTGTTGTAAATTTCTTTCATAAGGAAATATAATTTTTTTAATTAGGATTTTCAGATTTTTAAAACTCCTTTGTGTGTTTCATTTTTATTAATCCTTTTTCCTTAATATTTAAATAGGGTTATACCCCAATTGACACATATTATTTCCATTTTACTTTCCCGTCTTGATAGTGCTAGCTCTAGAAGGGAAAGTATTGTATTCAGTCCAATTTTGGCATATGTGGTTTTCACCGGATCTTGACATTTTGACACCTAAAGAACCCAAAAAAACCGGTTGGAAATTTTCCGGATGTTAATGTACGTTTGTATGTGTTCAGTGTTGGCTTCTAAATCACCTTATATCTCCAGAACTACTGGACCGATTTTGATTAAACTTTGCCAGATTTTTTCTATACGTGAGGCATTGATACCTTTAGAATTTCAATTTAAAAGGACAAGGGAGTGAAGTATAAGGCAAGGTCATCCTCAATATCTCGTGATTTCGCCTAATTACGTCATATTTTTCTTAGGGACATTTGTTAACGATTAAAAAATATTTTAATTTAAGTTGTGTGTGTAAGCCTTGAATCAGAAACAACCCGCAATTGTCATTTTTTCTAAAGATCCGTTTCGAGAAAGTCCTATAACTGTGTTGTCAACTTTTCTGATCTATATTGATTTTTTCTATAATCTTTGAGGTTTGTTATGATTCCTACTTTTCATAAGGAGATTTCTATGGCTGCTTTGCCTGTTGTTTCATTTAGTTCGTTAATTTTGGGAAATTGCATCTTCTAATTTTTGCGAGAAATGCTAAATAATCTACTAAAATAAGACATTTTAGATTTCGGTTTTTGATTTCCATTTTAACGTTTTTGTTATTCTTTTGCTAGAAGATTTCTATGATTTAGTCTGAAACTAGGTTGAATAGGATTATAGAAGGTTTTTCTCCTTTTTTTTAGATTAGTTTCCATTTAGAATAGTTTGTTGAATCTTCCCAAAATTTTCCTTTGGAATTAGTATCTGTAATTTTTAATTTAATTAAATATATTTTTTTTAGCCAGGAAATTTCGTATTCTCTCATAAGCTAAAACATAAGCTTTATACTAAAACATAAGCTTTTTGGAAATCTACAAAGGATATAAAGGTTGGATTGCATCTTAATGCCTAATGTTTCAGGATTATTATTATCCTCTTATGAAATAAGTTAAGAAAATTACAAGGGTGATCGATAAAAATACCGGCTGATTCAAAAAGGACTTCACAACTTAAAAAGCATATAAAAATGTATTTAGATAGATTACAGATTCGGTTGAGGTCTCATTTCATAGCAAAATACATCAAGCTTCACTCATTAGTTCATTAGTACCGAAATCACCCACACGAGTTGTTAAAAATGATTACATTTACTGGTGCGGAACGTGCTCGCTTTTGGTTTCATGTTTTGCAGTCAGCAACTGCAGTTCAACGTAAATTTCGTAGAGAGTACGGTAGGGAACACTCTTTCTTTTCTTTTTCCTGTTTAGCCTCCGGTAACTACCGTTTAGATAATTCTTCAGAGGATGAATGAGGATGATATGTATGAGTGTAAATGAAGTGTAGTCTTGTACATTCTCAGTTCGACCATTCCTGAGATGTGTGGTTAATTGAAACCCAACCACCAAGGAACACCGGTATCCACGATCTAGTATTCAAATCCGTGTAAAAATAACTGGCTTTGCTAGGACTTGAACCCTGGAACTGTCGACTTCCAAATCAGCTGATTTGGGAAGACGCGTTAACCACTAGACCAACCCGGTGAGGGAACACTCTGGGAAGCATATAATTTACTATTGGCAACAAATATTTGTTGAGACAGGCTGTTCTGTTAAACATACAAAATCACCAGGACACCCACGTGTCAATGAGACTGCTGTGGAACAACTCAGAAAAGGCTTTGCCCCCCCTAGTCCGAAGAAATCAACTCAGTGTGCGTCTCGTTAGACTGGCATTCCACAAACGACTGTTTGACGCGTTTTACGTAAACGATTGGACATGAAGCCATACACCGCGGTTCAACAAATTACAGATGACGTAAAAGTTATTCGGCTGCAGTTTTGTGTGGATATAATGGGCAAACGATATATTTTTAAACAATGCAATTTTTAATGATGACAACGTTTGACATCAGTGGCAAAGTGAACACCCATAACTCGCCGAATATGAGTAGAGAAAACCTTTATGAAACTTTACAGTACATTCGTGATTCTCATGAGATCAATATTTTTTTTGTCCTAAGCAAACAAGGATTATACGGCCCGTTTTTCTTCCAGGAAGCCACCGTAAATGTTATCATTTATCTTGATATTCTTCAAAATTCTCCAATTTCTTCGTTAGGCAATGATGACAAAGATGACGCCATTTTATCAGCAAGACGACCATCTCACTACCGCCTAGAAGTCCAAGATTTTCTTGATACTCGATTTCCATGTCCGTCGATCGATCGTGAAGGTCTATTTGGACCTTCACAAGGTTCCACCTTGCTCCCGCTAGATTTTTTCTGTTGGGGTTTGATTAAAGATCGGGTTTTATGTACCACCTTTGCCTGCTGATCTTGTTGAGCTAAGGCTTCAAATTAACGCCGCAGCTGCAGAGATAACGCTAGACTTCCGGTTACAGTCTGGCATGAAATATACTTCAGATGGGATATACGTCGTATTACAAATGGAAGCCATATCGAACCAAAGTGAATGTTCGGTGACAAACTTGATTTGTTTTTCTATGAAATGAGATCTCAACCGTATCTGTAAGTTATGTAGTTTAATTTTTTATATGCTTTTAAATTTATGGTTCACCCGGTGTAAAGACATTATTATAAGTAGAATTCTTAATAAATATTTGAGAGACATTTTACTGTTAGTGTTTTATTACTTTTATAGTTTACTTATGTATTAATATTCCATGAAAAATAGCGTCTTTTTTTAATATCAATTTATTAAATTTTATATATATATATATATTTTATTTATAATCTAAAAGTTAATAAATAAAAAAGTTTTACAGTACAATGTTTGATTTAAAATGTATCGTAACCTATTAAGAAGTTCTTTCTGGATATTATCCAAACGATTTCACAGTTTTTGACCCCGATTATAAGCAAAAAAAAAAAAAAAACAAAACTTTTAACTAAATTTTTCAGTTCTTTACTTTATATCCCAGATTCTTCTTTTTTACATCTCTTGCTTAGTTTCTTGTTAATCTAATTTTCAGTTAACGTTTTCTTTTATCGAATATAACTTTTTGTATAATTTTTCTGTATAAAGTATCTTCGTAAGTGTGTGATTTATATTTCTTTCATTCTATTTAGAATTAAAAAAAATTACTTATCTGCTTTTAATTTTCAGATTCATCTGTGATAAAATAAATAAATTAAATCTGCTATTAATAAAATTTTTATTAATTATATATTTATTCCAAACATTCAGATTTTCTTTTTAATTAATATTTTATTTTATTTTTTACTTTTACATTCATCTTTTAATTTGCTAAAATGATTCCAAGCAATAGCTTTGAGATAATTTTCAATATACTTCTGATATACCTTTTAATAAATCCTTGGTATTATACCAGATTCATATTTCTTATACTTTAAAAAAAGGGTAGGAGAAATGAAAATAAGAAAAGTAAAAAATAAATTGTGGTAGAAGAAGAAATAAACTCTTTAATTTAATCTATTCCAAGAAAGACTTAAGCCGGTTCATTATTGAAATAAATTAGAAAACACAACAGTGCTCAAAAACTGTTTACAATTTTTTTAATTTATTTATAATTTAAAACTAAATAGCCTATTATGTAGAAATTACTTAATTCCATTTCATTTTTGCTAAAATGTTCTTATTTTATTTTGTTCTGAACAAATAAATCGGAAAATACTAATTGATTCAAGAGAAAATGGAATAATTGAATAAAACAGGACCCAGATTTCCATACTTTTCCCGTAGTTTTCAAGATATCCAGCGTAAAACAGAAAAAGTCGGTGATAAAAAACACGTTTTTTTTAGGTTTAAAGAACAATAACTGTTAAATAAATAATAAATGTTTGCCCTAGATGGCGCGACTTAAGAGGAGTGCTCCAGGATTAGGGTATGAAGGGGGCCAACAATATAATCGAGGTGATGCTCAGCAATAGCGACAAATGGGAATGTATCTTGACTACCATCACATCAATGTGATAGGAGACGTGGAGTTCGATGACGGGTGATCAACGGGGGGCCAGCTTTTTGGGGAGGGCGGCGGGGCTCCTCGTAATCGTCGCTCGTCGATCGCCCCCTGGAGACGTCTTCCGGATTCGGATAGTAGAGTGCCTGGGTGATCATGCAGGGGCTATAAATACCATATGGCTTAGATCCCCGGCTCATGCATGATAAGAGGAGAGGTTTTTTAGCGGGTGAGAAACCCGCACTGCCGTCAGTGCGGGCCTGACGGCGGTTGGCAGAGCTTTTTCCTCCCCCTAAAGAAACAAAAAAAAAATTATTTATTCTTAATAGTTCATTAATTCAGTTTATCAAATTTTGTACTACAACCGGGTCAATCTCTTCTACTATTCTGCACACACACACACACACACACACACACACACACACACACACACACACACACACACACACACACACACACACACATATATATATTAGAGATTTTTCTAAATGAGATACACCTCTCAGTTATGCCAAGAAACATGGGTAAAAATTTGATTGTGATTGAGCGAATAATTTTGTTTATCCCAAACAAATAAAAATCCTCTTCCTTTTTTTATAATATTATATATAGACGGAAAAGTAAAAAAAAATGTAATAATAATGATAAAAGAATAGGGGTATTAAATGTTTCTATTTTAAGAAAATGAGTTAAATAAGTAGGAAACGAAAACTGTTTTATAACTGCATTGTTTAAAATAATTTCGAATAAGCTAATTTATTTCTAATCGAGTATTTCTGATTTAAAATTGTTAATGAATAGAAGATATAATTTGTAATGTGTTAAAAGGTTTTTTTTTTTTGGATTTAGAATATATAAGATGTAACATACTTAGATAAAATGATTAAGAAAAACAAAAAGTAGCTAAAGTAGTTGTCAACTGAGCAAATAAAAAAAAATCTTTTTTTTTTATTTGCTTATTTGACAATTTGACATTTAATATATTATTATTACCATTGAATGGTTTAAGGGTTTACTAACCTCTTTGGCAGTCATATTACGTAGTATATTCTAAATCTAAACTTAACCTAACCTTAGCCTTTATACGGTTTCCGTAAATATACTACTACTTGAACTTCAACTACGTTTGTACTAAACGTATAGAATATAAATGAACTACTGATTGCGTTACATTTAATATAAGTACTATTACTGTTATATAGATAGATATTTACGTAAAGTGTGACGAAGGGTCGACTATTTTGTTTACTGAAAACTTGACTTGTGTATGAATAGACAGGATTTAAATTGGATGATTCCCAGTAAGATTGTACTAGACGCCTCATTTTTCAAGATAAAGTCGTTATTTTTTTTGTTTTTATTTTTCTTCTTCCTGTATTTACTTTTATCTTGAATATTTTTTATTATTATCATCTATTTTTACGTTGTAAGTTCAAGGTGATTGTGATATATATATATATATATACATATACATATATATATATATTGTAGTAACAACTAGTATCTCCTAGATATTTTTATTTTTAAAAAAATAAAATCATATTAAAGTTATTTTATATTTTTGCGAAAAACTTTAACTTAGTAAAACTTAGTATTTAACTTAATTTCAACTTAAAACTTTATTATAAAATTTAATGATATATCCTGTTAGTTTTTGATAATAAAATATTAAATTAATATTAAACATTATAGTCGCCTTTCGACTAAGATATTAAGAGACTAACAAACGTAAAGATTTCTTATAAATACTCTTCTTTATTTCTCTAAAAATATTTAAAATAAAATAAACAATAATAAATATATTTATTATTATTATTTTATTTACAATTTAAAACTTACATGATCATCCGTCAGATCTAAGTCTGTCGACAGATATACTAAAGAATTATTATTACATTATTAAGTGGTTAATGTAATAACCAATTTTTATGTAACAACTAAAGATATTATTAGTTTTTTTTTCTAACAGTTATAATAGTAGTACAATTATAAAAATTAATTTAACAAAATTAAACTATATATTTAAAAACTAATGGACAAATTATTTCTTTAATATTTGTTATGTATTAGGTTTAGTAACTAAAACTATATTCAAGAAACAAAACCATACTTAATTACAACTAATTACACAATTAATATCTTGTTGCGACAATTACATAAAGAAAATAAATAACTAAGCTTTAACCATTCAACAATACATGATTTATTGATTTATAATAATTATTAACATTAAAATAATAACTATAATCATGTTATAATTGTCTGGACTGCCAGTATAAATCCAACATGAATCCTGTTAGTACCTATTACGTTATATTTAATGCCACTCAATGAGAAATTTTTAAATCATTTTTTTTTTTTAGTTTCACTGAATTTTTTTTGTTGAATCCATTATATTTGATGGATTCAACAAATATAGTTAAATTTATCAATTTAACGTACAAATTAGTAATTCAAATAAAAAAATCTGATGTGGACACCATATTACTTCCGTGTACGCCTATTAAATTGTATATACACATATTTTTAAAATGAAAAGAAAATAGCATTTTATTTCCTTAATAACTTCTGAGATTTTTTCATATTTTTTTTTATTTTTTATTGTTTTTACTGAATTACTTATTGTAAAATTTTTTTTCGCAATCAGATGTTAATAATAAATAATTATAATTATAATTATAATTATAATTATAATAAATAACAATTATTAATAAATCACATAAAGGTTTTAAACAAAATTTGTAGAGAAATTGATTTTTAATAAAATGCTATGAATAAAGCGTATTTTGGTTACGTCACATCTAGATACTGTTCTTTTCAAATTAATTAGGTAAAAACTGTAGACCCACCGGATTGGTGTAGTGGTGAATGCGTCTTCCCAAATCAGCTGATTTGCAAGTCGAGAGTTTCAGCGTTCAAGTCCAAGTAAAGGCTTTAAAAAACTTAAAGCCTTTTATACGGATTTGAATACTAGATCGTGGATATCGGTCTTCTATGGTGGTTGGGTTTCTCAAGTAACCACACATCTCAGAAATGGTCGAATGAGGCTGTACAAGACTACATTTCATTTACACTCATATATATCATCCTCATTCATCTTCTGAAGTAATACTTGAACGGTAATTCCCGGAGGCTAAACAGAAAAGAGGTAAAAAGGTAAAACCTTTGTAAGAAAACCTCATGTCATAAAAAATCCCTACGATTGTTTTTTTTATAAAAAAAAATGTATTGTTACCAATATTAACATAGTTATGATTTATTATTATAACACACTTTAATAACATAATATAAAACTTTAAAAGATAAAAAAAATTTCTTAAACGGATAAGAAATAAGGAAATTAATGTATAAAGCAAAGTAGTACTCGACCAAAAAATTTACCTTTCAAGAAATGGAAAATATAAAATATGTCCAATATTAAAATTTTGCGTAAGTTAAACGATATTTTTAACCACTTTCTGATTAGTAAATTGAGTTACACGTCCCGTTAAGCAATCAATCAATTTTTGATTTGCTTTCCACCCACTGATCAATTTTACTTAAAAGAATAATATAGTTTACAGTGTTATTGTTCAAACTATAATATTTAAAAAAAATTTTTAAACATTCTAAGAATATGAATGTAATAAAAATATTGAAGAATTAAATTCACTTGAAGTGTGTGTAATTAATCCATTACTTTTCTTTTCATTCGATTAATAAAAATGAAAATCTTAGACTAAGAATTTCAGTTTTAGGGGAAGAAACTACTCCTGCATATCACCTCTTTATATATACAGAATAATTCACAACGAATGTAATAAACTTTTATCACATGTTCTGCTAATGAAAATAAAAAAAAGTTCATAAAAACATAGCTTCGGGAAAACATATAAACATCATTTTGTTAGCGAGTGTCGGCTGGCAAAAGATTTCTCCTGATTTTCACCTCTTCGGAAATACGGAAAGCCACCTAAAACATTCTTCGTTGATCAGAATGCTGTATCCACTGCGACGGATGTTTTCAGCATTATATTTGTTTGTAACTCGGTGTAATTTTTTGTGTTTGTTATTTTCTAAAATATATAATTGTTTTGTTTTATAATATTTAAAATTTTGTTTCTTTTATTACCCATTTAAAATCTGCCACATTTTGGTACGTCTTGTTTTTAATAAACCTTAAAATTCTTACGTCTATATTTAGTGTCTATGGACTTCATTCAGACTATTTTACTTAGAATATAATTTTCCACAAGTTTAACTTTTGTCTGGTAGTATAAGCTATTTTAAGCCTAACATAAAATAGTGTAATTTTCGACCCAAATATTTTGTCTTTTACCACATATTTCTTGAAAATCAAAAAAAAATATATATATATACAATTCTGGGTTCTATTTTTACTTCCTTGTACGAAGTATTGCGATCACGAAAAATTTCGGTTTTCAAATTTCAATGGGAATATCCATTTTGATCATCCCTGAATTCACTTTGACTAATTTCGGCGTGATGTCTGTACGTACTCTTGTAAATCTAGTTGCGCACCTCCCCTTTTGATTGCAGTGGACTGAACCAAAAGTGTCCAAAAAAGCCCAAAATTTTGGATTTTGGACTTTTTCTTAACTGCAATAATAAGCCCTTATTGAGAACTTCCCAACAATATATCATAAGTAGTACTTATTTTCATCTGTTCCAGAGTTACATCCAAATAAAATTTTAATTAATAAAATATTTGGATATTACAAGGGGAAGGCACATCGGTTCAAATCCGCCTTCATCTTTTTTTTTTTAACTTTTTTAAATTTAAATGCTTATAAATATAAAAAACTTAATTGTTGGATTCAATTCTTAATTGAATTCAGTTCTTATTGACAACTCTTAAAATAAATTATTTCAAACAAATTTATATAAATTAATTTGTAATTAGCTTTAAAAATTTCTAATAAATTATTTTGGTGATGTATTGCTTTATTTGATTTTTTTTTTTAATTTTGATAGTTTATTCCTTTGTTTGCAATATTAATTTTTTTTTTTTTCATTTAATATCTAGTTAAAATCTGCCACATTTTGATATGGTTTGTTTTTAATGTCTCTTTTTAATAAATTTTATGTATTTATTGCTCATTTAACAACGTTAATTTACGCTAAATATAAAATAGTGTATTTTTTTACCCCAGATTCCTCGAAAAGTACTAAAAGTACAGTTCTTTCAATCTTTCAGATCGGATTACTAACGATTTTAGAAATCGATTTCTTAAGTGTTCCTAGAGATTCAGGTGGTGGTATTTCACTTGTTTGTAAACAAGACTAAATGTAGAAATGATTACCTGATGTAAAAATTAATATCCTTTTGTATTATTCTTTTAAATTTCGCACTTTAGTGTAAAATTTATTTAATGATATTAGTAGAAAACTTATATAATATGAAATACACACAGTCTGTTCATCGTTCAGTTAGAATAAAACAATATATTAACTGCATAAATAAAGGAAATAAAGAACAGTCTAACTTTGCTAAGCATATCACGGAGTTCGTTAAACTTCGTCGGTAAGAGGCGACGAAGTCAACAAACTGCGTTTAAAGTTCTAAACATGACCTAACGTAACAGTGAAATGAAAATGGGGAAAAATATAAATAAGCGTGAAAACATATTTCACTTCAATTATATTAGTAATAAAGAATACTTTTAAAAAATACCTTGAATTTTGTTAAACTTTTTTTTCCATTTGATGAACCGCGTGACTCGAATATGTCATTTTATTCATTTGTTTAATGTACCTTTACGAATCCCGCCGTTAGATAGCAGCACTTGATAGTACTAGGTAGCTTACAAAATCTTGATTATATGCTTGAAATAATAAAATTTAAAAGAAAATATACCACAGATTTTTTAATAGTAAATGCTGTTACGTAAATAAAAGTACTGAAGTAAAACAATTTCTTTTAATTCCCATCGCTTATTTAAAAAAAAAGTATTAGTTGTTTTTAAAAGATTATATTAGTTTTATTAACAAAGGAATAAATAAAACAGAAATAAATTCGATTGGTAAAATCGAATTTTACGATAAAAATCGAGGAGGTTACACTTAACAAAGTAATAAGTGCAATATTACATCACGGATTTTCGATTCGTAAAGATCATTATACTAATTTTATTAAAAAAGAAAAAATATGATATGAACTGAATGATATGATTATCAACAAATAAAATTGGCCGTGAAATTCAATTTGTTTGTTCTAAGCCAATAAGTTTAATAAATCTATGAGATAATAATCAGTAATTCATAAAAAACGTAAAAGGATAACAAAACACAGTGATATAAAAAAAAAATTACAATGAAATTGTAAACCGCACGGTAAGAGTCTCGCAGATATCATTCCTTCCGCTCAAAAAACAAAAATTTCTGTAATATAAATAAAACTGTTTTTAACAAAAACGTTACTGATATCAAAAAAGGTAAGACACTACCTTTTATTATCAAAATCTGTTATTAATTTAGAATTTGGTTTAAAAAATGTTAAATACATGTATTAGAGAATATATATACAATAATAGATAGTAAATAATGTTTTAGTGTTCCATAAGCAAAAAAAAAGAAATTTTTGTTACAAAACTCTTACCGGCTCGATTTCATTTATATGTAATACATAATATATTTACAGAAATAATACAATTCTTATGGTTATTCGTTGTTTAATGAATGAGCTTATTATATGGAACGCTTAAACATTGTTAATTATTTATTATTGTATATCTATTGGCTATTACATATAATTAACATGTATTTTTTTTTAAACAAAATTCTAAATTTTAATAATAGTTTTTAATCAATGTAATATTGATTAAAAACTAAAACCGTTTTTAATCAATATTTTAGAAAAAAATTACATTTATTTAAATTATAACAAACTGTTGCCAACAAACAAACTAGATTCGCCAACGATATTGTATTCAAATAAATCATTAACAGTAATTAATAGGTTGGCTAAACTGCTTTCTTTTTTAGTTTACAACAGTGACAATCTCTTACGGACAAGTAGTATTAGTTTAATGACTTTATCTACTTTTAATACTTGAAAATCAGCTGTTATGAATATACATATTTTAATCATTTATATTTTTTTCGTTTCAATTTCTATTCTACTATTTAAATGCACAACTGTAAATTTTATAATTTATCGATTATTTCTGGTGATGGATGAATAAAATCCGAAAGCGCCTGAATAATTATCATTTACTACTGTTGGTAAGTCGAATCTTTATTATTTATATAAACTAACAACGGTGCCATGCTAAGAAAATTTAATCTGTGCTATTTATTAGTAGTACCATTTTTTATAAAACTTTTAATTTTGCTTAATATTATTGGAGGGGATCCATTCAGTATAATTTTGCATTGATATTACATGATAATTATTACCTGGTTTTGTTTCCTTTTTTTACAGGTAAGTTGCTGAAAAACCATCTTTAAATAATTGTTGTTTCGAATTCCTGTATCTTTTGTAAGTAATGTACCAAAAATATTTGAATGTGTTATTATTATTATTATTATTTTTGTCTTCAGTCATTTGACTGGTTTGATGCAGCTCTCCAAGATTCCCTATCTAGTGCTAGTCTTTTCATTTCAGTATACCCTCTACATCCTACATCCCTAACAATTTGTTTTACATACTCCAAACGTGGCCTGCCTACACAATTTTTCCCTTCTACCTGTCCTTCCAATATTAAAGCGACTATTCCAGGATGCCTTAGTATGTGGCCTATAAGTCTCTCTCTTCTTTTAACTATATTTTTCCAAATGCTTCTTTCTTTATCTATTTGCCGCAATACCTCTTCGTTTGTCACTTTATCCACCCATCTGATTTTTAACATTCTCCTATAGCACCGCATTTCAAAAGCTTCTAACCTTTTCTTCTCAGATACTCCGATTGTCCAAGTTTCACTTCCATATAAAGCGACACTCCAAACATACACTTTAAAAAATCTTTTTCTTTGAATTTAAATGTTAAGATATGTATGTAAAAGATGATTCACGAAAAATGTATAAACTTTAAGGACATGTTCTGCTGGTGATAATAAAGAAAAAAGTTCCTATAAACATAGGAAATGCTTCGTTTGCGAGTGTCGGCTGACGAAAGATTTCGCGCTGATTTCTGAACCTTCGGTAAAATAAAGCCAGACTGTAATTCTTGGGACCAATATTATTGGGTTTTATATGAATAACTGGAAAAAATCGGTCCCAGAACTATATATTTAGTAGTTTTCGAGAAATTTGGAGTAAAATACATTATATTGAAGTTGAAAACACCGTATTTTTTATATTTGGCGTAAAATAGCTATTTTGAATGGGTAAGAAACGCGTAAAGATTTTGTGTGTGTATATATAAATATACATACAACATAAACACAAAAACGTATCCCACATTTTGATACTTACCTTAACAATTGGATTAAAAATAATTAATTAATTTTTTATTAATAATAATACAATAGACTAATAATATAATAGAATTGTATTTCGGATTGGATAATTCGATAATTTTTCAATCCAAGTAATTAATTAGATTTAATTATATTTCAGTTAATTATTCACAGATTCGATATAATTTTGTTCACCATTAAATGCTTAACATTTTATCTAATAAAACACAATTCTGAATGAAGCTAATATTTACGGAGTTATTAATGATTAAAATATTTTAATAGCCGCCATTTTGAAATTGTTAAAGGTAAAATCTAATGTATTTATGTTATAGACCAGTGGTTCCCAAACTTTTCCCAGTCGCGGCGCCCTTTTTCAATTTATATGTTTCTATGGCGCCTTATCCTAAGTAAAAGTACACTATTCGTAAGTAAGAGATAAAAATAAATAAAACTCGTTTATTTTCATTATTTTTTTACTTTATTAACATTAAATTAATAATTATAAATGTTTTGATTCAATTAATTATGAAGCATTTACAATATTCCGCCCCTGTGAATAGGCCGCGGCTCCCCTGGGCGTCTTGGCGCACACTTTGTTATAGACGGTATTTTTGGGTACATGTACATCAAATTTTCCTTAATTTATTTCTATCCCTCATTAAAATATAGATTTTTAATAGTAGACAAAAGGGAAATGAAATCATTTTCCCATATGAGTTTTTTTTATTTTGTTGTTCTGAATCGTCTACGTTTAGCTAATATCTTCCTCAATATACTGTTGAAGAAAAAATATAAGTAATTCACATACTCTGATGCTTCCTTATATCCGATTGGTCGAAAATCAAGCCAAAGCTAGGGTATATATACCCTAGCTTTGGCTAGCTTTTTATAAGCTACCCTAGCTTTATATATATATATATATATATATATATATATATATATATATATATATATTAGGTGTACATTATAATTAAAAATTGCAATTTTACCTAAAATTTCTGTTGAACCTTTTTGAAAGTTTTTTTTTATTTTCTAATTAATTTTAAAAACTGTTTAGCTTCACTTTCCTTTTTTTTAAATTTAAAACCTGAAAGATGAAATACTCAAACTTATATATCTGCAAAGTTAGAGGTTTTTTTTCTTAATTTATTAATTTAAAACTTAGCATTATTTTATATTTCCGTTAAATAAATATATAGATAAAGTAATAATAAGTTAATTAAGTGGGTGGTATCATTAACTTATTGTCAATCAACTGCAAGATCAGAATTTTTTTCAGTTTGTGTTTATCTAAAGGTGTAATATTGTATTAAAGCATCAACTTGTTTCCCTGCTGTTTTGTTTGCTAATGTTTGACGTTTCATTTTATATTTTATTAAAAACAAAAAAAAAAACACTAAATTTATTTTCCTTTTGAGTAATTTTTTCTCATTTTTAATAATATTGTAATATGATCCTGTTATAATTAAATATTGTAAAAGGATTTCGTTGTTTTACCGTGAAGTTAATCTTTGTGTGTGTAAACAACCACGTCTAAAGCCGGTTAGTTTTTATATCCGATGCCTGTATAACATTCATAAAAACGACGAGCGAAATGTTTCTACATAATTTATTGGAAACTCTGTTAATTAGTATGGATAACCACTGTTTATAAATTTACGTTCATATACTAAATAAAACCTCATTTAATTTTTAAATCCTCTTCTGAAATCAGTGGCGGTCTGTTTTTACTAATTGCAAACTAATTTCCAGTTAAAATCGATTAATTAATATTTAAAAGAAGATATTTATTAATGAAATGTAACAATCTGTATTAATACACACCGCTTTCTAAATTAATAATAAAGTTAAGTAAGATACTGTATGATTATTATACGGATGGATAACCGATTTGTTAACTTGTTTTATTATATTGATGTCAAGCAGGATATTAACCTTAAATCCGGGAGTTTTTATTGTTAACGTTTTGAAGCCGGATCTGCTTTGAATATGAACACAAACCGAAGGTAAAATCCGGGGAATTCACCCATTTTCTTTCTTCCCCTTCTTTGTGAGAATAATCTACACCAACATTGTAGACACTGCGTGCCACCCCCATATTGCAGCGATTTTTTGTGCATACCGACCAGAACGTTTACGCTTACGTCATGTATCATCTTTAATTGAATACTTTTTTTTGTCTTCAGTCATTTGACTGGTTTGATGCAGCTCTCGAAGATTCCCTATCTAGTGCTAGTCGTTTATTTCAGTATACCCTCTACATCCTATATCCCTAAAAATTTGTTTTACATATTCCATACGTGGCCTGCCTACACAATTTTTCCCTTCTACCTGTCCTTCCAATATTAAAGCGACTATTCCAGGATGCCTTAGTATGTGGCCTATAAGTCTGTCTCTTCTTTTAACTATATTTTTCCAAATGCTTCTTTCTTCATCTATTTGCCGCAATACCTCTTCATTTGTCACTTTATCCACCCATCTGATTTTTAACATTCTCCAATAGCACCACATTTCAACACACATTTTACAATGATGTTAAAGAACAATTTAGATTCGGAGTAACAGTACAAGGTGAAGAGATAAAGATGCTACGATTTGCTGATGATATAGTAATTCTAGCCGTGAGTAAAAAGGATTTAGAAGAAACAATGAACGGCATAGACCTACGCAAGAACTATCGCATGAAAATAAACAAGAACAAAACAAAAGTAATGAAATGTAGTAGAAATAACAAAGATGGACCACTGAATGTGAAAATAGGAGGAGAAAAGATTATGGAGGTAGAAGAATTTTGTTAATTGGGAAGTAGAATTACTAAAGATGGACGAAGCAGGAGCGATATAAAATGCCGAATAGCACAAGCTAAACGAGCCTTCAGTAAGAAATATAATTTGTTTACATCAAAAATTAATTTAAATGTCAGGAAAAGATTTTTGAAAGTGTATGTTTGGAGTGTCGCTTTATATGGAAGTGAAACTTGGACGATCGGAGTACCTGAGAAGAAAATATTAGAAGCTTTTGAAATGCGGTGCTATTGGAGAATGTTAAAAATCAGATAGGTGGATAAAGTGACAAATGAAGAGCTGTTGCGGCAAATAGATGCAGAAAGAAGCATTTGGAAAAATATAACTGAACTTATATAGGCCACATATTAAGGCATCCTGTAATAGTCGCTTTAATATTGGAAGGACAGGTAGAAGGAAAAAATTGTGTAGGCAGGCCACGTTTGAAATATGTAAAACAAATTGTTAGGGATATAGGATGTAGGGCGTATACCGAAATGAAACGACTAGCACTAGATAGAAAATCTTGGGGAGCTGCATCAAATCAGTCAAATGACTGTAGACAAAAAAAAATGTGTAATTGTAACTACAAAACCAAAAAAAATCATATATACGATTCTAAATGGATAATCGATAGTGTTATCAGTATCGATTTATTTTTATCGAAAATAGTTGTGTTTTAAGATCTGCTACGATATTGAATGAACAAATTACGGTAGTAAAATTTATTAATTTATTTTATAATTATTACAAGAATGAATAAAAATAGAGCATTAGATAAATTCATTTAATGAGAGTAAAAAAAAAGTGAGAATTTATAAAGAGTAAGTAAGAAAGAAAGTTACGGCTTCCGTGGTGCGAGTGGTAGCGTCTCGGCCTTTCATCCGGAGGTCCCGGGTTTGAATCCCAGTTAGGCATGACATCTTCACACGCTATAAATCATTCATCTCATCCTGTGAAGTAATACCTAACGGTAGTCCCGGAGGTAAAATGAAAAAAGAGAAAATGAAACCTGGTCTTAACATTAATAATCGATTTTATAAAGAAAACAATCACATAAATAACAAAAATATACTGTTATATATTTCGCATATATATCGGTTTATATGCGATATATCGATATATAATAATATAACAGGTGTATACCACGAAACATGTACTAACGAATCGGGATTTTTCGCTAGTGTTCGGTTCATTCCGGTGCTAAGTTAAGGGGAACGCCCACACAGACAGAGACACAAGCAAATGCCGTTTACTAGGGTAGGATGTACAGATTTTTTCAGAAGAGAAATTGAATCTTTTTAAAAATAAAAGGTCTTTAAATTTCTTTGGGTTTTAATTTCTGTACGAACTAATTATTAGAATTAGTATTTTTCCCTCAAGAATCTCAGTATTTTTCTTTTTAACAATTTAAATTACGAATTTTCTTCACATTGGGACCGATTGTTTGTGTGAGCTTGGTAATACGAATCACGATTCGTTTATTTGTATAATAATTGAGTTTTCGGGAGCGATTTAGGCCTTATGCCAAGTCGCCTATAACGTTATGATTATAATATAATGGTTAAATATGATGTAGTAAGTAATAAAATAGAATATAAAATTTGTTTACATCGATAAATTTGCTATATAACTTTACCTTATTCATTATTTTTAAATTAGACGTATTTTTCTTTTGCGAGTGTAAAAATTGCTTACATCTTTTGATGTAATTCGTGTAAAAAGGAAAAAATCTTTCCTTTTAATTATTATTATTTTTTCTGTTTTGGAAAATGGTGATAGATATCTATTATAAAAATCATTTCAGCCGTCTAAAAAGTTCTGGAGCACAAACAAATTACCAATCTCCTGTTATAATGGATAAAAATGGACAAAAAGCGTATTATTTGTTTCAAAAGAATATATAAATGTAAGAAAATGTAATATCAGTATTTATAAAAATTTACAAGTTACGTTTTTAATAAAATATTTTATGGTAGTTTAAAGAGTAACTGGTTAAAGAGAGGTAAAGAGAAATGAAGAATGAAAGAGAAAAATAGGATATAAAAATTTGTTATAAGGATATATTATTGTATAGTTTACTAAATAATCTTTGTTTACGACATAAAGATGGCTTATTTATTAAAGTACTATAGAAACAAGAAGTGGGTCTAGATATTGCTGTTCATGAGCTTTGGCCTGGTCTCTGAAAGCTGCCGGAAATTACAGTCGCCGGATTTTTCTTAACGTTTGTATTCCGGTAACGGTAGTTGAATTGGGAACTTGATCATAAAGCCAGTTTTCCATCCTTTCACTGTTACTTCCCTTCATCCATAGTTGTTCCCTTTCTACTAAAACTTCCTCCTCTTTTAACTTTATTTCTTTCTTCATTTTCTACCTATCCCCACTTCTCTTTATTACTTACTATTTAGTATTCACGTCATTTCTTTTTCATTTTTTTTAAATTAAAGTATTTTTGAAGTATATCCTTTTCGTTTATTCATTGATTTTTTAAAAAATTAGATTCATTAAAATTTACTGATATTTGTTGCACAGATTATTATTTGATAACATTATTATTGTTAAGTTATAACCTCAGTACATCATTACAAGTAGATTCTACTGCATTCAGTTATATTTACTTCCCTGTACGATGTAAAGGAAATATTTTGTTCGCGAAAAATTTCAGATTTCAACGAAAATATCCATTTTGACCATCCCTGAATCCATTTTGACTATTCGGCGTGACTTCTGTACGTATCTCATATAACTCAAAAACGATTAGTCATAGAATGTTAAAAGTTTTGATTTAGGACTGTTGTAACATCTAGTTGTGCACCTCCCCTTTTGATTGCAATTGACCGAACCGGAAGTGTTCAAAAAAGCCCGAAATCCCCCAAAAATTGAATTGAATTGAATGCAGTAATAAGCCATTATTGAGAGCTTTTCAACGATGTCATAAGTGGAACTTATTTTCATTCGTTCCAGAGTTATTGCCAAATTAAATTTTAATTAATGAAATATTTGGATCTTTCTAGGCATAAATATTTGGTTTTAGGCAAATATTTGTTCTTCCTAGGCATAGTAATAGTACCCACCGAGTTGGTCTAGTGGTTAACGCGTCTTCCCAAATCAGCTGATTTGGAAGTCGAGAGTTACAGCGTTCAAGTCCTAGTAAAGCCAGTTATTTTTACACGGATTTGAATACTAGATCGTGGATACCGGTGTTCTTTGGTGGAGTTGGGTTTCAATTAACCACACATCTCAGGAATGGTCGAACTGAGATTGTACAAGGACTATTACACTTCATTTACACTTATACATATCATCTTCATTCATCCTCTGAAGAATTATCTAAACGGTAGTTACCGGAGGCTAAATAGGAAAAAAAAGAGAGGCATAGTAATAGTGCAAACGACCCCTAAAAGATACTGTGGGGGTAATATTACGGATGGAGGAACCGATTAAAATGTAAAATATCGATATTTTTTTGAAATTATACTTCTTTTGGCGCGTTAGGAGAAACTGATCAGATTGTATTTTCAACAAGTTATGATGGAAGTTGCGCGCGCCGATGTCACACACCATGAAGTTAGTGAGATTTTGTTAAAATTATTATTTTATTTTCTTTTTGAAGTTATTCAATTTTACTATTTGTAAGGTTGCTCGTATATAAATAAGGTAATTTATTTTATTATATCTTGAATTAATTTATCAATTGTAAAATTACTACAACACGACACATTAATCGATGCCGTATTTACACGATATTTAGAAAACGTACAACAAAACTGTTTGTATCATATTTTTCATGTCAGTAGCCGCTGATAACCCTCGTGCCTATTCAATCGACATCCGAAGAATTAATGGAACTAAAATAATCGAAATATATTCGATGATATTTGTTTTATATGACAACGAATACTTCAATAATTTTTAAACTGTATAAAATAAATATTATTTAATTTAATGTAAGTGTTATTAATTCAAACTTTTATTCAGGATATTTAATGTCGTCTTTCGATCGTTTGACTCTGTTCAAATTTGTTTGATTGCGTAAAAAAATTTTTTTTTTTATTCACGTCAAAGAAGTATAACTTCTTACGTGCGTACATAAGTACACACACGTTTTTTATTTTTCAAAATGTTTTTTTGGTTTATTAAACTATTTTTAGTTGTATTATTACAATAAAATTTCATTATAATTCACCCCCAATCCCCCCAAAAAAAAATCTTAGATAACATTTTATTGGTTATACATTTTTTAGCGATTTTTTTTTTTCATTTAGTTTCTTCCATTTAATAGGAAAATTAAAAAAATTTCTTATAATGTGATTTTTGGGTGGGGAAGCCGACAAAAATTGATTTTTTGAGTTTTTAAAACGTTTATTGGTTATTTTTAAATAACATATATAGTGATAACTAATATATTTAGTGTTATTATATTACATTTAGTGATAACTTTATCATAAAACTTCATCATATATTACCTCTAACTCAAAAAAGAGATCTTAGGTGACTTTATATACAACTATTTTTCTATTATATAAGATTAAACAACCATTGCCAGGAAAGTATTACATTTTTGTCACGTTTTTTTTTAAAATCAAATTCTTTATTATTTTAATACTTTTGAATCGGTAGTTCTTTTTTTTTAATTTATGAATAATCCTTGGTTCGATTTGTCGTTTGAGTTTTAATCGATCAGGAGAAACTGATAAGATTGTATCTTCAACAAGTTACGGAAGTTGCGCGCGCCGCTGAAATTAATTCTGAACCAACATAAAAATAAAATATGCTGTTAACAGCGTTAGGTTTCTTTGTATTTATTTACAAAATGTTTTATTAATTTACAGTGTTCATATATTAATAGTAAATACGTTAATTATTTTACCTCTTTATAACTATTAATGCCATCATTTATGAATAATACTTTGACGAGTCCTCAGGAAATGATGCTAATTAAACTGCCTATAGGGAAACATTACAAACCTTTGAATCAAAACATATTAAAATAAAAGAACTGGTTACCTGTATCAAAAGTATGTGTGCCTTTGATGTTAGGGATTTTCATTATTTTATAACAGTTCTGTCGGTTGAATATCTTTTGTAAACGTATACAATAGATGTAAATACACGTTTCGGTAGGTTTTACATGTTATATAAATTTATCCTTCCGTTTTATTTCACATTCAGATCCGATATATTATTATAGTTACAATTTCTTAATTCTTTTTTTATTGAACTAACGAATCAATATCTTGTTTTAATTCAACATTTTGCCGCTTCGACTGTTTGTTTGTGGGTTTATGATGAAGTTACAACCTCTCATTTTTCAATATTTATTATTATTATTTTTTTTTTGTAGTTCTTTAGTTGCTATTAAGCGGAAAGATGTAATTTGTAAAAATTGGATTCGCCAAACCACAAACTTTTGGTTTTCCTTCTACAGCGTAATCAGCTTAAAAGAGGCCCTATAAGTTACTTTAAATAAGTCTATAAATAATACATTATTGGTAAACCCTTACATAATAATTTATAAACAAATGTTGAGAATGATGTCCATCCACTTCTATGCACTTTTAACAGGTTTGACCGTATTCCATGCTATTCTTGTAGCCAAGAATTGTTTGTCTTCAATTCTTGCAGGATGTATGGATTGTACCTATAGACGATTTATTTTAAATAACGTACCGTAAAGAAGTCTAGACTCGTGGGATCTTGATGGCCCAAGCTTTTAGAAATGATTCTTCCCCAGCAAAGATCCTCTGACATTTCTATAGCAGATCGATCTGTATGACAAGTGGCGCTGTCCTGTTGTAACCAGCAGCTATGCTCATCCTCTTTAGTAAGGCTACGAACTGTTGAATAATTTCTTAATAGACGGCAGCATCCACAGTTTTTTTTTTTTTTTTTTTTTTTTTTTTTTTTTTTTTTTTTTTTTCTTAAATAAGAGTCCTATTATTCGTCGTCTTGAAATCGCATACCATACGCCTATTTTTTGTGAGTAGGGAAAATTTAAAGACCCACCGGATTGGTCTAGTGGTGAACGCATCTTTCCAAATCAGCTGATTTGGAAGTCGAGAGCTTCCAGCGTTCAAGTCCTAGTAAAGTCGATTATTTTTACACGGATTTGAATACTGGATCGTGGATACCGGTGTTCTTTGGTGGTTGGGTTTCAATTAACCACACATCTCAGGAATGGTCGAACTGAGATTGTACAAGAGTACACTTCATTTACATTCATAAATATCATCCTCATTCATCCTCTGAAGTATTATCTAAACGGTAATTACCGGAGACTAAACAGGAAAAAGAGAGGAAATTTAAAGGAAATGTGCGGGTTTCCAGTACTCATGATTTGGTTAGTTCTGACTATTAACATACTCTCCGAGGTGTAACCACGCTTCATCTATAAAAAACGCTTGATCTAAAATGCCAATGTTGCATCAAATGAAGTTCTTGAACCGCTGATAGTATTGAACCCTTTTAAGTAATCAGCATTACTTAGCTTATACAAAAACTTGTATTCGATATGGATAACATTTCAGTATTCTCTTCATTGCCATGCGAGCTGAACTTAGTAAAATCTTCTTTTCTCGGCTTATTCTCTGCAAAAATCTGTAGCATCTTGTAACTTCCGTTTTAAGGTCCTGTATCGTTAAAATAATCCTGTATCAAATACGTTTCAGGTCTTAACACAGTAACTAACTTCTGAATAATACTTTTCACTGCTGCTTCCTTTTCAAATTTCTCCCTGAACTTTCACCGACACACAGCATTGACATTTCGTCTCTAAATAAGTTTCCATCACGAACATCTTCCAACAGTTAAGCGCACAATGTTCATTTGAAGTATTCCCTACACAAAATCCGCCACAGTGTCGAAGTCCACTGGACTGCGTAACATCGTTCCAATGATGTCACGCAGTTCCCTGATTAATATTTAAACTGTATAAAAGTAACTCGGTCTTGCTGGATCTCAAGAACTCCATCGCTCGGTCGACTTGATATCTGGTACGTTAAGTTTCGCGGCTATCCCGCCGATCGTCCAAGCGAAATTTGTTCTATGTATGTTGTGGAATTATATTAGTTTAGTTAGTGTTGACCCGTAGTTATGCCATACCCTCGGGAATTAAATACTGTATGCGCGCGCGTTTTTAATTAGAATCATTGAATTAGATAAACGAAAAAATATTTTATTTAAATAAAGTGATCAGTATTTTAAATTTAGTTTTGTATCTATGTGCATGTAAGCCGTGCATCAGAAATAACTTTGTTGTCAGCTTTTTTCTTTTACTTTTCTTCAGTGCTCACCTCTTCGGTTTTGTTTGCTCTTTTTTCTTTTCTTTCATGTTTTCTCTTCTGGTCACTTTTTTCCTCTTTCAACTTTATATTCCGTTTTTATTCATTTCTGTTTCCATTTTTGTATTAATATTTCTCTTTTCCTCTTTTTTTTTGTTGTTGTAGTTCTCATTTGATCCTGTTGATTTTAAAATGAAACAATCAACCAATTTTTTTTTTGTGAATACTTTAAGAATAGTTTATCATAAATACACTATATAAATGTTTACAATAAGAAGGAGTTAAACCGGTGAATTTCCTCTTTACTTTGTTCTATAAACAAACATAAAGTACATTGTAAATTTTGCGTTTTATAAAATTACTGTTTTGAGTTAGGAGAAACCTAACAACTTTATGATAAAGTTTATCAACTTCTTTATCTATTCTATTGTTTTCTCTTTACTTGTTGGTACATTTTCTTCTCGTCTTCTATTATCTTCGTTTTAATTTTGTTTTAATATATTCTTCTGTACTTTAAATTTTCTGTTTTATATTAAATAATGTATATTTGCTAGTAAAAACAAGAACAGTAATTGTACCCGAACGTTCTTTCTCTCTTGTCTTTTCCAACTCTTCCCCTTATACTGTTATTTGTACTTAGTTAATACCGTTCTCGTCTTATTACACGATTTCTCTTCCTATTTAATCAAACACTGTTAACAACGTTCCTTAGTCAAATATCTCGTTCGCATATTGTTTTCGTTCGGTGTGAACTGATGGAATATTAAGAAATTTCAACTGCTTACTTATCATCTTCGTTTATTACTTGTACATAACGTTTATGTTTCCTTTTCTTCCTTTATTATTGCTACTGTTAGTTATTTCCCTTCCTAATCATTTTATTCTTTCTGTTTTTCAATATATATATTTTTTTTGTTTTTGTATTTATTCTACATCATTAATTCCTGTACATATTAAATGCAAATGTATAATTCTTGTAAGGTTTCATAAACTGTCTTAGTTATATATATGTACCTTGTATTCGTTAACTCATACATATGTACGTACCTCTCTCTCTTTTTCTCTTTAGCCATCGGAACTACCTTAAGGTATTACTTTAGAAGATGATATGTATCAATGTAAATGAATTGTACAACCTCTTGTACAACCTCAGTTAGACCATTCCTGAGATGTATGGTTAATTGAAACTCAACCACCAATGAACATCGGTATCCACGATCTAGGATTTGAACCTTAGAACTTTCGAATTCGAAATCAGCTGATTTGCGATGACGATTTAACCACTAGACCAGCCCGATGGGCTAATACATATATACCGAGTTTTCATAATGTATTGCAATCCTTAAATAATTTCTCAACAGTTTTATGGGTTTTAACTGCTCGATAATTTCATTTTACAGTAAAATTGTAAAATTTCATTTTTTTTTTAATTTAAATAAAAAGAGTAGATACATCTTTCCAAAGTTGATTGAAAACATTCAGGCGTTAAAAATTTCAATAATGCTACAACAATCCTAACAAATATTAATGCCATTAATGTTTTTCATAGATAGTTTCAAAAGTGGCTTACGGTATATTCCCAATTAATTGTCTCATGTTTCAAGAAAGATCGTTTTGAAGTATAAAATATTTCTTTTGTTTTGTTTCACTGTTCAAAAGTCTCTGGCTAGGAACGGAGGAAGTGGTGTAGCGACCAGACACGGTACGAGGCGGGATCTTCTCCCCTCGGGGTGGGGGGAATCGGGATGTTCAAAAAGTACCTCCCGTTAAAGCACATCAGGGCTACCAAGGGGGGGGGGACCAGAAGCGTCACAATGCGGAGGTGTCTTCCCGTACGGGGTTGGGATGTTCAACAGGTACCGGGTGGCTATGGGTGCTTACTTCGCCAAGATAGGCGTTTTGGCATCAAACCTCGTTTAGCTGAGATATTCGCTGTTAAGATGAGAATGGATATGTGGAGAATTCTGTAATGGGAGCTCCGGTGTGGGAGAATGTAGGCATTGACCTTGCTCCCGAAAACGGACCACAGCAGTGAGAGATGAGGTTTGTTTTCATTAGAAGCTTACGAAATTTGTGAATCTGTTCATTTATTTTTAAGTAAATCAAAAGGACTTTGAGTAAACTGAATTGTAGAACAAAATTATCGTTGTTGACACCGACGGGAATGTCACTCATGGCATTCGCATCGGCGACATCCTGGGCGAGGCGGACTGGAATATGTCAAAAGCCAAGGTTTTGAAGATGACCTCCGATAATGCCCAAAAGGGAACGGAGGGATTAGCGGAGGGTGTCTTCCCCTACGGGGTCAGGATATTGCGATCAACACTTGTTTTGTTGGTAAGAGGATAGTATTTTGGGGTGTTTAAAAACTCAAGGAAAATAATGATCTGAATGCATAATCTTATATTGAAGTTAAGATATACGAAACGTTTTTGTGTGAAACTTTCTCGTACGAGGGTTACGATGTTCAACAGATATTTTAAAAGGCATTTACAGATCTTTTTTGAAAATAACTATAGAAGGTATTATGTAGCCACTGATTTCATTATGGTTGTCGTAAGTTGGAATTTTTGTGATTTTTTTTTTTCACCGACTTTTCGAAGGAAAATAAGGTATGACTTTCGGTTACACGGTGGGATTGGGGGTTAAATTGAGTTTTCTTTATATTTGAAGTATGAGGAGTACGAAAATATCATTCTCCTAAAATGTAATTTCCTTTAATATATATATAATTGCATAGCACATACGTGCATTTATACACGTACATACATCTTATACGTTGTATAAAATTGTGGCTCAAAAATTTCCAAAATTACTTGATCAAATTCATTGAAATTTAAATACGCTGTAGTAATGAATCTGAAGTTGTGCATGTGAGAATTTTATGAAGATTGGTCGAGTCGTTCTTCAGTTACGCACAATTAAAGGTCGAAAACAGACAACATAACCTCAATTTGAGGTTATGTTGACTTTTAATTGGTGTACTTTTCATACCTGCTTATGCAATGAGTCACAGTGTTGGAACGAGTTTAAATTGAATACCTTTGTCTAGGATCTACTTGTTATCTTTAATTATTTCATCTAATTACAGTTATAATAATTTAATTTTCTTGTAAACAAAAATATATTTTAATGTCAAATAAAAATTTATTTCTTTTAATTTTCTCATTTAATCTATGTTTCCTATATTTCTTGTGCAAAAAAATTTTACAGAATAAAATAACAAAAAGTTGGTCTTGCGCAGAACTGCGTAAAAATACTTTTAATTTATTTTAAAACTAGCTGTACCCGCCACGCTTTGCTGTGGCACATTGTGGTTGCATGAATGAAAAATGAGAAATAAAACAAAGCATACGTTTCATAGAAGTTTAATTTTGCAATACTTGTGGATATACAATATTTTTTTGTTTTTCCACTGTCTGCGTAGATATAAAAGCTATCTGGTTTTCCGACTCGGGAACACGCAAATACAGTTGTCCATGTGAGAAACAATCTAAAATTGACTTTTTTTGTTTGCATAGTCTTAAGTCTATTTGGGCTATAAGAAAGTTGGGTGTTTTAATTTATTTACTGTAAGTCATCCTTCTTGGTGGCTTTTCTTTTTGTTTTGGTGTTTTTTTTTTTTTTTTTAATAAAATACAGATGTTTTAGCTGTTAAATATAATTCAAAGAAATTTGTTACTTAATCAGTTGTGATTTTGTTTACATTGGCAACGGCCATACGGGCTCTTTGTGATTGGTCGTTGTGTTTGACAGCGGCCATCTTGCATTGATCTGATTAGTTTTCCTTTGTTTACATTACCATCTGATTTATTAGCCTCTTATTTATTAAAAAACTGTACAAATTAAAAATAGATAGATTTATTAAAAATAGATGAAAACAATCTTTGATGCGGGTTATATATCGTGCTAATTTTTTTTTTTTATTGTGTTTTTTTAAAAATAAAATACAGATGTTTTAGCTGTTAAATATAATTCAAAGAAATTTGGCCGTTGTGTTTGACAGCGGCCATCTTGCATTGATCTGATTGGTTTTCCTTTGTTTACATTTCCAAATTAAAAATTGATGAAAACAATCTTTGATGCGGATTATATATCGTGCTAAAATTTGAGCTCAATCGGGGCAGAACATTTTGAGTTTTTAAAGCGTACACAAACGAACTTAACTTTTTTATATATATATATAGATGATATTACAATCCTGTACTTTCCATTTAAATTTTTACCCTTTATGGTGGGTGGCTTCGGGTTGCAGTGATTTCATACCGAAAAATCGACCGCTTTGATGGAGCATTGGTGGTAAATTTTATTTTTCTGTATTTAAGGTTTGAAAAATTATTTAATTATTACTTATATAGTATTTAATTTTCCCATATATTTTTAACATTATATATTACTTATTTGAATTTTACATTCGAAATAAACTCGTAAAAACATAAATTCATGCAGTTTATTACAATTATAATTGTTATTTGCAGTTATTAAAAAAATAAGAAAACTAGAAATTTTATTTAGAACAGAAATTTTCCAAGTTGAATTTCGTATTTATTCTAGCAGACGATGTTTGTTCATTTTCTTCCCACTATCCCCAAAATTACCGATCTCTGTGGCGAAGTTGTAGATTCTCAGCCTTTCATCCACGGATTCCGAGTTCGAATCCCGATCAGGCTTTGCACATTCCATACGATACAAAATTCCATTTTCAAATTTCCACTTCCACAAAAAAAATGAATGATATGAACAGCCAAGAGACGGAGCGTAACACTGACCTGTCGCGTAATCCGTTTTAATGGGCCTTGCTGGAACTGACAGTCAGTGTTTTATTGGAACTGCGCATTCGTGAACATCCTCTCTCTGTGCTGGTAGTTGAGAATAAATTGAAATACTATGGTAAATTTAATATTTTATTCTATTTGCGCAGTTATTAAAATATCTTTATATTCCATTATTATCTATCCTGTTTCCTCTCTCCTCTCAAACTCGTAAACACAGAGCCGCATTGGACAATAGATTAATGATAGGGTCTAAAAATAATTAAGGATATAGGACCTGTAATTCGGAGGGGCCTGGCTTCAGTACAGTAAAATATAAAACTAAATAATCAATTTAAAAATAAAAGATATTTTTTTTTATTTTATAATTAATAATATAGAAAATTATGTTATTAATCTAAAATAATACATATAGAGTCATCATAATAATTGACAAAATAATAAAATCGGATTTGTGTAGCCGGCGGATCCAAAGGGGGAATATAGGGGCCAAGGCTTATCCATGGTTAACACGGTGTAATCTTTAAAAAAAATGATACTTTAAAATTAAAAAAAAATAATGAGAATGAGACCTTCTTGATTTTTTTTCTGATCTCGAAAAGGAATTTCCCGACTACAAGTGCAGTTTTTGTTTGAAATTGTTCATATTACTACATATATATATATATATGGGGCCCGAAATTTTTATTTTATCTAGGGCACAGTAGAGGCTTTATCCGGTACTGCCTAAACACAATTTATTTGTAACACGTTGGGCAAGCCTGAGGTACTCCACTATAGAAATTGATTCTAAAAAGGCTCCGCTATTGAAAAAGAAAATTGGGAATCGCTGGTCTAAGGTTTTACTGGAATTAGAGTGGGGAAATACATATATGTGGTGCAGGAGATGTGCCTCTAAGCCCTTATATAATTCCACCTATTATCCTTTAAAAAAAAGTGCCGTTAATTGAATTCCAACATTAACGATCGAAATTATGTATTCTTGATTAACTTTAGTTATGCTCACATATAGGTGCTTTTTTTTTATTAACGGTGATATTATGATGAAAATTACAACTTCCTATTTGGGAACCGAACATAGCATTATTTACACAAAAATACCTCGATGCCATGCAAGAAAGCCTGGCTGGCTGGTATGAAAATTAATTTTAGGTAGATTTCATAAGAGTATTGTAATGGGTACCATTACAATACGCTACTGGAAAATTTCGACATATCTTCGCGTATCACATTTCCCAGATCCCAAAACCACCGTCAGTTCAAATATTTATATATATATATATATATATATATATATATATATATGTATTTCACTTTCTTGTGGACACGATAACTGCCGTAATTTTCTTCCAATCACTTTAAAATTTATACATTAAATATTACGACCTAAAATCTCGGTCGAGTTCGTTAATGGGAAAAATGGGACCATGGAGGTGGAAATGGGAGGGCTTTTTTGAAAAAACAATATTGCTATAACTTTCTTATTAAGTAAAATATCGAATTCGTTTAAAGTTCCTACTACTATTTAGGCAAGGGCCTAAAACTTATGTAAGTAAAGTTTTTTTTATATCACCAACTATCGGTCCAGGGGGTGAAAAAAATGGGGTTTTGAAGACAACAAAAAATCGTACTTCCCTTAATAGGCAAAATATCGAATCGGTTTAAAGTGGTCGTTCGTTAGTCCTCTAACAATTACCTAAAACCTTTATCTGAAACAATCTCTGATATGACCAAGCCTTACGGCAAGGGATGACCAAAATGTTGCTGGAATTGTAAGAAGATGGGGCTTGTCGTATACTAAACATGTGAAACTTTTTTCATATGCAACCATTTCATTTTGAGTAAATTTGAAGTTTTTCTTAACTTTAAGATGGAAATATTTTTTATCCCCTACTTAGCACCGGTGAAATCTACCTCCGGCGTGCCGAAAGGGATGTTTTTTTAAATATTCTTTGAAATTTTTTACCCGATTAATTACTTTTTCTAACCTGATTTTTATTGGTAGATATTTAACCGGGTCGTAATAATATTGTAAAATTACTGTTTGAATTACTCTTGACGCCATTCTGTCGTGTAAATTACTCTGTATATAATTATTATGGATGGTGGTGATACGTCTTATTATATAGATTGTTTATAATATTATGCATAGTGGCTTACTGTTACGTGTTCTGCATAATTCCGTTAGTCTGTTGCTTGTTTATTATCTTTAAAAAATAAGATTGCGTTTATTATGGATATTTAAAAACTAGTCGTGTTGTGTTTTCTGTGGGGATGAGTAGAAAGTAAATTAACTTCCTGCATAACTATGATAAAAACTTAGAGATTTCTATTTTACTCCCTTATATATTTTCTGTTTATATTTTCTAATTAATTTGATTACTGAAATCTATATTAATAAAATTAATTAAAACAACTTATAGAAATTATCCGTTTTGAATTGATTATTTTTTAATTTAACTATTTTCCTATATGAAGAAAACTAACAAGTTATACAAATATTTTTCATTAATTATGTTAGAAATATATTGTAGTAACCCAGTTTTTTTTTTAACCTCCGGGACCCCCGTTACATATTACTTAAGAGGATGAGATGAATGAAAAGTAGTAACCCAGTTTGGACGTTATTAAACTAACGGTTATAACTAATATTTATTTGAGTCTGGAATAATTTAAAAAAAAAAAAAAAAATACAAATTTGTTTTGATAAACTGAATAAGTGTTCTAAATCGGGAGACCAAAGCCCAAAGATAGGAAGAATATGAAATTGCTTGGCCTAAAAGTAAACAAATGAAATTAGGACTGATATTAAGTACATCTATCTTTAATCAAAACTACAGGCTATCCCATATAAAACGCAACCCAACCTTATATTGGTAGGTATTGAAATAATAAAAAGGCACGTGTAAATGTAAATGTAATTTTTATTATTACCATCCATTACCTTACATTTAGAGTAAATGTTGGAAGTGGGCGCCATCTTCTTGAATACAAGCTTCAATTCTTTTTACAGCGTTTCTTACAACTTTTTTCAAACTTTGTGGCTGGATATTTAATACAGCTTGTTCAATATTCACTTTCAATTGTTCAAGTGTTCGTGGTTTGTTGCTGTAGGCTTTTTCTTTGAGGTAACCCCGTAGAAAAAAATCCGCCGCAGTCAAATCTGGAGATCTTGGTGGCCTCAAGCCTCGACCGATAACACGATTACCAAAGAATTCCTCGACGAAATCAGAAGTTGAACCTGCGTAGTGCGATGTCGCACCGTCATGCTGTAGCCAGCACTGTCTGTCTTCTTCTTCCAAGAGTGCAATGAACTGAAATAAAATATCTTGATATCGTTCTGGGTTAATGGTGTACTCGAAAAAAATAGGACCTATTATGTTCTTCCGCGATATCGCGCACCACACGCCCGACTTCTGCGGGTGTAATTGTTTTTCGTGATAAACGTGGGAATTTTCAGCACTCCAAATTGTACTGTTTTGGCTGTTTACGTAGCCATCCAAATGAAACGGTGCTTCATCTGTGAAAAATAACGAATCCATAACATTAATTCCCTCACGCAGAAATCGACGGAACCGTTGACAATATTGTAGCCGTTTTTTTTTTTGTCGGGCTCAAGAAGTCGATGAACCGTTTCAATGCGATAAGGTCGTAATTGTAATCTTTTGGTCGCCAATGAACAGTTGATTTAGACAAATTAATTTCGGCAGACAAACGTCTGATCGATTTATTTGGCGTGGCGACTAATCGGTTTTTGATTTCAGTGACTGTATCTGTATTCAACACTGACGCAGATCTTTTGTGTTCCTTATTATTAACAGAACCGGTCTCTCTAAATTTTGCAACTAACCTTAATACTGATATTTTGGTAGCAGCTGATTTATCTGGGTACTTATGGCGAAACAAATCTTGCACTGCGACCACTGATTTCGTACTGAAGTACGACTCGACAATGAAAACACGTTCATCCAGCGAAAACACCATCTTGTCTCTAGCAATACACTGAACGTTATGATTGCATTGTTGTTACTATCGGTAGTGTTCTACTGCGTCGCTGCGATGTTCAGTTGTTGGACGAGTCCATTTCAGTAACGAGTAGGGGAGCAAGCTTGATCTTTGAAATTTCATGGATGAATGATTGATGGGTTGCGTTTTATATGGAACAACCTGTCGTTTTATATGGAACGACCTGTGTGAGTTAAATGAAATGATTGAAATCCAATGAAACTAAATTCAAACTTAAAATTTTTGAAGTTTATTCTAAAACATTTCAAAATTTGCCAAACATAAAACGGATTGTTTTTCGACCCAAACCTTTTGTCTTTTATCCAGATTTCTAGAAAACTATTAAAAATACAATTCTATAACCTATTTTTTCCAGTTTTCCAGGTCATATTTCATATAAAACCATTAAATTTACCTCAATTTTGGTACCAAGAATTATATCCTAGTTTAATTTTATTGAAGGCGAAAGTTTTCACCAGCTGTCATTTTCAAATGAAGCGTTTCCGAATCCTGAAAGTTTATTACATTCTTCAAATCATCTTCTTTGTATTCCAGTATGTAATTTGTGTTTAATATCTCAATATTTTAATATTTCTATCTCTGACATATTGGACAACAGAATTAGTTTCGTTTATTCTGCATAAAACATCGGCTTTCAAGAAACGTTTTATTTGCGGTTTTTAATTATCACAAATAATTAGTAGGATATTTAAAATAAAATTAACAAATTTTCTTTCACAAAACAGTTATTATTCTGTCAGTGAATTTTTTTAATAATATGAGGGTAAATTAATTATTATTAATTATAATTTATTGCAATATAAATAGGAAACTTAAATGTACATCATTTTTAGAAATAGTCCCCTTGCATTTCAACGCACTTGGTCCATCGTTGCACAAAGCTTCCTGATGCCCTCATAAAATAAGGTTTTCGGTTGAGCTGCGAGACATTAATGCACCGCTTCTTTCACTGTTTCGTCCGAGGTAAATCGACGGCCCCTTAATGCCTCTTTGACTGGACCAAACAAGTAGTAGTCAGAAGGGACACAGGACTATACGGAGGATGAACCATTACTTCAAAGTTGAGTTTCTGGAGCGTTTCAGTTGTGCGGGCCGCAGTATGTGGACGGGCATTGTCGTGTAACGTAATAACACCTTTCGACAGAAATTCTCGGCGTTTGCTTCGACTTGCAGGCTTCAGCTTGGCTGGAAGTATCTCATTGTAACGCGTACTGTTTAATATTAAACACTAGTGTCTTTCTTAAATAGTGTTGTATAGCGATTTCATAATGGGTTCGATTTCATGTTGCTCTCCGTGTTTAATTTAGCATAAAAATTTTATTCTGAATAAACTTATTATTTATTTTATATAAAATGATGAATGAAAAATGTTATATTTTTTAAAGAAAATGTTTTGAAATGAGAGGAATTAGTTTAGGTAAACGTTTAGGAAATGTTTTGATAAATTGGAGGGGAAATACCATTTTACATTTTTTACCATCATGAAGCGAATTTAAAATTTTTAACTTATCGGTAAAGATATAACGTCGTGACTAATGAAAACGTCTATAGGTTAAAAGGTCATTATAATACGAGTTACATTTATTTATGACCATGGTTGGTTAAATTTGTCGGTTTATATTAACGCAATATGAATTCTAAATCTTTATATATATATATATATATATATATATATTTACACGAGTACAATAAATAGGATGGGATGAAAAAGTTGTTAAATTAAAAGGATACATAAATTATATTTATAGTAATATTCTGCAGTTAATATTTTATGTTAGTATTGTGTACTCTGAACATTTATTCTGGTTTATTTATTGTTAATGATTTGTCTATTTATTGCTAAGAATAATGTATTTTTCTTTTCATAATATATTTTACACAGAAATTAAAACCAAAAACCTGCCAACAAAATTGTTATTCTTATATAGTGATAAAATGATATGAAAAAGGTTACATTAAAATATTTTTTTTTAGGATAGGAGTGTATATGATGAAATTTTATGGTAATAATATTAAAAGTTTAAATACACTAAAAATTGTTTTAAAAATTCAAAAAATCGATTTTTTAACCTCTAATCGGATCTCCCACCTCCCAGTATTGCCCCCATTTTTTTTTTTGTCACTTCCACTACTACTATGCTTAGGAAGATTTTTAAAATAAATCGGTTAAAAATTTTCAATAAATTAAAATAATAGTTTTTTTAGATTTTTGGTGAAGATGAAGAATTTGGTGGCAAAAATTTATTTATTTTTTCTTAATGATAAGCATTTATTCAGCTTAATATAAAGTAAGGGTATGGTATAAAAATTGATCCAAAATTTTTACCAAAAAATTGCCCCATGTACACTAGTCTCTGTACCAGATTTCATGTAAACCGGTTTATATAGTCAAATGCTTTTTCAATAAGCCCTTTTTTTTTGTCGGGGTCCCTCCTGGTTCATGGAGACATCATGACCACCACTACTGGTTGCCACGATGCCCCTTCTCAGAAGGGCTAACCTTCCCGTCCCCATACCCTAATCAGAGTTCGGGTATGCACCCCACGCATCCCCCCCGCTCCGAATCGCGCGCCCACCTCACATACCTTGAAGAGTCAAATGCTATCAAGCTTCAAACTCACCAATACTCGTACATATAAGAATTATCTTCCATTTTTGTTTTTGAAGTCCCTGAGTAATGAAAGTTCGAGAAATAAAAAGTTTTTGACTGATTACCCTACATCCCTTCTTGTAGAATAGCTCTAGAGGTGTAATGCCAGGAAATTAATAGACCAATGATACTGAATTTTAGTTAAGCTATCTCCCTCATAGTTTGTTACTGGTTACAATAGACACACGAAATATCTATTAAAAGATGGTACATGCTATAAATACAATTTTTTAACGTTATTCTAAATGAATTAGCTGAAATTACATAGTTGAAAAATTCTTGACCCTTGCTGAAAATCGAATCTGATATAAGTTAGTCCTTACAGTACTAAAATTAATAAAGTTCTCTCTCTCTCTCTCTCTCTCTCTGTCTGTCTCTCTCTCTCTCTCTCTCTCTCTCTCTCTCTCTCTCTCTCACTCTCTCTCTCTCTCTCTCACTCTCCGTAGTACTTTACCACCGTAAGGTATTACTTCAGAGGATGAATGAGGATGATATGTATAAGTGAAGTGTAGTCTTGTACAGTCTGAGGTCGACCATTCCTGAGATGTGTGGTTAATTGAATCCCAACCATCAAAGAACAACGGTATCTACGATCTAGTATTGATATCTGTCAATAGACAGTTCCACTAAAGAAAACGAGAAATTAAGATTGTAGAGCGTGTTAGAGGAGAAGTGTTTTCCATTTAATCTCCGCTTTAACCAACAAATCTGTGATCCTTCTTTCACTCTTGACGTTACCCACCAATTCCATTCTGTTTCTTAGAGGCTACGAATAAGATACTTCACTTTTTCATACTTTCCTTCATTTTTAAGATTGATTTTTATTTTTGTAATTGTTGTTTTTCTACATTACAGAAGCATGCCTTTGTTTGTGTACCATTAAATTTTAATAGGTTTACGATAAATTTTTTCTATATTTTTTTCTTGAATATTTTATTAAAAAAAATAATAAACTAAAAACAAAATAATGAGGTAAGAATGGAATTCCTTTACATTCATTAATGAATGTTATTTAAATCAGTGCCCACGATATTAATAATAAAGTTTATAGTTTTTATCCATGACTAAAACTTGCATAAATAATTACGCTCTGTTTTGAATTTCGTATGATTCGATTATTTTTTTTTTTTAATTATGCTTTTATAAACAAAATAATCCTTTTGTATATTTAGTATTGATTTTTTTTTAATAGTCTGCTCAGAAGGTCTTTTTATTTTTAAATAAAAATGGAATGAACAAGAAAAAATATAATATAAACTTTTGAAAAAAAGTTTATTAATAATTTTAAAAAATAGTTTTTTTTCTGTAAAGAATTAAAAAATGTTCTTTTTATAATTTTATTCTAGTAATTTAATATTTTAATATTTTAATTAAATAAAATATATATTACTGCATATTTTATTTTATTAAAAATAAAATTAAAAAAAAACGATATTGAAAAAATTACAAAGTGTTTACTTTTTAGTAATTGAAAAGAGTAAAATATTTATAATAAATGTATTTTCGCTACGGTTTAAGATATAAAGCGTTACAACGTTTTCATCGGAATAAAGATCTGGTTTGTAAGCGGTACTCGTTACACGCAACGCAGCACTGTTAAATTTTGAAGCTGAGTTGCGAAAATTGAAAAGTTTTATCAGTTAGTTGTATAAGCGTATACCCTTAATATTGCTGGATTAACTGATTCCATTCTGTTCGGTTCAAATCAAATACTTGATTTCACCAATTAATAGCTCTTTCTAAATTAAAATGTTTCATATTGCTACTTCTAAATTGATTTTTTTTTTTTTAAGTATTTAGTTTTTTTTGTTCAGTTTTATTATTTTTTTGTGTTAAACTTTTATAAAATTGAACGAATAAGGGAAAAAAAATTCGTTGAATATATATGATAAAATATAAATTGATTTATGCTAAAGGTTTCGATTATCCGAAACATTTTATAATATCATAACTAATTTTTTTTTAATGTTTTAATTGTTTTTCGATAACACAATGGTTTTTTTTCATGTTTGTCCTCAAATCTTGCATCCTTAATTTAACATACTTCCTGACCTGACATTGCCGATAAATGAAATTTTGAATAGTTACTAAGATCGGGTGACAATACAATATTCCACCATTACTTTTTCAAACATCCCTCCGTACGGGGGTAAATCAAGGGTGCGGGTGTAAAAAATTGTAAAACGGCTATCCGGTAATTTTGCGGTCGCAGTAGCCGTTTGACATAAAAAAATGACAAAAACTTATTACGGGAGTTTTTGTGGTTTCGAATTTGAACAAATTTCGCATCACTTTTTCATATACATACACACATACACACACACACAGAGAGAGAGAGAGAGAGAGAATTTTTGGCGGGCAGTACGTTGAGGCACAGCTCCTGATGAATTACTCGGCTCCGTACTATTCACACAGCTCCTATAAAAACTTCACTATTTCCTTTTTTTTGTATAGTAAATGTTTGATTGAATATTTGTTAGATATTTTATAAATATATTAGAAATTTCAATATATGATGCTATGTTTTGAATATAAAATGTCCAGCATTTTAAAAAAATTAGGGTTCAAATACAGAGATAGAAGAACAATTGCTAACATGTACAGGAACCAAACAGCAACAATAACAATTGAAGAACATAAGAAAGAAGCCCTAATAAGAAAGGGAGTCCGACAAGGATGTTCCCTATCGCCGTTACTTTTTAATCTTTACATGGAACTAGCAGTTAATGATGTTAAAGAACAATTTAGATTCGGAGTAACAGTACAAGGTGAAAAGATAAAGATGCTACGATTTGCTGATGATATAGTAATTCCAGCCGAAAGTAAAAAGGATTTAGAAGAAACAATGAACGGCATAGATGAAGTCCTACGCAAGAACTATCGCATGAAAATAAACAAGAACAAAACAAAAGTAATGAAATGTAGTAGAAATAACAAAGATGGACCACTGAATGTGAAAATAGGAGGAGAAAAGATTATGGAGGTAGAAGAATTTTGTTATTTGGGAAGTAAAATTACTAAAGATGGACGAAGCAGGAGCGATATAAAATGCCGAATAGCACAAGCTAAACGAGCCTTCAGTAAGAAATATAATTTGTTTACATCAAAAATTAATTTAAATGTCAGGAAAAGATTTTTGAAAGTGTATGTTTGGAGTGTCGCTTTATATGGAAGTGAAACTTGGACGATCGGAGTATCTGAGAAGAAAAGATTAGAAGCTTTTGAAACGTGGTGCTATAGGAGAATGTTAAAAATCAGATGGGTGGATAAAGTGACAAATGAAGAGGTATTGCGACAAATAGATGAAGAAAGAAGCGTTTGGAAAAATATAGTTAAAAGAAGAGACAGACTTATAGGCCACATACTAAGGCATCCTGGAATAGTCGCTTTAATATTAGAAGGACAGGTAGAAGGGAAAAATTGTGTAGGCAGGCCACGTTTGGAGTATGTAAAACAAATTGTTGGGGATGTAGGATGTAGAGGGTATACTGAAATGAAACGACTAGCACTAGATAGGGAATCTTGGAGAGCTGCATCAAACCAGTCAAATGACTGAAGACAAAAAAAAAAAAAAAAAAAAAATGTTTTGAAATCCAAATTAACATATTAATTAAACTCAAGCAATGTATGATAATAATTCGATAAAAGTATGACTAAAAAGTTTTTAAATCGACATGTGAGAGAGACTTTATGAGATCACTCCGTGTAAAATTGCGGGCTCAACGGAATAGATTCTGGCTGCGAGTCCTCCCACGGTATTATACAGAATCCGGGAGAATGTGCTCGAGAAACCTTAGATGACCAAGTCATCTTAACTCGGCTAAGGATTGGATACAACAGGCTTACCCACGATCACTTACTTGGCTCTCCTCAGAGCTAAGTAAGTTTTGAATCATCCGACATAACTTAGACCTGGGTTCGGATATGAAATTTCTATTAAACCAGAACTAAGGTATAAAACGTCTGTTGCGGTTCCTCTCCTGCAGTGGAATAAGAATATGATTCAGTGATTTTGTCTGATTTATGTATTTTATTTTGTATTTATTGTTGTCACTTGTCTATGTTTTGTTTTGTATTGTTCCTATTTCTTGTTTATTTTTGTTCTTTATGATTTTTGTTGTTTTTTTTTATAATACTACATGATACTTTTACTGGAGTCGCTAATAACTTTTAATTGTTGATGCGACTATTTTTTTTTTTTGGTCTTCAGTCATTTCACTGGTTTGATGCAGCTCTCTAAGATTCCCAATCTGGTGCCAGTCGTTTCATTTCGGTATTCCCCTACATCCTACATCCCTAACAATTTGTTTTACCAACCTTTTTTAAACGTCTAACATTCCACGCTCCGACTCGTAGAATGCTATTTTTTAATTTTCTGGTGACCCCTTCCTTAGTAGTCCCCACCCGGAGATCCGAACGGGGGGCTAGTTTACCTCCGGAATATTTTACCAAGGAAGGCGCCTCCATCATTGCTATATGAAAATGCAGAGAGCTACATTTTCTTGGAAATAAAGTGGCTGTAGTATTCCATTGCTTTCAGCTGCGCAGTACTCAGAGGACTGAGTGATGTTGATATGGCCGTTTAAGTCGTCCTGACTCACGTCCTTAACAACTACTGAAAGAGCTGCTGCCCTCTTTCAGGAATCATTCCTTAGTCTGTTTAATATTCTGTCTATTCTTTAAAAATGTTATCGCAACTAATTTTTATTTTAAATAACAGAACTTGAAAGTTTAGTTTAATATTAATAAGAAATATTGAAACTTTTTAAAGAAATTATCCAAAGTTTTTTTTATAATATAAGACAAACCAAATGGCTAACCACAGACAACAAAGTTGAAAACATCGAAAATATCATTAAAAATTTTCAAATTTATCTTCCAATAAATAAAGTTTCTTTTTTTTTGTTATAGAGGTTGAACATAAATTATTCAACGAAATTGAGGGGTTAATAAATAAATGAACAAAGCAATGTAGCGCACATTGATTGTTTTTCAAACAGTGTTTGTACTAGAGTTATTGAAGAAGATCTTGAATGAATAAGCCGACGCTATATAACGACAGTGAAAAAGGCTGCCGTGTAGGAGAAAGCAAAATGTATACTATAGTTTCATGAAAGGAGATCTGTTATTACTGTTCGTAGATGTTTTCGTTTAGATTACGATCCTAATCCTCCTAATAAAGACTCTATTAAACCTTGGTAATCAGTAGTACAAGGAAACAATGTAGTACAACAATGTGCAGATCTCTCGTTTCCGAGGAAGTTGTGGATCGAGTAAGAGAAAGTTTTCAGAAAAGCCTGGGTAAAACGACTTGTCGGGCGATTTCAGAATTGGGAATACCACAATCGACAATTGTTAACGGTGTGTAACAAGCGGTTAAAATTGCATGCATATAAAATACAATTGGCGTGGTTTATCTTCAATTACAATTAATTAACAGTGTTGTATGGACACGGGTTCTGAAAAACGTCTTTATTGGAAGATATACGCCACACTTTGCTGTGTACGGTGCTGTGATGAATTTCATCGATGGATATATTGGTAGGTTAAAGGTACGTTAACATGTGGGTGGTTCAAACCGGGTAAAACAGTGTAAATGCATTACGCTCGCTCAACAAGGACCGTATCAGGAAAGCAGAAATAAATATGAAAAATGTTTCCAATGAAACCCGGACGGCAAAAAGAAGAAAACTACTTAATCTAGAGGAGGATGAGAATTACTAGGCTTGAGACTTCCAAATGTCATTTAGGATAGTGTTAGTTACATCTTTGTTGTTTATCTAGTTTCCTGAACAATTATATTTTTTGGCACAAAAGATCTATTTTTTGAGAAAGTACTTGAGATACAGGGCTGAAATGTTTACAGTTCTTTCTTTTTGTTTCCATACATGATAGAGGAGGTTGAACTCCAAGCCGCTCAAGCATATAGGATACACGAGCTAAAGGGTCATCAACATAAGATGTCGTTTAGCTCGGAGAAGACCACGATGATACTCCTCAAAGACCGTTTGGCTGTGACGCGGCCAGGCGGCGTATCGATGTATCGAACACGAAATATATTCAGTCCTCACAGGCACAATTATAAGGGGGATCACTTTTTTTAATTTTTCTGACTTCCTGTTCGTCCCGGACCAAAACCTCTCCGGATCTCCACTGATCCTGGCCTCCGCTCTCTCCTGACCCCAAATCCAAAAAATCCCCCCACCCAAAAAAAAAACTTCGGCAGGTAAAATCCTTCCGTTTCTACGAGTTTCACGCCATTTCTGACTTATCCGACGCCTTACTCAAAATACCCTTAACATAAAAATAGTGAAACGCCCACAAACGGAAGGATTTGACCTGGCGAAGAGTTTTGGGGTTTTTTGGATTTGGAGATATATCAGGGTTTAAAAACCCTGATATATCAACCAATGAGGATCAGTAACATCAAAATAATATTAGTAACGTTCTCCCCAAGTTTTTGAAATATATTAGTGTCTGAAATAAAAATCATAAATTAGGAAATTTTAACATTAGCGGGATACGGCTTCCAATATTACCTTAAGTTCATCGCTGTCATTTATACAGTTGTATTGAATAAATTTTTAATCTGTTATCTCTATTGTTATTTATTGGGATACCTTATTTATTTGAGTTTAAATAATTGTTGTAATTGTATTTTCGGTTTGCGGTTTGGTTATCTTTACAGCTATTATTCTTCGGTGTTTTCTTGTCACCGATACGTTTGTGTGAGTGTATAATAATCTAAACTAAACTAACCTTGTCTTAGCTTTTAACAATGTAAGTCTATTTTAAGTATTTAGAAGACTACTTTACACCACTTATTATGCTGTACAACGTATATTCCACTATCCTAACTTAAACCCCAAACCAATTAACTATCTGACTATTAATTGCCCTGCAGAACTTTTAAAAGTGCTTCTGTACATATTAAATAGCTCAAGACAGCATTCTTTCTTCTCTTTTATTTTTTTTCTACTTTTATTTATCTTTTCTTTCTTTTTTACTTTTTTTTTCATTAATTAAGCAATCGTTTAGAAATAGTTACTCTTCTTTAACATGATCTTAGTTAACTAATTTATAAATTTTTTTTGAAATTACAACAATAATATCGGAATGTTGTTTTCTAATAAATTTCATTAACAATGAATTTTTTTCTGAATAAAAATTGTTATATTCCGATAGATGTATGTATATTAAAAAGAAAAACCAAACCATAGTTTTTATATTCCTTTAAATAATATTATAAATTTCAGTTAAAAATTAACAATCTATATAAATGTAAAAGTTTCTTTGTTTGTTTGTACGCGAGAACGATAGCTGGAGGTCTTAAGCCTCATTTGGGTTATGAAATAAAAATATTCGTTAAACAAAGAGAAATACGACAGCTGTCCAGAAAGTAACTTACGTTTTGAAATTAAAAAAGAACCAAATAAAAAAAAAAATTTTTATTATTACATTTGAAAGGAACAATCTTGAACTGTTTTTCTACATAGTCGCCATTTAAATTGATGCATTTATCATAACGATACACAAGCTTTTCAATTCCTTCTCTGTAGAAATCTGCCGTTTTAGACTTTTGGCACCCATCTTGACAAAACTTATGATAACCAAGCTTCCCTGATACATTTTCATGAAATTTGGGGGAAGTGAAGGTTCCGTAATGGTAATGCAGCGATATTCACGAATAATATCGTTGATTTTCATCGTCAGTTCATCAGTCACAACGCTAGGCCGACTACTCCGGTTGTCATTATGAACACTGGTGCGGCCATTTTTAAACTGAATGCACCACTGCCTCATTCCACCTTCACTCATTATTCCATCTCCGTACACCTCACAAAGTTGCCGATGAATTTCAATTGGTTTGAGGTATTTTTCCAGTAAAACCTAATCACTGAACGCACCTCACAAATCGCGGGATTTTCTATTGAACCGCACATTTCATTAATTCACAACGAACAAAATAGAAAAATGACAAATCCACACGCTACGACAGCTTGATGCGTACTGAGTGTAGAAACGTTTTACGGCAAGTTGGCGGCTTTTTTTTTTTAAATCTCCGGGTCCGCAGTAAAGCATTTTTTCCGCAGAGGATGAAATGAATATTTTGTAGCGTGTGTGAAAAATGGCATGCCTGATCGGGATTCGAACCCAGGACCTCCGAATCCCGGTCTGGCATGACATTTTTCACACACACTACAAAACATTCATCTCAGCCTCTGCTGAAAAAATGCTTAACTGCGGAACAGGAGGTATAAAAAAAAAAAGTTGGCGGCTTTACCCCCACCCATCTCCACGCTAGGCACAAACGTAAGTTACTTTCTGGACCGTTCTCGTTTAATGAAGTAAAATGACTAATACGTTTTTATTAAATGAATATATTTATAAAATACTAGCTCCCTGTCGCAGTTTCGCCCTTCAAGGTTTCCTATAACGGGCAATGTTTTTTTTAGTGAAGTAACCGTAGGCAGGTGTAGCCAATCACACGTACAGTAATGGTGGCAGTGGGCAGTGGCTGTGTTGGTTGAGCCACAGCGCCGTATAATTTAGCACCCCTTAAAAAATTGGAATTAAAAAAAAACCATATTTACTGAATGTTTACTATAGTCGGGATTGGGAAAATTTACAATCATTGTTAAAATTCTTTTTTACAGTTCTTCATCCCCTATCAGGGTCGAATATCAAAAATCTAGAAATTTGTTTATTGACAAGATTACACTTATAGAAAATGAGGTTGATATCTTCATTTCTTACCCCTCTCTTTTTCTGTTTAGCCCCCGGAACCACCGTAAGGTATTACTTCACAGGATTATATATAAATGAATATGAATTATATATATATATATATATGAATGTGAAAGAAGTGTAGTCTTGTACAGTCTCAGTTCTACCATTTGTGAGATGTGAGGTTAATTGAAACCTAACCATCTAAGACCACCGGTATCCACGATCTAGTATTCAAATCGGTATAAAAGTAACTCCCTCTAGGTTTTAAACTTTAGAACTGTAGACTTCGGAATCAGGGTGGGCTTCTTCATTTGTTACCTAGAAATTAAAAAAAAATAAAAGTTTCAAAAAAAATTTAAAAAACTGTTTTAACCCTTGAAACTATGAATTTCACAAAATCTAGAAGTTGGTTTTTAGATATTCATAACCATTCAGTTAAAACCTAGCTCACACAGTGATAGACACTAACAGTTCACAATTTATTAAAGTTTGTGCTTCAACCAGTAAATCTCCACTACTACATATATACAATGTATATAAATATGTAGGATATAGATGATGATGATATATATATTTATATCATCATCATATATATATATATATATTATATATATATATATATATATATATATATATATATATAATACAATAATATATGTATACAATAATGAGGTCCATCTTGGTCATAATCGTGTAATTGAGGAATTAGAAAATGTTGAAGCATGTCCAGATAAACGATATCATTTACGGTTGCATCCTGGATGAAGAACGGGCGTTACAGTATTTTTTGTTTAGGGCACAAAAGCATTGACTTTTCGGCTACCATGAATATGCCGCAAAGTACTTTAGTGAGGGATTTCGCTACCCCATATTCGGCAATTGTGGATGTTCATCTTGCCACTGATGTGAAACGTTGACTTATCAATAAAAATTACGTTATCTAAAAATGAATCGTCTGCAATTCTATCCATCATTTCCACCCAAAGCAGCCGAGCTATTTTGTCATCATTTGTATTTTGTTGAACCACGGTTAAATTGTATGGCTTCATATGCATTTGTTTACATAAAACGTGCTGTTTGTGAATGCCAGTTTAACGTGACGCACGACGAATTGTTTTCTTTGAACTACGTGCAAAGCTTTCTCCGAGTTGTTCTACAGCAGCATCAAGGACACATGGGAATCCTGGCGATTTTATATGTTTAACAGAACAATCTATCTCGACGAAGTTTTGTTGCCAAGAGTAAATTGTATGCTTACTAGGAGGTTCCCACCAACTATTTGTTAAATGTTTAACAACTCTGGTGGCTGAATTTGGTACTAGTGAACCACGTGAGTCAAAAGTATTTTGCTATGAAATGAAACCTCAACCGAATCTTTAAGTTAACTAAATAAATTTTAAATATGGTTTTAAAGTTGTGATAGCTTTTGTGAATTACTGTATATAGTAAAATTCATAACCCAGAAAAAAATAATCGGTGTAAATTATTTTCGCCATTCGAAAGAGACAAATGGTATTTTGGTCTTCTAGTCTGCATGAACAACTAAACAACAATTGTTACGTAAAGACAAGAAATAAAATGAAAAGTACATAAAATTTTATTTCACTTATAGTTTATGACTTTTTTCATATATATATATATATATTTGTTGTTATTATTGAATTATTATTTATTATAATTTTTTTTCATAATCTGAGGTTAATAATTATTAATAAATCAATGTATTTAAATAAAAATAAAAAAAAATGTATATGAAGTCGGATTCGAACCGATGTTCCCCTTCCCTTCGTAAGATCCAAATATTTAATTAATTAAAATTCTATTTGGCTATAACTCTGGAACTAATGAAAATAAGTACCGCTTATGATATCGTTGAAAAATTCTCAGTGAGAGCTTAACTGCAGTTAAGAAAACGTCCAAAATCGAAATGTTTTTTTGATTTTGGGAATTTTTTGGACAATTTTGGTTCAGTCTATTGCAATCAAAAGTCCTAAATAAAAAATTTCAACAGCCTACGGCTAATTGTTTTTGAGTTACGTATAGACATCACGCCGAAACTAGTCAAAATGGATATTTCCGTAGAAATATGATATCCGAAATTTTTCCCGATCACAATACTTTCCTTACTTCGTACAAGAAAGTAAAAATGTCAAGAAGGATATGGAGGTAATAAAAATTACAAAGGCTCTAATAAAAATAAAAATAGTTTTAAAAGTGATGTTAAATTTTGTAAGAATTTCCAGGATATAGAGTAAAACATTTACGATGCGGACTGAGAAAAAACGGAATTTTACAGCATGCGAATGAAAGAATACTGGAAAAAGAGAAAGTGGATGAACTAATGAAAAGTTATTTTACGTGATCCAGGGAGGTCAAAATCGTGAAGAAAAAAGTCACTGTGACTTAATACCCTTTCGCTGATCTGGGAGCTCCCAATTTAAAAAAAATTAAAAAAGTATTTTGCATAACTTACTCCGGTCAAGATATGCATTTCATATCTCATCACCGGCTCTTTTTGCAGTTATTTGTCTCTTTAATAATTAAACGACCAGGGTATTTAAAAAAAAAAAATATTTTCCATACATTTCCATACGGATTTTTTTTAATTATATTTTTATTTTACTCATTTATTTTTGTTAACGGAGCTATCATTTTTTTTCACATTAACATACTGAGAATGAATTTCAACAAAGTATTTTAGGTTATGTTATAAAAATAGAATTAATTAGAAAAAAAAAACCGTTTTTATCATTCATAAATATTAAAAAATTCGTTAAGGGTCTACTAACTCTGTAGTAATATGTAAATGAAGAGTATATTTAATTTATGGACGAATGTCGTGCCGGTTAACTCAACTGCTTATTTTGTACAATTAATAAATAACAGCTAAATTCTTTGCTATTATGAATAATTTATTTTTATTCAAAAAGTATTATTATTAATTTTGTTTTAATATCATACGATGTTGGATTAAAAAAAAATCTGATGTGGACACCACATTTATTTATTTAGCGTATGGCACCAAAACACAACACCAATTACAGTCAAAATTACAAACAAAGATTTAACAAATTAATATATGCTACTGATTTTGAGTCGCTATCAGGGAATCTTCAGAATTCCCTGAATAGGCTGTCCTAGGTCAAACTTCTGTGATGTGTTTAACAGTTTGATATTCACCACATTCATGGACACCACATGACTCCCTGTACGTCTATTAAATTACATATACACATTTTTGCTGCAATTCATTTAAACTTATTTCATTTGAAAGTGAGATACGATCCTCCAATTCTTTCATAAAAGTATACAGTTACACAATTACTAAAATATTAGTTTTTATTAAAATCAAATATTTATACAATTATTAATTCAACAATCTTACCTGAAATATTAGATTAGAATAAAAATCCCTTGATTTCTCTTTAAATAAATTATTTACCAAATAATTCGTTAATTAAAACTGATTATTCTACACTGTAAGGTCAAAATTAATATTTTCAACCAGTATACATGAGTTCACTAAACGGAATAGTTTAATTAACTTTTATTTATACGATATACAATATATCTTAAATACACACCAGAAATCTTGTGCATAGTAGCACAAGTGAAAAAAATTCAACAAAGACTTTAAATTTAATACAGTTCAAAAATATATTTTATTTTTTGTCAAATAATTAAATAAAATGTTTTTTTTAAAAATAAATATACAATTTTTATAAGAATTTGCTAAGAAAATCCCGAAATATTACGATTCTAAATTATAATTTTTAATTAGTATTAAATAATTAGATGTTTCACCAAATTTATATATGTGTAATGCCTATTAAATAACTTCTTTTTTTTTTAACCACCGGGATCTCAGTTTTGTATTGCTTCATAGCAATACATAATGCCTTTTTTTACCTATTTTACTTCCTTGTACGAAGTAAAGGAAGTATTGTGATGGTGAAATATTTCGGTTTTCATATTTCAACAAAAATATCCATTTTGACCATCTCTGAATCCATTTTGATTAGTTTAGGTGTGATGTCTGTACGTACGTATTTCGCATAACTCAGTAACGATTAGACGTAGGATGTTGAAATACTGGATTTAGGCTGCCACACGGTCCCCCCAAACCCTTCCCGGACACACGTGTGTCTGGAAGAAAATAATTACATTCTACACTTTTTGCTTCTCCGACAAAAGGCTACCGCCGTTTCCAAACCGCGATCGCGAATAAGTTCCACCAAAATTGTAAGTTCCCTATTTCCTTTCCCTTCAAGAAAGAAGTAGAGGGAACGAGCCCAGTAGCCATCAGCCCAGCAGCCACTGACAGCACAGAAGAAAGAAGAAACCTGCTCTTTCCCCCGTTCAGCCTTTCGGGGCCACGGGAATACCAAGGTTAATGGTATGTAATTCCGATTACTGACAGTTCTCGGAAAGTACAGGCCAAAGAAGAACGAAGTGGTCATCTGTAGAAGAAGAAAGAAGACCCTCTACTCGACCCGACGTCACGGACAGGAGTCCGGAAGAGTGCCCAACGGAGATGCACCGTGAAGGGCAGCCATCAAAGAAGTAGATGAGGAGCTTCTCCTAACTATCCTGTAACACTTACAATTAACTTAAATCAAATAAGCAATTGCGAATCCCTCCGGAGAAGGGGGTGCATTGCTCACTCCAAACAGTTAGTGACCCGTTGTGGCGTATTCCTGCTAGCCTATGAAGCGTGTTAGCACCGAAAGGACTTCAGTCTGAAGGGGAATTACGTCGGGAGGACAGGTTTCAAAAGCCTAGCCTCCCGCGGTCGGACCATAAAATGGGTTCATTTGAAGACCGAAATTTTTCGGAATCACTATATTTCTTTACGTCGTAAAAGGAAGTAAAAATAAAAAATAGAATGTATAGTTAAAAATATTTTTTTTTATTAATAATAAAAAAAAAATAAAAAAAATACATGTACGTGATATATTGATATTACTGCAGTTATTTGTCCATTATACACCATTTATCTGATTACCTTTGATTTATACTCATTTAAAATGCTTTCATACATTTATTACGATCATTATTAGTTAAATTTAACAGTGTTAAAAGGATCGGTTGCAGAGCAGTAGGGTAATATCCTGTTTTGCCTTGTTTGTTTGTTTTTAGTATTGTACAGTACGGTAGATGAGTGCAGTTTGGGAATACGAGAAAATACATAGTATATAACATCATTAATGGAAATTTAACGAAAAGAAGCATTATTGCATCTGCGTTCATTACATATTACATCCGTTCATCGGTCGTTCAAACTATTGTATATGTATGCCTTATTTTGTCGTTTATTCGATCTTTCTCGACCCTCTCTTTTCAAAATAATCTCCCACCGTAATTTCCTTCAATTTGGTGTACACCAAATACTTCCATCCCGATACCTATTTCGTATCTTCTTCCCCACCCTTCTACACTTAACAATGTGTGGATGATTATACGCACATTTATCTGTCGCGTTGAACTATAATCGTATTGTACTGAAAATACATTTTCTAATTTCTCTATCCACAGTCGACTACCAAATATATGTAAATACATATTTTAAGCATAATCGGTACATAACCGTTCTACGCAAATTACATTAAACCATTACAAATTCGGTATGTCGAATGACGTTCCTCTTTGTTGAAAATCTCTTTGTCCTATCGTTAATTGTTGTTAATTAATTTGATTTATTATAGAGTATTTCCTATTTATATAATACCGATGTGATTCTATAGGAATATTCATAGATATCGCTTAACAAATACTATTAATCTGGTTTATTATTATTGCTAATCTCCGTGGCAGAGTCGTAGCTACTCGGTCTGTATCCGGAAGTTCACGGTTCAAATCCCGGTCAGGCATGGCATTTTTCACACGTTAAAAAATTTATTATTATCCATCAGTTATTGTAAATAGGCGTAAGCCTGTTATTACTGTATAAATAAATAAATTTTTATTATTATATACGTACCAAAAATTATGTAATTATTTTTATTTTATAAAATTACCGACTTTTTTAATTTATTTATATACAGATGTTTTTAAAATGGTGGGCTGAATATAATTTATCGGATTTTACTTACTAAAAAATATCCTTTGGAAAAATTGCAATTTCTCTTTCATTCTCCCACTGTCCGCCATTTTGTTATTTTTATATAAAACTTTATATCTCAAGTTCGGATAGACGAGTCACATTAAGCGACTTGGTAATAAAGTTATAAAAAAATAGCAAATAATCAGGACATATATACATATGCAAATTAAAAAATGGCGGCCATGTTTATCTTTCAATCCGTTATATCTTCATAAATATTAATTTCATCAAAATGTATATTTTTGCTAAAATATTAAGCCTTTTATTTTGAACAAAATTACATTTTAGTTTTTTAAATCTGTTAACAAATAGTCGAGTTATGGGAGAAAATTGATGTAATTTTTTGTGATAATTATTAGGTCTATTATTGTGATAAAATTATTACTTAATTTGATAATAATTTACTATACTAGAATTAACAGTGAATAAAAACAATTAATATTTAATCTAATTGAGCATAAAGATGAGAACATGAAAACAGACACAATATTACAACATCAATTTTCTGCCATAATTCGGCTATTTGTTACCCGATTTAAAAAAAAAAAATAATAAAATGTTATTTTGTTCAAAATAAAAGGCTTAATATTTTAGAAAATAACATAAAGTTTGATAAAACTCATAGGCAATTTCGTATTAACGCCACCGCAGCTACTGCTTTATTTAAAAACAAAGTAGTCAATCGGATGTTGATTGACGGTGTTAATTAGTCAAGGTTAGCGAGCGTAGATTAAGTTTGGTTAAATTATATTTATAAAATAAATAACCATTTATTAAAATTAATAAAGAGACTGTTTTGAATCTATGTCAAACTCTATATCGGCCCATTTGCTATCGAAATCCGATTGACTACTTTGTTTTTAAATAAAGCTATAGCTGCGGTGGCGTTAATACGTAAGTACCAACTAATATTTATGAAGATATAACGGATTGAAAAATTAACATGGCCGCCGTTTTGTAATTTACAAAGGTATTTACGTTTAGCGTTTGCTAATTTTAATACTTTATTACAAAGAAACTTACCAAATATTAATGTGATTTGTCTATCCGAATTTTTATATAAAAGTAACAAAATTGCGGTCAGAGGGAGAACGAAGGAGAAATAACGCGGCCTTTCGTAAACAACTATATTACCCGCATTATTTTGAATACAAATTGATCAACGAAATAAAAAAGTGAGAATATTATTGTCATTGTAATACAATTAAAATATTAGCAAACGTTACTGATAAAAATGAGAATATGATTGGATAAAATAAAATGTAAAAAAATAAAAATACAATACTGATTATCTATTGTGCAATACTTAAATTATTGTAACTGGATTTGATTTTCACATTCTTTTTTTATAAGGAATAAGTAAAAAAATAAGTAAAAAGGATTTAGAAGAAACAATGAACGGCATAGATGAAGTCCTACGCAAGAACTATCGCATGAAAATAAACAAGAACAAAACAAAAGTAATGAAATGTAGTTGAATGTGAAAATAGTTGAATGTGAATGTGAAAATAGGAGGAGAAAAGATTATGGAGGTAGAAGAATTTTGTTATTTGGGAAGTAGAATTACTAAAGATGGACGAAGCAGGAGCGATATAAAATGCCGAATAGCACAAGCTAAACGAGCCTTCAGTAAGAAATATAACTTGTTTACATCAAAAATTAATTTAAATGTCAGGAAAAGATTTTTGAAAGTGTATGCTTGGAGTGTCGCTTTATATGGAAGTGAAACTTGGACGATCGGAGTATCTGAGAAGAAAAGGTTAGAAGCTTTTGAAATGTGGTGCTATAGGAGAATGTTAAAAATCAGATGGGTGCATAAAGTGACAAATGAAGAGGTATTGCGGCAAATAGATGAAGAAAGAAGCGTTTGGAAAAATATAGTTAAAAGAAGAGACAGACTTATAGGCCACATACTAAGGCATCCTGGAATAGTCGCTTTAATATTGGAAGGACAGGTAGAAGGGAAAAATTGTGCAGGCAGACCACGTTTGGAATATGTAAAACAAATTGTTAGGGATGTAGGATGTAGAGGGTATACTGAAATGAAACGACTAGCACTAGATAAGGAATCTTGGAGAGCTGCATCAAACCGACAAAAAAAAAATTATTTTTATTTACTTATACGACGTAAACGAAATATTGTGATCGTAAAATGTTTCGGATTTCAAATTTCAACGAAATTATCCATTTTGACCATCTCTGTATCCATTTTGACTAGTTTCGACGTAACGTCTGTACGTACGTACGTATATCTCATAACTCAAAAATATTAGTCGTACGATGTTGAAATTTTGGATTTAGGGCTGTTGTAACATCTAGTTGTGTACCTACCCTTTTGATTTGTAATCGACTGAACCAAAAGCGTCCAAAAAAGTTCAAAATCCCCAAAAATTTGGATTTTGGACTTTTTCTTAATTGCAGTAATAAGTCCTCATTGAGAGTTTTTCAACGATTAATCATAAGTGATACTTATTTTCATTCGTTCCAGAGTTATAGGCAAATGACATTTTAATTAGTGAAATATTTGGAAATATTAAGAGGATGGCACATCAGTTCGAATCAGACTTCATCGCCTTTTTATTTTTGTAAGTTTTTTAATTTATTTTTTTAACACTTGTGTATATATATATATATATATATATATATATATATATATATATGTATATATACATATGTAAATTCATGTTTGTAAAATATAATGAAATATTTGGGTCTTACAAGGGCACATCGGTTCCAATCTGACTTCATATATACATTTATTTTTTTAACTTTCTTTTTTAATTTAAATATATTGATTTATTAATAATTATGAACTTGTGATTGTAAAAAAAAATTACAATAAATAGTTAATTCAGTGATTACAACAAAAAAAAAAAAAAAATATGAAAAAAAAATCAGAAGTTATTAGTGAAATAAAATTTTATGTACTTCGAAAATGTGTATATGTATTTTATTACGCATTATTACATATGTATATATGTAATAGGCTTGGTGAAACATCTGATTATTTAATATTAATTGAAAATTATAATTTAGAATCGTATTATTTCTGGATTTTCTAGTTTAATTTCAATTCAATTTTATTTAATTATTCTTGAATTTGTGTTTAATTTTATCTACATTAAATTTAACTATAGAATGAATGAAAAATAGACCCTCACAAGATCAACATATACACTGAGGCATACATGCCCGATCTTTAATAAATTGTTAAAAATTCTTATCCTTTAGTTGATTACTCCTCTGATATTCTTGGCCAATATTCTCCATAAGTCGAAGTTGATCATCATTTGGTTTATTTGTTTTTTGTTACCAATCATTTAATTGCTCTTTGGTTTGATATAATTATTCTGATCCTTAATTTGTGTACACGTTCTTTAGTTTTCAAATTTTCTCTCTCTTTATATTCATCTTCCTTTCATAATCTTTTTATTCTTTCCTTGGTCTTAAGTTTTCTTCATCTTTATATTTATCATCTTCTCTTAATGTTTTTATTCTTTCTTTGCTTAAAACATTTTCTTTTTTTCTCGTAACTTTTTTTTAATTTAAATTTATTGATTTATTAATAATATTAACCTCCAATTTTAAAAATGTTTTACAATAAATAATAATTCAATAATAATAAAAAAAAAAAATATATGAAAAAATATCAGAAATTATTAGTGAATAACATTTTACGCACTTTTAAAAATGTGTATATGTAACTTAATGGGCGTACAAGGAAGTCCTGTGGCGTCTACATCAATTTTTTTCGGGACGGTAATTTTATAATCTTTTAATCGCTTTCTCTTATAGCCAAATTGAAAATACAATATTATATGATTTGAATTCAATACAGTACTGTACTGATTTGATGAATTCAAAATATTACAAAGTGATATTCTGTACTACTTTATTTGAACACATTATTACATTTAATGCAACACATTTGAAGATAAGGTAAATGACATTTAAAAATTAAGTGAACATACATTTTTGATATCGTTATTTTATGTTTTAATTTTCCTGTTTATACAATACAGCTAAGTGTAATTTCACAGATCTAAATGTATTCATATATTTCTGATCAACTTACTATTTAATATATTAGTTAAAATGCGTTTCTGTATTCTATTGAAAAATGTAAACTGTTTTTTCCTACGTCTGATAACAGTTTTTTTGGGGGACAGATTCTTCTATCCGCGGTATTGCGAGATCGTATTGTATTTGAATCGGTTAACATCAAGTTTCTATTATGGTAGTAACCGCATAGCTATTAATTTCTCAAAAACATGTAATCTTCTAAATAAAAGGATTACGTTGATTTAATTAACCGCAAACGACACTCGATTACAGCACTTGTCCTTATAATCGATATTATGGGATTTATGTGTATCTACTGTGATCTCTCTCTCTATTCCCCCCTCACAGAGGGAAGTAATATTCTATCGTACCACCGATACTGAATCCGCAAATACACGTACTCATTCAGATTGCTTTTTATTTAGAACGAACCATTTTGTAAAATTTTTATAACGAATGGAGCGTATTGTATTGTTTTGTTACCATTTCATTGAGCGTACAGTATTGTTTTCCTAACAATGAACACCAGCCTACCGGGCTGGTCTAGTGGTTACCTCGTCATCGCAAAGCAGTTGATTTCGATGTCGATAGTTCCAGCGTTCAAGTCCTAGTAACGGTAGTTACTTTTATACGGATTTGAATACTATATCGAGGATACCGGTGTTCTTTGGTGGTTGGGTTTCAATTAACCACACATCTTAGAAATGGTCGACCTGAGACTGTGCTAGACTATATTTCATTTACATTCATACATTTCATCCTCAGAATTTATACCTTACGATGGTTCCGGAGGCTAAACAGGAAAAAGTGAAAGAGGAATTAATACTGAGATGCACTTTATATATTGTGTTCCAGTTTTCTTTATAGAAGTGAGAAGGAATCATAAAGGTGAATTAGCGTTTATATCAACTATTAATTCGTTTCTATCTAGTAACTGCTCGTACAACCTGAAGATACTTCTTTCATTTCTTTGGTCTACAGTCATTTGACTGGTTTGATGCAGCTCTCCAAGATTTTCTATTTAGTGCCAGTCGTTTCATTTCGTTATACTCTCTACATCTTACATCCCTAACAATTTGTTTTACATATTCCCAACGTTGGCTGCCTTCGCAATTTTTTCCTTTGACCTGTCCCTCCAATATTAAAGCGACTATTCCAGGATGTCTTAATATGTGGCCAACAAGTCTGTCTCTTCTTTTAACTATATTTTTTTCCAAATGCTTTTTTCTTCATCGATTTGCCGCAACACCACTTCATTTATCACTTTATCCACCCATCTGATTTTTAACATTCTTCTGTAGTACCACATTTCAAAAGCTTCTAATATTTTCTTCTCAGGTACTCCGATCGTTCAAGTTTCACTTTCATATAAAGCTACGTTCCAAACCTATCCTTTCTTTTCTTGGCGTTTAAATTAATTTTTTATGTTTTCAAATTATATTACTGATTGAAAGCTCGTTTCGGCTGTGCTATTCGGCACTTTATATCGCAACTGCTTCGTCCACCTTTAGTAATTCTACTTTCCAAATAATAAAATTCTTTTACCTCCATAATCTTTTCTCTATTTTTTTTTTTCTTATTCAGTGGTCCATCTTCGTTATTTCTACTACATTTCATTACTTTTGTTTTGTTTTTGTTTATTTTCATGCGATAGTTCTTACGTAGGACTTCATCCATGCCGTTCATTGTTTCTTCTAAATCTTTTTTATTCTCAGCTAGAATTGCTATATCATCAGCAAATCGTAGCATCTTTATCTTTTCACGTTGCACTGTTACTCCGGATCTAAATTGTTCTTTAATATCATTAACTGCTAGTTCTATGTAAAAATTAAAACGTAACATGGTTAGGGAACATCCTTGTCGGACTCCCTTTTTTATTACGGCTTCTTTCTTATGATTTTTTTTAATATTACTGTTTCAACCTAACTCACGCCTGGCGTCAAGAATGGATCAAAAAGCAGAATAACCAAATCCCATGTATTACTCAAAAGCCGCTAGGTTTTGACTTACCACGTAAGACATTGTCAACGCTAAACAGAATACGAACTCAGCATGGTAGGTGCGCCTATTTCCTGTATAAATGGGGTAAAACACCGACGTTCCTTTGCGAGTGTGGTGAAAATCAATCTGTTAAATACATCACAGAAGTTTGCCCTAGGACAACTTATGAAAGGACTCCTGAAGATTTCCTGATGGCGACTCAAGAATTAGTAGTTTATATTAATTTCTTAGATGTTTGTTTATAATTTTTGATTGTTATTGGTGTTGTGTCTTGGTGTTATACGCTGAAGAAAGAAAGAAAGAAATTTCTGTTTTAGTTTAGTTCCTGTAAATCTAGCAATTGGTTCTATCTTTATACTTGAACCCTACATTTTTTTAAAATGAACCCTTCTTTCATTAAAAATTCCTTTTTACTTCTTGAAATTTAACGTAGTAATTTTGAGTAAATCATGGTTTTATTTTACGGTGTTAATAAATTTTATTGCATATATTATTTAAAATATAATAAATTTTGTCAGTAGAAATAATTATTAAAAATTAGTTCAGATAAATGTATGAAGTAGATAATGCTAATACAACTAAAAAGAAAGTTAGAATATGACATTGAAAAAAATAAAATTTTGGATAATTTTTTTGAAGAGTTATTCGCTGATGTTAAAATTATATGAAAGTAATTAATCTACATAAAAATACTAATAATAAAAAATTAAAATTTCTAAATATCATGGAACCATTTTCGATAGATTAAAATTTTTAATCTTGCTGAATAATGATGGTACAGTTCTATTCACTGTAATTTTGCTTTCGTGTTACGCAATCATTATACCTGGTTTTTTTGTTTCTTTTTATAGGTGAGCTCCTGATGGAATAATTATCTTGAAATAATGATTTTTTGAATTCCTGTATATTTTGTAAGTACTGTAACAAATAATGTTTACATTTAAAGTTAATATTATATAAAATATGTTAGCATTAATGAGTAAAAATACGCATTAAACGCGCGCGTGCACACACATACAAATATATATTTTTTTTTTCCCCATAACTTATCACAATATGCACCAAGTTAGATGAAAATTTTTTAAACAACCAAAGTGAAACTGGAAAATTATAAAAAATGATTGAATGAAAAATTCCGATGCAGGCATTATTACTTATTATGTTATTTATTAGCCGACATTTATCATGTGTGACCAATAAGGTATATAATACTTTTGCGTATTGAATTTGAAAAACCCGTTTACAATTTGACTTGACCTCTGTAATGCTTATCTTAAAAAAAATAAAAATAAAATAAAGGCTCATAAAAATTGAAATGAACTTGCGAGTAAAATCATGTCGACGTTCCCTTTTATATTTTATTTCTTTTGACAACTTACGTTTTATGTATTCCGCATTTTAGACAGCTTCCACTCATGTATGGTTCTTGACTCTTGACTCCGATCTTCTATACGTCTTTTCGTTTCGAATCTTTAAGTCGTTTTATTTCAAGAGAATGTTCGTTTCTCTTGCTATTAGTATTTTTTTGGACCTGTTTATATTTCCGCAAAATTACATTTTTTTTTTTTTTTTTATTAATTAAACTGACACCTGAAAGAAAATTAAGAAAAAAATTAAATTTAAAAGGAAAAAATAATTTTTTCTCTATGCATTCAATAAACGTTTTTGGATCTTATTTGGTGTAGTCGATGGTAAATTTTATATAAATTAACAGTGAACGAGATAAGGATTACGAAATTCATGATACTGTTAGGTATTTTGTTTAAAATTATGCATCGATTACAAAATTTTGTGGACGTAATTTGTTTTCTATTCAAGTTTTTTTAGAATCGATTTAATTTTTAAAAAAAAATTATTGTAACTTTAAAAAAATTGTTGTTATTACTAAGTTTTACTTTCCCGGCAAATATATAGAATATTAAATTGGAAAATAGTGATCTTGAAAAAATTGTGATTCGGTTTTTTTTTTCAAATCTTTAAGTTTTAGGGTCCAAAAAAGATGTATTACTTTCCCATCCAGCGGTATAGCTGTAGAAGGGATAGTATTGTAATCCGTCCAATTTAAGCATATGCGGTTTTCACCGGATCTTGACATCTTTTGACACCTAAGGGAACCCAAAAAACCTGATGGAAACGTTCCGGATGTTCGTATGTACGTGTGTGTTCGGTATCGCACTCTAAATCACCTTATATCTCCAGATCTACTGGACCGATTTTGATCAAATTTGGTAAGCTTACTTCTGTATATGGGGCATTGATGCTTTCAATGTTGAAATTTTCAACTTAAAAAGTCAAGGGGAAGAGGCTGTAGAACAAGGTCACCCTTAGTATCTAGAGATTTCGCCTAATTAAGGTCTTATTTTCTTAGGCACATTTGTTAACGATTAAAAAATAATATTTCCAAAGAAAACATTTTGCAAAATCGCACCTCCACCCCAAAAAAAAAAAATGCTTAAAATAAAATAGTGGCTAAGTGGGTATACTGCGTCAATAGTACCCCCTTTCACCACAATGAGAGCTAGTGTAGACTGACATACAGGGGTATACGCGCGCGCGCTCTGTAGTTAGAATCATTGAATTAAATAAACAAAAAATGTTATATTTAAATAAAATGATAAATATTTTTAATTAAGTTGTGTGTGTAAAAGCATTGCATCAGGAAAAAACCGCGTGAGGGCGAAGTCCTACAATTGTGTTGTCAACTTTTATATGTATGTATCCAAGTCATACTGCGTTTAGACTTGCATCTCAGGATTGACCGAACCGATTTTCTTCAAACTTAGCTTAAATATTTCTATGTATGGGTCATTGATTATATTAAGTTTTTCATAAAATTAGTTAAGGCGGTTGGGTGAGATCGCGAACTGAGAAAGTTTTTAGATATATTTCATCTTGAAAAAAATAATATATATATATATATATATATATATATAGTAGTAGAGATTTGGAGGAGATTAATGAACTGTGAACTGTGAGTCTCAGGAATACTGAGACTCACAAGACTGTACAAGACTACATTTCATTTAGGTTCATACATATAATCCTCATTTACTTTGCGGAATACCTTGCGGTGGTTCTGGAGGCTAAACAGAAAAATGAAAAGAAAGAGTTTGAATTGAATAATTCGAATCAATCGAATGAATAATATTATAAAAATAATAGAATGAGATTTACGTTAAATAAAATAATATTAAATAAATTGAGAAAATCTCTGATTAACAATAATGGGCTTCCCGTGGAGACTTTGTGTGAGGCTAGAATGTTGAGGTATGCGAGCACCTCGTGGAAGGCTAGACCAATCTTAAAAATCTTCTAACATATTAAGATCAAACTTTTATTTATATATAAAGTTTGTCTGTTTGTTGTCGCATCATGCGAGAACCAAACGACCGATTGCTTTCAAATTTGCAGGGTACATTCGTGCTATCCCGGGAAAGATTTTAAGCCATCGAACGAGATCCTGTTTCTCTGGAAGGTTAAAATATTTAAAATATTCATTATTTTCTCGCCTCCAAGGAGGGTGAAGTTGTGAATTAATAATATTCATAAAGGAAGGAATAGGATAATCCTTTTACTTTATTATTATATTTCTGCCACCATGGCAAAGAAATAAATTATGAATTTTTCGAACTTGCTTACTTATTTTTGAATTCACTGTTATCATGTTTGAGAGATACATGAGCTGCTGATCACGATGACCTTCACTTCACAAGGGGTAGTACTATACTGACCTTTTGCTCTCCGCGGATTAGGGTGATATGTGGAAGGGTTATCCCTCTCCCTACAGACGCACGTGCAGCCACTTTTCCGCCGATTTAAGGACAGTAATAGTTAACATTTTTCCATTAGTTTTTGCTTGATGCGCCTACAGGGATGACCCTGTATATCATAAAATAATTAATTTTTTAAACTTCTTTCTGAAGAAGTAGAAATGCATTCATCATGAAATTTCTCAACTGAAATAATAAGAGAAAATAGTCCAAAAATTTATTTTAGTAAATAATTTTTTTTTTTAAATATTTATAGTTGCATCAACAATTAAAGTCATTAGCGATTTATCAATTTAATGTAACTGTAAATGTAAATTGTTAAACGGTAAATTTGTAGACTTATTCTTTTTTTTTAATCTCCGGGACCACCGTGTTTCAGAGCAATGAAATACAATCTCAAACGAAATACAATAAAATTAAATAACGAATTAAATAATATTAAATATATTGCCACATCGAATGTCTGTAATGATAATTTCATAGATAAGTTATACTTCAAATTAAAAAATAAATTATATACTATAAGAGAAAAAATAAAACTAAAACATAATAACTCAGGAAACGATTATGTAAAAATGTGATGTAGACACCATATAACCTTCTTTTACGCCTATTAAATTACATATACACATTTTTGCTGCGCTTCATTTAAACTTATTTCATTTTAAAGTGTGATACGATCCTCCAATTCTTTAATAAAAGTTGACAGTTACACAATTGCTAAAATATTAACTTTCTATTAAAATCAAATATTTATACAATTTTTAATTCAACAATCTTACCTGAAATATTAGAGTAAAATTCCCTTTATTACTCAATAAATAAATGTATGTCTTATATTTATGTAATACTATGTTTTTTTAAAATTATTATGATTCAACCATCCGCAAATGAAAACAAAAACGAAAAAGGAGAAGGTCGCTAAATTTTATAGCGATATTTTTTATCGAATAGAATGAAACAAATGCATAAATAAGAATACGATTCTAAATTATAATTTTCAATTAATTTTAAATAATCAGATGTTTCACCAAATCTCATGTGAACACCATATGACTTACTAGTACGTCTATTAAATTCATATACATCATTCTTAAAAAACGGAGGTCCCGGGTTCGAATCCCGGTCAGGCATGGCATTTTTCACACACGCTACAAATCATTCATCTCATCCTCTGTACAGTAATGCTTAACTGCGGTCCCGGAGGTTAAAAAAAAAAAAAAAAAAATCATTCTTAAAAGTACTTAAAATTTTATTTCACTAATAACTTCTGATTTTTTTTCATAATTTTTTTTATTGTTGTTATTGAATTATTATTTATTGTAAAACGTTTTTACAATCAGAGGTTAATAATTATTAATAAATCAATATATTTAAATTAAATTTTTTTTTTAAAAATGAAATGAAGTCGCATTTCGAGCCGATGTCTCTTCTCCTTAAAAGATCTAATTATTTCATTAATTACAATTTTATTTAGCTATTACTCTGGAACTAATGAAAATCAGTACCATTTATGATATACTTTGAAAAGCTCTCAATGAGGGCTGATTACTGCAGTTAAGAAACATTTTTTCCAAATCCAAATTTTTCTGGATTTTGGAAATTTTTGGTCAAGCCGATTGCAATAAAAAGGGGAGGTAAACAAGTAGATTTTATAACATTTCTAAATCCAAAATTTCAATATCCTATGGCTAATCGTTTTTGAGTTATGCGAGATACAGACGTGACGCCGAAACTAGTCAAAATGGATTCAGGGATGGTCAAAATGGATATTTCCGTTGAAATCTGAAAACCGAATTTTTTCGCGATCACAATACTTCCTAGTAATACTTTATCATAATACTTTACTAGGAAGTAAAAATATAATATAATTGAAACTATAGAAAATTTAATAAAATCATAAATTACATATTAATAGTAGAGATCTAACTAAAACTCAAATAAATGGTAATAAATACAATTTGAACGGACAGGGCGTATACAAATGCGAAGAATGCAAATTACGAAATATTGGTATGACCAATCGATCACTTTTAATTAGAATTAAAGAACATATTAATTGTATAACAAAAAAATATTAAGACCGTTAAAATTTCGATAAATTGGAAAATAACCATAATTATGATACAAAAAAAATTCATGGAAGTATTGGATTATTCTAATAATTATTATAACATTTTTAATTTCGAAAAATTCCATATATAAAATAGTAATAAAAAACGAATAAATGAACAAATTAAATTCGATGATGATATTTTATATAAGCAAATAATAAACAATAATAATTAAGTTGGCTAAACTGATTCCACACTTTTGGGGAAATTTAACAAATGATCAATTGTTACGTATATAATTTAACTATGTATATTTTATAATTTTATAAATATATTTTTATCAAAATTATAATCCTCCTGAAGATAGCAGAATAGCCGAAAGCGCTGGAGGAAGGCAGATGGAATTTTGGTAAGCTGTTCTTAAAATTATATTTATATAATTTTTTTTTAATATAAATAAAATTATACTTTTTAAGTTTTCAATGAAATTCGATTTGAAATGGATGAATTATAAAAGGTTTGTTGCTGGTACTTTTATAAATTAAGTTTTTTTTTTTTATTTTAATTGAGGTCAGTAATGAATCATCCTTTTAAAACTGACTTTTACTTTTTATCTGAAGAAATAAATCTTCAAGTAGAAAATAAATTTTATTTATTCAGTTGGCTCTACTCTTGGATTCTTAAAGGTCATTTCTTCTTATTGTTTTTTTTCTATTTCTGTTTAGTCTTATATAAAATTTAGTTTTCAATTGTTAAGTTTTATTTGGCTTTTACAGTATTTATTTATCGATGTTTTTAATTCTCTTCGTTGTTTTTTTTTTATCTCTGTGATAATATTTTAAAAAAGAGTTCCATTATTTAGATGTATCCAGAGTAAATAAATACTACTGAAGCCGTTTGTATTGATGACCTTCGTCAGGTTACTAAACCAACGAGATATATTTTACCGGTGGGTATCTAAATCACTATTAGTTTATTGTGTAAAGGGCCGAGACTCTCAAATTAAAAAAAAAAAAAGAGGCTAACAACAAGGTTGTTATACTTTCCTGGCAACGATTATATGTTCTTACATATTGGAAAAATAACGATACCTTAAAAAGGTTTAAAATCTACATTTTTGATTGTCTTTTGCACCCCCACCCACAAAATCAATCTCTCAAGAATTTTTTTTTGATTTGTCCACGTTTACAATGTTAAATGGAAGAAACTATTATAAAATCCACTGGAAAATATACAACCAATAAAAAAATACCTAATAATTCCTTTTTAGGTAGATTTCATAAGAAAGCTACCTATCGTAATGGGTACCATGATTCGACTTCCGGAAAATTTCGACATATATCTTCGCTTTTCACATCCCCCGACTCCAAAATCATCTTCAGTTCAAAAATTTGTATATATATATATATATATAATTCACTTTCTTGTGGACACGGTAACTGTCGTTATTTTCTGCCAATCACTTTCAAATTTATACATAAAATATAACGACCCAAAATTTCGGTCTACTTCGTTAACGGGAAAAATCGGACCATGGGGGTGGAAATGGGAGGGCTTTTTCGAAAAAACAAAATATCGCTATAACTTTCCTATTAAGTAAAATAACGAATTCATTTAAAGTTCCTACTATTCTTTGAAGAAGGGCCTAAAACTTATTTAACTAAAATTTTTTGATATCATTAACCATTGGCTCAGGGGTGGAAAAAATGAAGTTTTGAAGACAAAAAAAAATCGTACCTCTTTTAATAGGCAGTATGGAATCGGTTTAAAGTGGTTGTTAGTCCTCTCTAAACATTTTTTTTATATGACCAACCCTTACGGCAAGGGATGATCAAAATATTGCTGGAATTGGAAAAGTTTTCTTAAGTAAAATATCGAATTCGTTCAAAGTCCCAACTATTCCTTTAATAACGGCCTATAACTTATCTAAGTAAAGTTTTTTGATATCACCAACCATTGGCCCAGGGGTGGAAAAAATGGGTTTCGAAGACAAAAAAAATTATACCTCCCTTATTAGATACAGTATTACGAGTATATATATATATATATATATAAATACCCCTATTGATTTGACGCAAACATTTATTGATTTTTACATTCTGTCCCAATATTTCTTGTATTTCTTTTTGCCTAAAATGTAAATAACATCAGTTAAAGTTGCTTTATTTGATATTAAAGCTATTCGTTATATACAGGTCTATGCGTGAACTGAATGAATGGTTTAGGGCTGAATATAACATACATTTCGGAGACATCTTATCTATATTTTTTATGCATCTTATCTCGTAGCATTCTTTCTTTTTCCTGTTTAGCCTCCGGTAACTACCGTTTAGATAATTCTTCAGAGGATGAATGAGGATGATATGTATGAGTGTAAATGAAGTGTAGTCTTGTACATTGTCAGTTCGACCATTCCTGAGATGTGTGGTTAATTGAAACCCAACCACCAAAGAACACCGGTATCCACGATCGAGTATTCAAATCCATGTAAAAATAACTGGCTTTACTAGGACTTGAACGCTGGAACTCTCGACTTCCATATCAGCTGATATGGGAAGACGTGTTTACCAGTAGACCAACCCTGTGTTATTAAGAGTGTTTATGATGTCCAAATTTTACCGTCTTTTATCACTTGAAAATTATTTGCTTTTTGTGTATTTTATCATAGATCCAGGTATGGAGAAACTTTTAGATGAAAAACAGATGCAAGCTTTCTGTTTAATTTTTTTTATTTAATGTGTATTTATAAACGTAGGTAAAATATTTATAATAAATAATTCTTTTTCTCGTAAAATGATTTTATTATTGTTTACGTGTATAATTTAGGTTAATTTCGCTTTCATATTACCGCCACTCCAAGGTTGAGAAATGAGAAAACTAAAAAACTTGAACTATGGTTAACTACTATTTTTGATTGGGTTAGACCTCTTGATGTACCGTTATTAAATTAGAAGGTAATGTCCCTTATAATATTTTATTACATTTTAGAGGTTATTATAGTGTTCCATTTATATCAGTTTCAATAATAAAACCTTAATTTAGTAAAATTAAATTTTAAGTTTTTTTGTAATTAAACGAAAATAGAATTTTCAACTCTACTTCTACTAAGCTAATGAACTTTCTCGTACTGTTTGAGCGTTACAGAAGATGATATTTAATTATATTTATATTATATTTTTGTGTAATTTAATTATCTATCTAATTATTCTATAAAAGAAAATTTAATCAAAATCGTGGAGAATGGTTATAAATTAATTTAAAACAATGTACGCGTATGACGGTGATATATTTGTCTTATAAAAGTGATAGTAATTTATGAAATTCTCTTAAGATTTTAATTTGGCTTCAATTAATTTATCGAGATTATTCCAGAAAAGAAAGTTTTGATGCTGAAGCATCTTAATTACATTACAGGCATAAGAAAAAGCTTAATTTTTTTAATATAGGAATAGCTATATTCAAATAATAATGGTGTAGCAGTTTTTATATTTAGTGGAATATTTGGAATTATTACGTGTTTGTTGGTTGTATTTGTGTAATATACAAAAGAAAGAATGTGGTTACAGTGTTGTTATCAAAACGGGAATTTCTTGGTAAGTGAATGAGAATGAAAGGTAGTACCGTTTGCGCGCGCGTGCGAAAATGATGATGAGCGAAATTGTATTCTTGGTCTCTCTCATTCATCTAAAGAAGTGTGTGTGTTTCGATGAAAGGTTCGCTGTTTCAAGGCAATTTGTACCCTCGTGCTCTCTAAATATCTTTTTTTTTCTTTGCTCTACCGCTAACTTCTATCATCATTATTGAAGCTGTGAATGTCTGTTTTGGTACTGTGAACGTTATGTTCACAGTACCTTCTACTTTCTACTCAGTTCTACTTTCTGCTCGATGATCTTGAACGTAATTAACTTGAAGGAGGTGTTCAATTTACTCGTTAGATTTTCTTGTATTCAGTCCCTTTCTTTAATCTTCTCACCGTTTCTAAATATAGACAGACATATGTGGACAGTAAAATTTAGCAATCAAAAATAAAAATTATTTTTTTTTTAAAAACGTTTAGTGTAATTTCTCTTTTAAATAGTTTTTCCACGTTTATTATTTTTTTTTAACCTCCGGATCCACCGATAGGTATTCTTCAGAGGATGAGATGAATGATTTATAGCGTGTGTGAAAATGCCTTGCCTGACCGGGATTCGAACTTGGGACCTCCAGATGAAAGGCCGAGACGCTACCTCTCCCGCCACGGAGGCCGGCGCTTATTTTATACTAAATTTAATTAAAAGAACTCTACAAATTGATGTAGTAAGATTATGAAGTGATGTATTTTGAGTGCCCTTCTATGTAGATTGTATTGTATGTACACTAAGAAAAAGATAAAAAGGAAATTTGAAGGCATTTTAATTGCTTTAAGAAGAATTGAAAACAGAAAATAAATTTTTTAATATTAAATATCTAAATCTAAAAATGTTTTTAAAAATTTTGAATATATTTGCATGGAGTATAGCGATTTATATTAGTAAAACTTACACTATTTGAAAAATTGAAAGGAATAGAATATAAGGAAGATGTTAAAAGATAGTGGGTGATGAAGAACTAAAAGAAGAGATCTTTAATTGAACAGGAGAGAAGATAAATGTGCGACAAGTTCTTTTAAAGAGATTAATCAGTTATACGTATATATTCTGACATCCAGTTCAGTGAATTTGATAATAATAAGTCGTGTAGAAGGCAAAAATTAGAGGATAAGTATGTATAAAACAGATTGGAGATGTAGGGTGTAGTAAATTTAAAGAGATTAAAAGATTAGCGTAGAAGAGAAAAGAATGAAAACAAGCATTAAACCGTTCGAAAAATTTATATATTTCAATAAAGATATATTATTTTTGGTAACAACAGACTTGCAGAAAATTGTGGGTATTCCTCCTTTTTTTAGTAATAAGAATTAGAGGTTTTTTCTCATTTGTGAAATGCAGAGCATGACAGGGATAGGAACCGATAACTTTGCAGATAAAAAAGAGAAATGTTACTACTTCATCGCGTAGTCTACATCAGTATAATGTTATACATATTCCAAGGTGCGCAATATAAAATCTAACTAAGTCGGCTGGAACTGATTACCCTCCGGAACTACTATAAGGTATAACTTAAAGGATGAATGAGGATGATGTGTATGAAAAGGAAAATCCCGCTGGGTAAGCCGGCTCGAACTGGTTTTATTTAAGTGTCACCTTTAAAGCTGCTGCGTTGTTACTGATATTGCCATTATTAGTTGTGTATATTACTATTATTATCTATTGTCTATCAGTTGTAAATTATTCATGCTTCAGTGCAGTATAATTTCGATCTATGTTTTTTTTAATGCTTATTTGATTGAGGAAAGAGATGCTATAGTGGTAGCGTTCTGGATTCTTTAAAGAAACGCGTAAAATATTTACGGAAAAATTTCTCAGCAAAGAGTAACGTACACAATTCGATTAAATAATGGCCGGGCTTGTTTCAAATGTAAAACGAAATAGGTAATTTTCCATTACAACTCCAAAGACTATAGCTGATATTCAAAGAAGAATTTCTGCAGGTTTAAAGGAATATATACCTAAGTTATCACAATAAATTGGCCACAACGAACTGTCAGCATCGGGTTGTGGCCACGTTCTCCAGATTTTACAAGTTACGATTTTTTCCTTATATTTTGTAGGAAAGAGTTTTATGAATTAAATCCACACTTTGTTATCACAACAAAGTGGTGTAAAATACCCAATTTTACTGTGCAATAATTTAAGAGAATAGACAAACCGAAGAATTTTTGTTATCCAGAGTGGCTTCTCAAAAACTATTGTCAGTTGGCAAATAGACTCGAATACTCACCGGATTGGTCTAGTTTTGAACTCATCATTTCAAATCAGCTGATTTCGAGGTCTAGAGTTGTAAGGTTCAAATCCTAGTAAAGTCGATAACTTGTATGTAAATTTGAAAGAAATCTGGGATAAAAAACAAGTGTTTCTTTTAAGTATCCAGTTAACATTTACCAGATTTTGATATGCTTTATTTTTATGAACATTGAAATTAAGTTTTTATTTCTTTTTTGGTGAAATATTTTTATACAGTTATACTCAGAAACAAATTCTCTATAAATTTGTTTAAACGTTTGTATGTTATTAAAAATTTAACTAAGTTATTTTACGCCAAAATAAATAGTATGTTTTTCGACCCCAATATTTTGTAATTTACCTTAGAAAAATACAGTTGTGAGTCCAATTTTTAAAAATGTCTGGTTATATTTTATAAAAAACCCTTAATTTGGACCCAAGAATTAATTAAATTCTGGTTTATATTTACCGAAAACGCAGAAATCAGGGCGAAATCTTATGGCAGCCGACATTGACTAACGAAAAATGATCAAATTTAAGATTATATAAGCTTTCTTCTTTATTTTCATCTCTAAAACATGTTCTGAAAATTTGTTATGATTTTCGTGAGTCAATTAAACTGCTACTTTACTCTTAGTCATACTTATAACTGTGCTCCATATGAAGTAAAGGAAGCAATTGGGTTTTGCTTTTTCTGAGAGTAATGATGTACAGCTAATTTTTAGAGATGAACAGAATGTAGATGTCACTTGAAGAATTGATCATCTCATATTTCGCTAGCCTTTTCGTGCGTATATCCAGGATTATATTCGGCTCGTTGTAGAAGGCATTGAGAAACCACTTTAGTATTCTTATTAAGCCTTGTACGGGATGATTGTTATTCTTTATTATCTTTATTTTGTTTATGAATTATATCTCATATCAGGTCCTCCATACAATCGTTATAGATGTAGCACATACATGTCGTATGAATATTACAAAAAAATGTTTTATCATGATAATTTATGTATTGTATTTATTTATTTTTATGAAAATAAAACCTGATGATAATTTTCTAGTTATTTTTTATTGTTTTTTACTTCCTTGTACGAAGTAAAGGAAGTATTGTGATCGCGAAAAATTTCGGTTCCCAGATTTCAACGGAAATATCCATTTTATGACCATCCCTGAATCTATTTTGACTAGTTTCGGCGTGACGTCTGTACCTATGTATGTATCTCGCATAACTCATAAACGATTAGCCGTAGGATGTTGAAATTTTGTATTTAGAACTGTTGTAACATCTAGTTGTGCACCTTTCCTTTTTGATTGCAATTGACTGAACCAAAAGTGTTCAAAAAAGCCCAAAATTAAAAAAAATTGAATTTTGGACTTTTTCTTAACTGCAGGAATAAGCCCTCATTGAGAGCTTCTCAACAATATATCATAACTGGTACTTATTTTTATTGGTTCCAGAGTTATAGCCAAATGAAATTTTAATTAATGAAATATTTGGATCTGTTAAGGGGAAGGCACATCAGTTCGAATTAGACTTCATCGCCTTTTTTATTTTTGTAACTTTTTTTTATTTATTTTTTTAACACTTCTGTGTATATATATATATATATATATATATATATATATATATATATATATATATATATATTTTACAGACATGAGTTTATATATATATATAAACTCATGTCTGTAAAATATAATGAAATATTTGGGTCTTACAAGGGCATATCAGACTTCATCCCTCTTTTTTTTTAACTTTTTTTTAAATTTAAATATCTTGATGTATTAATAACCTTGATGTATTATTAACCTTCGATTTTTAAAAAAAAATTAGGATATATAATAATTCAATAATAACAATAAAATTTTTAAAAAAATATCAGGAGTTATTAGGGAAATAAAATTTTGTACTTTTAATTTTTATAAAATGTACATATGTAATTTAATAGGCGTATAAGGAAGTCATGACGTATCCACATCAGATTCTTTTATTGATATTTTTTTTCAAAGATAAAATAATAATAATAGTAATAGTAAAAAAAATAGGTAATGATAACAACGGATGATAAAAATGTGAAGTAAAACAATGGAGTTATTCGGTGGTTGAAAATTAGAAATTGATTTCTAATTTGATCGGCGAAAGATGATTATAGTATATACTTTTATTATAGCTAGAAGGTACTAAAAACCACTAGATGTGAATAGGTTTAATAGATTTTTCATCCATGTTTCATCTTCTTTTCTATATATATATTTTTTTTTTCTTTCGTATTACTTATATGTTTATTGGTTATTTTTTTCTTTTTCAATTTTCATCACCACTTAACCTCTAGTATTCTCAATTTGATTTAAACACCTTTAGGGTATTAAATGTTGTTTATATACATTACGTTTAATAATTCTTCCAAAATATTAAAAACAGAAAGAAGTTTTTCCTGAAAGAATTTTTACAATATTTTTTTATTACTGAATAATTGAATGGACTTCTAAAATTGGCTAGTAATAAAGAGTAAATTAGTGATTTCATTGTTTTTTATTTGGTGTCTTCTAATGAGACACCGGTCTCTTGTCATCAATAAATTTATCTATTTCTGTTATTTCTTGTGTTATTTATCTATTAACTACGAATAGATTATATTTTTTAAAAGTGTTTACATTTAAAACTTCCATTTTCATTACCTAATATTATTTTATATTTATTTTTATTTTCCCGGCTAAAGCGATTTATACTGCTATAGAATAACGGGAAAATATACATGGGTAAAAAATTGGCCTTTTTTTTAAGTTTTGTGCCTTAAGGATTCCTTTTAAATTAACAAAATAAAAATTAAATTAAATTGTAAATATTATATATAATTTTAAAAAAACAGTTTAATAAATTCCAGTTTAATTACCTCGAGCGCTTTCGACTATTCTACTATCTTCAAGAGGAATGTAGTTATGATTAAAATTATAAAACTACCGTAATTGAATTTTATATATATATATATATAAATGAAAATAAACAAGAACAAAACAAAAGTAATGAAATGTAGTAGAAATAACAAAGATGGACCACTGAATGTGAAAATGGGAGGAGAAAAGATTACGGAGGTAGAAGAATTTTGTTATTTGGGAAGTAGAATTACTAAAGATGGACGAACCAGGAGCGATATAAAATGCCGAATAGCACAAGCGAAACGAGCCTTCAGTAAGAAATATAATTTGTTTACATCAATAATTAATTTAAATGTCAGGAAAAGATTTTTGAAAGTATATGTTTGGAGCGTCGCTTTATATGGAAGTGAAACTTGGACGATCGGAGTATCTGAGAAGAAAAGATTAGAAGCTTTTGAAATGTGGTACTATAGGAGAATGTTAAAAATCAGATGGGTGCATAAAGTGACAAATGAAGAGGTATTGCGGCAAATAGATGAAGAAAGAAGCGTTTGGAAAAATATAGTTAAAAGAAGAGACAGACTTATAGGCCACATACTAAGGCATCCTGTAATAGTCGCTTTAATATTGGAAGGACAGGTTGAAGGAAAAAATTGTTTAGACAGGCCACGTTTGGAATATGTAAAACAAATTGTAAGGGATGTAGGATGTAGAGGGTATACTGTAATGAAACGACTAGCACTAGATAGGGAATCTTGGAGAGCTGCATCAAACCAGTCATATGATTGAAGACAAAAAAAAAAAAATATATATATATATATATATATATATATATATATATATATATGAAACAATTGATTGTCATTTCATTATTCGTCAAAAGTTAAAGGTTTAAGTCTAAGTGACTACGTCCGTGTAGTAATAGTTTCTCTATCATTATGAGCTCTGTAAATTGTAGAATCAGTTTAGCCAACTTTATTATTATTGTTCATTATCTGTATCTTGGTATTATTTTATATTTTAAGCAATTTTTGTTTAAAAGGTACAAGCAGATAAGAAATAATAATAATAATTAAGTTGGCTAAGCTGATTCCACAATTTACAGAGCTCATAATGATTGAGAGACTATTACTATACGGACGTAGTCACTTAGATTTTAACCTTTAACTTTTGACGAATAATAAAATGACGATTAATTGTTATATATATAATTCAATGGTAGTTTTATAATTTTAATCATAATTATATTCCTCTTGAAGATGGAAGAATAGCCAAAAGCGCTCGAAGAAATTAAACTGGAATTTGTTAAGCTGTTTTTTAAAATTATATATAATAATTATACCAAAAGGTGCCATGTTCGAAAAACTAGATTGTAAATAATGTAACAAAAAAAACGTTTTATTCCAGTGTTCCCAAGTTCAAAAAAAATATTTTTGTCACTCAGACGGAGATTTGTACATATATCATGTATTTGGTCTTATAACTCTGGTTCCTGTTGATCGTTTTTCTTCAAACTTGGTAGATTATCTTCGTGGAGAAAGAATTTAAATTAAATTTTTGCAAAAATTGGAAAAACGAGTGGGGTTGTTTTGGCCGAAGTAAAATTTCAAAATCTTTACTGGGACACTTTAATAAAAAAATGTTTCTTAAGGAAAAATTGAAGTTTTTTTTTATCAAAATGGCAAATTACCAAAAATTTGTATTTACTTTCAGCCCTACCCCAAAAAAAATGATTTTTTTTAAAGTAAATTTGCTTCAGAAAAGGAGTTAATGGAAGTGTTTTGCAACGATAGGCTTTCAAATACCAAAACCTTTTTTGTTCATCCCACTCAATTGTCTGTAGTAACGAAAACTATTTTTTAAATCTTTATCAACATTTATTTTAAATGTTGATAATTATTTTATCCATTTCTCAATTTACTCATTGCTATTAAAACTTAAAGATCTTATTAATTTTTTAATAGCCTCATGAAAAAAAAATTATCCTAAAATTTTCACTTCTTTCTTTTACAAAATTACAGCTTTTTTTTACAAAATTACAGCTTTTTTTTACAAAATTACAGCTTTTTTTTACTTCCTTTTACGAAGTAAAGGAAGTATTGTGATCGCGGAAAATTTCGGTTTTCAGAATTATTTATCGTAAAAATTATTTACTATTAGGGGTAATAATTATTAAAAAATCAATATATTTAGATCAAAAAAAAACCTTAAAAAAAGGACATGAAGTCTGATACGGTTCTTCCCCTAAGACTACTCTGTACGCCTATTAAATTACTTATGTACTTTATTTAAAATGAAAAGTACAACGTTTTATTTCACTAATAACTCCTGATATTTTTTATTTTATTTTATTGTTATTATTGAATTATTATTTAATGTAAATTTTTTTTTACAAGATTAATAATTATTAATAAATCAAAATATTAAAATTTATAAAAAATTTAAAAAAAAAAGAGGGATGAAGTCTAATTCGAGCTGATGTGCCCTTGTAAGATCCAAATATTTCCTTATATTTTACAATCATGAATTAATATATATATTTAATTTAAAAAAAGTGTTAAAAAAATAAATTAAAAAAAGTTACAAAAATAACAAAGGCGATGACGTCAGATTCGAACCGATGTGTTTGCTTTCCCCTTAATAGATCCAAATATTTCATTAATTAAAATTTCATATAGCTATAACTCTGGAACCAATAAAAATAAATACCAAATATGATATATCGTTGAAAAGCTCTCAATGAGGGCGTATTAGCAGCTAAGAAAAAGTCCAATATCCAAATTTTTTTGGTTAATCGTTTTTGAATTACGCGAGTTACATACGTACGTACATACGAGGTGTGTGAGAAAAGTAATGAGAGTGACTTTTTACTTACCAAAGTTTTTATTTTTTCAAACAACAATATTATCCCCTTCAAAGTAGTTCCCTTGGGCAGCTATACACCGGCGGAGTCGTTGTTCGAACTACTGGTAGCAGAGCTGGAAGGCTTCAACTGGTAGGGCTTTTAACTGGTCGGTCACAGTCTTTTGAATGTTCTCCAGAGTTCCAAAATGACGTTCTTTTAAGACACGTTTCAATTTCAAGAAAAGGAAAACGTCGCAAGGACTCAAATCAGGTGAATAGGGGGGTTGAGGAACCGTACAGATCAAAACTTCCCTGATGGAAATGGCCGTGTGAAACGGGACATTGTCATGATAAAGCATCCACTTGTTTGCAATGTCTGGTCTCACGCGAATCACTCTTTTCTTGAGCCTTTCAAGGACACTTTTGTAAAACACTTGGTTTACAGTTTGTCCTGGAGAAACACATTCTTTATGTACGACACCCCTTCTGTCAAAAAACCAAATCAGCTTGGTTTGGATCTTTGATTTGCTCAATGGACATTTTTTCGGTCGAGGAGATGACGGAGTGTGCCACTCTTCGCTTTGCCGCTTTGTTTCTGGATCGTACTCAAATATCCAGGATTCATAGGCCTGTTTCAATTTTTCAAAGATCACACCCGCGGATTCCCCAAGTTTAACACAAAACTTGATTGCACAACGTTGCTCTAAATTCCGATGCTCCATTTTCGTAACACACAACAAAAACACAACTTCACTGATGGCGCTGTCAAAAATAATATGTTGGCTGAACCGAGTTGAAACTCGTATTGAGCATATTGAAGGGATGAACAAACCGGTCTAGCACAGACCGGTAGACACAGCGTTGCCAAATCACTCGCAGTGTTAGCAGTCTCATTACTTTTCTCACACACCTCGTACTTACGTACAGACTTCACGCCAGAACTAGTCAAAATGGATTCAGGGATGGTCAAAATGTATATTTCCGGTGAAATCTGAAAACCCAAATTTTTTGTGATCACAGTACTTCCTTTACTTCGTGCAAGGAAGTAAAAAAATTATATTTCTAAAATTTAATTTGTTTTTTAATTATTCCGTGTTTTAGATGATTCAAATTTTTCTTACATGTCGTCTTAGAATTAATTAAAGAACCAGACATAATAAAATATATGGTGAACTGTTGTGGGGAGAGAAGAATGAAAATAAATTGTTTTATTGTTTTAACTACTGTTGAAAGAAAAGATCAAACGAGAAATTCGCAAATAATAATTTACTGTAATTATTTAAAAAGAGGTACTTTTAACACTGCTGATAGGTAGTTTTGAAGCCGAATTGATTTTACGAGTGTGTGTATGAGCGCGCGCGCGTACCCACGTCTATATAACCTATCGAGAGTATAATGCAGTAAACAGATAGGAGAGTGGTTAATGTAGAAGTGAGTGGATGAGTGAGAAAGACGAATTGAGTGAGAGAAAAGTGAGGTTACGTGTTCTGATTTATTAATTATTTGTCACAGAATGAATCATTTATACTCCAGTACGTACTGCATTCGCCCCCTAATATATGTTATGATACATACGTACGTACAAATGACGCATTGCTAGGCCGCTTTTATGCGCAATTTACGATGTTATGCGGACAACTACATAACATTTATAATTATATACGCGGAGCGTAATCGGACGTTTACGTAGGCATGTTATATGATATGTTACGAGTCATTAATAGAATCTGTAGTGATCTTCATTTGTTTAATGTTCATCGTTTTCATCGTGTGAAAATTAATTTAACTCCTTCGTATCATGTAGAGTTGATATTCCATTAACACTACCTAACAGACAGTTTCTCAATTAAATTATCGAGAATGTGTTCCGTTGAAGGTTTTACAAATTGTTATCTTTATAAAAGACCTGTATTTTTTAAGATTATACGAATTGCTGGATGGAGAAAATTGAGTTTTATACAATATTAAATGTTTTTCAATTATTTTAATTGTTTCAAATTATTTAAAGGAAACCCGTATCAAATTAGATAAATTACTTTTCAAAAGTACCAATTTTCTTTTACCTCTTTTCTTGTAGTGCAATTTAAACCTTCAGTAAATCAATAATTACTTTTTTTTAAATTAATTTAAGTATATTTAATAATATTTTATTTTTTTACTTATTATTTTTGTTTTAATTTCTAATTGTTGATTTCAAAATGACGAGCAAAAAAGCTGAAAACACATTTGTAAGACTTTCCCGTCACGCAGCTTTTTTCTGATGTACGGCTTACACACACAACTTAATTTAAAATATTTATAATTTTATTTAAATATAGTAATTTTTGTACAGCTGTATATCAGTGCTACACTAGCGTTCCTTGTGGTGACATAAGGTACTATTAACGCAGTATACCCGCTAAGCTAGTAGTGTGAAACACAATTATTAGGTTATTATTGTGAGAAAGTTATTACTTAATTCGATACTAATTTAAAATACTATAATTAACATTAAATAAAAACAATTAATATTTAATCAAATTGAACGTAAAGTGGAGGACATGAAAACAGACTCAAAATTACAACATTATTCTTCTGCCATAGCTCGGCTATTTGCTAATCGATTTTAAAAATGAAAATGTCATTTTGTTCAAAATAAAATGCTTAATATTTTAGTAAACACACCCATTTTGATAAAACTAATATTTATGGAGATATAACGGATTGAAAAATAAACATGGCCGCCATTTTGTAATTTGCGAAGGTATTTAAGTCCTGATATTTTGCTAATTCTAAAATTTTGTTACCAAGATGTTTACTAAATATTAATGTGATTCATTTATCCCAACTTGAGATTTAAATTTTTATATAAAAATAACAAAATGGCGGACAGCGGGAGAACGAAAGAGAAATCGATATTTTTCGTTACAATATTTTGTGTTTAGTTTTACAAGTACAATCCTAAAAAGTATAGCCAGCCCACCATTTTAGAAACATTCAGTATCTGTTTACGACCTATGTAAACGAGGCTCCTGAGGAATTTTGATATTTCAAGTCGTGATGACGTTATTCTGACATCACAATAATAATAATGGAGTAAAATTGTACATACCTCTACCGTAGTACAGAAGTAGGCAGACTATTATTCTCCTGAAGCTTAATTAGTACTCCATGACGTCATTTTCACGCCTCATAGACAAAACATTTCGACAAGGTTCATTTTTGTTTAAATATTATGAACTTTTTTAAATTCCGTTTTTTTATTCATATTTAATATCTATTTAACTTTTCTTCTTTTTTTTAAACTGTATCTCACTCAAAAAAAAATAAATTTATTAAAAATAAAAATCTGCCGATCTTCGTGACGAAGTGGTGGCGTTTCGACCTTTCATCCGGAGGTCCTGGGTTCGACTCCCTGTCAGGCATGGAATTTATCATACGCTAAAAAATTCCATTTCATATACAAGTACAATAAATTTAAAAAAATCCGTTAGGTGTAAATAAAGACTCCGGTATCTAAAATCCTTTGGTCGATCACTACATCTTTCTTATCTTAGCGGCTGAAATAGCAATACAGGTACAGCTAGAAAAAGTATTAAATGTTATGTTGTAGTAAAAAAGATGACTTGGTAATCATAAAACAAATGAGTAACTTGTGATAAACCTCACTGACTAAAAATATACAACCAATCAGTATTTATTATGTAATAGTAAAAAACTAGCAACCCAACTTTTACGGTATCAATATCGTGTACACGTAACATCATTCTATTGACACAGAATACAGAAGAAGATCGTAACAATGAACTCTTATCGTGTGACGTATATGTTATCTTGGTTTGCAACCGAACAAATAAGAAGAAAAAATGCATGGACAGTGGGAGAACGAAGGAGAAATTGCCATTTTTCCAAACAATGTTTTTTGTTAGTTTTACAAGTAGAATCCGAAAAAGTAAAGCCAGTCCATAATTTTAGAAACACTTTGTGTGTAATATAAATACATACACACAGTAGAGGAGATTTCCCGATTGAAGTACAAACTTTAATGAATTAATTTAATGAACTGTGAAGAGTTCTCCAATGTGTGATCTGAGTTTGAAATGAATGATTCGAATTAATCAAATGAATAATGTTAAAAATAATAATAATAATAATAGAATTAAATTTACGTTAAATAAAATAATATTAAATAGATTTACAAAATTTCTGTTTAATAAAAATTTCTCTTTAATAATAATGGGCTTCCCGTGTGGACTGCGTGTGAGAAATCTGTAAGTTTAGATTGGCATACGCCAATTAAATAAATACGAGGTGTGTGAGAAAAGTAATGAGACTGACTTTTTACTTACCAAAGTTTTTATTTTTTTCAAACCACAATATTATCCCCTTCAAAGTAGTTTCCTTGTGCAACTATACACCGGCGGAGTCGTTGTTCCAACTCATTGTAGCAGAGCTGCAAGGCTTCAACTGGTAAGGCTTTTAACTGGTCGGTCACAGTCTTTTGAAAGTTCTCCAGAGTTCCAAAATGACATCCTTTTAAGACACGTTTCAATTTCAGGAAAAGGAAAAAGTCACAAGGACTCAAATCAGGTGAATAGGGAGGTTGAGGAACCGTAGTAATGCGTTTTGAGGTCAAACGTTCCCTGATGGAAATGGTCGTGTGACACGGGGCATTATCATGATGAAACATCCATTTGTCTGCAATGTCTAGTCTCACGCGAATCACCCTTTTCCTGAGCCTTCCAAGGACACCTTTGTAAAATTCTTGGTTGTCAGTTTGTTCTGGAGGAACAAATTCTTTATGCACGATAACCCTACTGTCAAAAAAGCAAATCAGCATGGTTTTGATCTTTGATTTGCTCATTCGATATTTTTTCGGTCGATGAGATGACGGAGTGTGCCATTCTTCGCTTTGCCGCTTTGTTTCAGGATCGTATTCAAATATCCAGGATTGATCACCTGTGATCACACAATTGAAGACTTCTTGGTCATTGTCAATAATCTCAGGAAGATCAACGCACTCATTTCTTCGATTGTTCTTCTGTTCCGTTGGGAGGTTTTTCGGCACCAATTTCTCACAAACCTTTTTCAAGTCTAAATCGTCCGTCAACATTTTATGTACGGTGAAAGTGTTTAAATTTAACTGTTTACTCATTATCCTTATTGTTAAACGACGGTCTGATCTTACAAGGACCTCACACGCTCAACGTTTTCGTCAGATTTTGTAGTTGAAGGTCTCCCTGAGCGAATTTGATCTTCAACGTGTTTTCGGCCTTCCAAAAATGATTTGTGCCGGCGGAAAACTTGTGCTCTTGGTAAGCAATGCTCCCCATAGGCCTGTTTCAACTTTTCAAAGGTTACACTCGCGGATTCCCCAAGTTTAACACAAAACTTGATCGCACAACGTCGCTCTAAATTCCGATGCTCCATTTTCGTAACGCACAACAAAAACACAACTTCACTGATGGCACTTTCAAAAATAATGTTTTGGCTGAACGGAGTTGAAACTTGTACTGAGCATGTGGAAGGGATGAACAAACCGGTCTAGCACAGAACGGTAGACACAGCGTTGCCAGATCGCTTGCAGTGTTACGAATCTCATTACTTTTCTCACACACCTCGTAAATTGAAATATTTGGAGTTTCCTCATTCGGCTCAATACGTTAAATAGGTTATGTCCATAAGTTTCGTATCGTGAATCCTTCTCGATAATAAATGAAAAGTATTAAATGATAAAAACAGTTATAAAAATTAAAAAACAAGCTTGCCAAAAACAAGAAAAAAATAGAATTAAAAATACGACAATAAATCTAACTGAAACAAAAGTAAAGAAGGTATAGAAATAAAAACACTAAACATCGTTTTATAGTAACTAATTAAATAAAATAATGGGTGATCAAATAAATTCGCGGACAGTTTTAATTTGTTTAAATATATTTTTCTATTGTAGTAATAGCAGGCATTTAAGGTTGTCTCATGATTAAGTTCTCATCAGGTCTTACATCGATAAGAAAATTTTGACCTTCAACGAAAATATCTAAATGCAGTCTGGGGGGGGGGGACTATTTAATATAGAATAATTACTATTCAGAGCTCTTTAATATAGGACAGTTATTATCCAGAGCCTTCGACTGCATTTAAACATTTTCATTGGAGGACAAAATTTTCTTATCGATGTATAAGACCTGGTAAGAACTTAGTATTTCTACAACATGAAAAATATAATTAAACAAATTAAAACTATCTGAAAGTTGATTGGTCACCATTATTTTATTTGATTAAGAACTGCATAACGATGTTTAGTCTTTTATTTCCATACTTTGTTTTCTTTTTTTAGTTCGATTTATTGTTGTTTTTTTTACTTAAATTTTTAACTTTTTTAGCGGTCGTGTTTCTTAATTTTTACTTCCTTGTACGAAGTAAAGTAATTAGGTTTACAAATTTCAACGGAACTATCCATTTTGACCATCCCTGAATTCATTTCCATTATCCATTTTCGGCGTGATATCTGTACGTACGTATGTATCTCGCATAACTCAAAAACGATTAGCCGTAGGATGTTTAAATTTTGATTTAAGACTGTTATAGCATCTAGTTGTGCATTTCCCCTTTTGATTGCTTATCGACTGAACCAAAAGTGTCCAAAAAAGCCCAAAATCCAAAAAAAATTGGATTTTTTATTTTTTCTTAACTGCAGTAATAAGCCGTCATTGAGAGTTTTTCAACAATGTATCATGTGTTACATATTTTCATTGGTTCCAGAGTTATAGGCAAATGAAATTATAATTAATGTATCTTATAAGAGCACATCGGTTCGAATCAGACTTCATTTCCATTTTTTTTTTTTTTTAACTTTTTTTTTTAATTTAAATATATTGATTTATTAATAATTATTAACCTGGGATTGTAAAAAGTATTTTACGATAAATAACAATTAAAGAAGAAATATCAGAATTTATTAATGAAATAAAATTTGATGTACTTTTAATTTAAGAAAAAATGTATATAAGTATTTTAAAAGGCGTACAAGGAAGTCATGTAGTGTTCACATCAGACTTTTATAATTGTTTTTATAATTTTTGTCTAGGTTTTTAAAGATGATTCTAAATCATGGGATGAAATGAAGCGGTTTAGGTTAACAGAAAAGTGATATGTTTTTAATACACTTATTATGAAAAGCATATTAATTTCTTAATGGCAATAATATTATGAGCCAAGTAAAAATAGTGTTTTTTTTTACTTTTTTTATCCCATTCTCGATTCCTGTTTGTGTTTTTTTCTCGGAACGTATTTTTATTATTATTTCCTCTATTATCTGTTTCATATATTCCAATCTTCTCTTTCTCTGTAGTTTATACCTTCTATGTTAAGTAAATTAACTTGAAGGAGAGTTGGTCAAGTCGCGGGAAACCACCAAGTACTTGGGAATGTGGCTGGACCACATCGCCTCTGTCGACACCGAGGCATATGCTGATGCCACCTTGAGAGCCATGCAGCGCTGTACCCCCTTTAGAATTCTCCTGTTGAAGCCCCACGGCCATGGCTCTTATCCACGCCGGGACACCGTAGAGAAGTGTTGCATTGGCCACGTGTAAATACAGCCTTCTTTTCGATGTTCGTGGTCCGCCGATGTTTGAGAGCAGCCTAGTCAGACGCTGCATCATTCGTCCCGCCTTCTCGCTAACTTCTTTCACATGGTGGATGAGACGGGTCCGCCACCTCTCAGCAGCTGGCAGAGGCTAGAGTGTTGGGCCACCGGGGAGTTCCCAAGCGGGACATACATGCGGCCCTGTTCCGAGATTGGCAAGCTAGGTGGGATGCGTCCACTAAGGCCAGGTGGTGAGCTGAACTACTGGCTCACGTAATTCCTGAACGGCCATGGGGTCTTCCGCGCCTACCTGTGTGATAGGAGAAGGGCATTTGACTCGTACTGCCCTTACTGCGGCGAACCGGATACCCCAGAACACATAGTGTTCTAGTGCCTGTATTGGGTTGATTACCGCCTAGTTTACTCGGCGATTACCGGACCGCTCAGCGTGGAGAATATCATCGCCACCATCTTGTGGGGCCCCAAGAGCTCTGACATCATTGCAGGGTTCGTGGCGATGGGGGCTCGGGGATAAGAAACAGCCCTCTGCGAAGCTGGCGTTCGCACGTGCTTGCACGAGTGGGCGGTAGCACCCCCGACCGAAAAAAACCGAGTCCCGGCGGGGATGCCCTACTCGGGGTGCCCCGTTAGAGGCATTGACATAAAGACCGAGTCCCGGCTCCCGGAGTGGGGACTCAGGGACGGCATAGCCGGGTCTGGTGGATCCTACTGTGGGTGTTTGAGGCGGGCGCAAAGTGAGATCCGATCGGCAGGCCGAGACATGAGGCCCGTTAGAGTAAAGGACACTCCCCTTGGCTGTGTAATACTTAACTGCAGGATCCGGCCGGGGGAGAAGAAAAAAAATAATAAATTAACTATACGTAGTTGTCAACATCATACATGGCCAATCAAGTAAGATTCTATCATAAATTTCATCCTTCTTCTATTCGTCTTAAGACCTGTTCATTTTAATTTTATCGATCGACTTAATTATCAGTCTCTCTTAAAGGCTGATTTTTATTTGTGGTTTTCCTTTTTATCTTTTTATTTCTTTATATAAACCACTACATTTAATAGAAATATTCTTTTATAATATTTTTATATGTTTGTTATTAGCAGGATTTTTTTTCTACGAAAGCTCACCATGTTTGTAATTAACTACTTTTGATATCTGCATTATTTCGTCTAACCTTTATAATTTTACTACTTAAATAGAAAAAAATGTTTCCTCGTATTTTAATATTAAATATTTTTTTTTTTTTAGTAGACATCGGTCTGTGTAGAACGATGATAAAATAGATTCACTTACTGACATTTTTTTTGTACCCAGTACTTTTTCATTTTGCCTAAATGTTCTTCTACCCTTTGTTGGAACAATTCTGTTCTTGTTTTTTCTTCTGGAATCCTTCAGATGTTTTGAGTTTTTGTCTGTGATTTCGTGTGTTTCTATCATAGTTTCTTTTAGATCTTCCTTAACCTGTTTGAAACATTTTGTCTCATTTTATTATAATTGTTTATATTTTTAATTTTTTGGTCTAATGGTATCTGTTATTAAGACTGTTAGCCATGATGATCGTCAAATAACCAAGACCAGTTGGACATAAACAATAAATTATAACGACGATATAAAATAATGAATAAAAAAAATTATTATGATTTCGGATTATAACGGACATAGAATCTACATGAAATAGTTACTCTTTTTTTAAATCGCTTCTAATACAGGTAGGAAAAACACAAAAAAGAGTAGACATCTGCTCCCTTTGCAAGGGGGAGAAAATTCCTTATTCCTTTTATGAGAAGTCGTAAAAAATTCTTTCCTTTCCAAAAAAAAAACAACTACTTTTCCAGTTTTTTTTTTTAATGAAAAAAAGAAGAATGCCCTTTTTCTAAAAAAAAAGGGGGGGAGAATTCTTTTGTGTTACATTTCATTCTATTTTATGTTTTATTTATTGTCAATTGAAAATTACATATACAATTTTATTCAACATATATATCTTTGACGTAGGTAGCAGAAGAAATCTTAAGCGCTACCCGCGAATTCATATTATAATAGGATGATTAATAAAAGAACTAATTAAAAATACATTATTTTTGTAACATGATACATACAAATAAAAAGAAAAAACATAAAAAAATTAAATTGAAAAATTAATTAAATAGAATTAAAAGAAAAAATACGTAGAATCAGAATGTAAAATTATTTAAATTTACATTGAAATTTAATATAATAAATTTATAATGAAGAAATAAATAAAAAAGTTATAAGATAATGTATGATAAGACAACACGAAATATTCATAAGACAACTGAATACTATTATGAATTTCTACTGCCTTAGCCCATTCACTTAATCATTCTCAATTTTATACATGTAGATTTTTTCTAATGTTAAGTAGTATATTAATTTATTTTCTTGTATGCTATTCATTATAATATGTTAAATTTATTTTTATTAGCGTGGATTATCTTTGTATTACAATTTGGTAATTTAAAATGTATACTGTGTTTCACTTATTCATCTAATTCTTTGATTAAATTACTATTTATTATTTGGACGTTAAAATGATTGGGGACTTTGTTAGAAAATATACTGGATTAATAAGAAAATTGACGTTTGCAGAAAGTTAATTTTGAAAAAAAATGTGGTATAAATATTTGTTCCTGCTGAACGAGTACTGTACGGTATATTTTTAAATTCAAAATCATCTATATATTTGTTTATGTGTAGTATTACTTTCTTCACATATGTTTGTCTCAAAGTAGGTACTTTAAATTCTTAAAATAAGCATGTACCTGAATGTAACCTTGGTCTACCAAAAACTGCTCTAATTAAATATTTCTGGAGCATAAATATTTTATTAAGATGGGTATCATTTGTTCCTCCCCATATCTCGATTCCGTATTGAAAAAGTGAATGAGCATATGCAAAATATATAATTCTTATTATCTCAAGATCTGTTTTATTTTGCAAAAAAGTACTAATAAGGTATTTTAGTATTGATATTAAATACGTGGACATTCCACTTCATGTGATCGTCCATTATTATTCCGAGATATTTTATCGAATTGACTTCGTCTATTGACTGACAACGGCAGTTAATGTTTATCGATTCTCTGTTTTTTTACTAAACACGTATGTAGTTTTAGTTGAAATTCACGAGAGGGGTTGCCGGTTTCATTAGGCGAGAATGACATATATTTCGTCTTATTTAGGTTGAGCGTAAGAATATGGCTTTCAGACCAAGATTTTACCATAAGTAATCCACGGGTAGCGCTCTTACATTCCTCATCCCACGTTTCGCCCGAAAAAACCAAAGCTTGTCATCAGCGAAAGATGCTACGGTACCGTTGGGAAGTTCAATTTTAAAAGATCGTTGACATATATTAGAGAAAGTATTGGTGAGAAAATCATAATTTGAGTTTTATCCTTAAGGTAGTTTTCAAAAAGTGTTTTACAGGTCCTCGTATACGGCAGTTATTTAGTTTATGTATTAAACTTTTGTGAGGAATTGTGTCAAATGTCTTGAGGATTATTACTATAGTCATATTATTTTTATTAAAATTGTTGTTAATTATGCTAGTTAAATGTAAAATCGAATCTTTTGTTGATTTTCCAGATTGAAAACCTTACCGGTTTTTATGAATAAAATTATTTTTTATCAAAAAATTTTATTATTCGTTTTTTAATATTTTTTCAATTATTTCGGAAAAATCGGATGAACCTTTGCGCATATGTGTTGCGCAGCGTCATTAGTATGGCCTTCAATCACGCCGCGTCACTTCCCTTAGTTCTGAACACGCAGCTAGCACGTAAACATGTCTACAACAATAGCATCTCCCGCCAAGTATGAAGTGCGTGTGGTAATTCGATTTCTTCAGGCTGAGGGGTGTAATGCGGCTGAAATTCATCGACGAATAAGTAATGTGTACGGTGAAACTTCAATGAGTGACAAACAAAGTGCGACATTGGTGCAGGAACTTTAAAGCAGGACGTACAGATGTTCATGATGCAGGCGGTCAGGGAATGAAGCGAGTGTCAACCGATGATCTCGTTGAGCGAGTGGATGAGGCAATTCGAGAAAATCGTCGGTTCACAATTTCTGTATTGAGTGATTCGTTTCCTGAAATTTTAAGGTCAGCTCTCTACACTGTTATGAGTGAGAGACTTCAGTACCGTAGAAACATGGCTGATATCTCGGCGGCTCCGTTCTATAACGAGGGTATTGGAAAGTTGGTACTACGCTACGACAAATGTCTAAATCGGAGTGGCGACTATGTAGAGAAATAGAGTAACTATGTTGTTACAAATAAAAAATTTTTTATTTTCACTGTGGTTTTAATTTCGTGACCGATCGGACCTCGAAAAAAAATAACCCTCGTACTTAACAGACTTATAGGTCTGTAATTTGCCGGTTTGTTTTTATCTCCTGATTTATGTATTGCGATTATTTTGACTATTTTAAATTTAGTAAGGAAATATCTTTTAATAAAACATCTATTTATTATGTGTTCAAGTGGTTTTGGTGTGTAGTTACGTTTCTTTTAAGCCAGTAAAAACCTTTAAAGCCATCGATTTCAGGTGATAACTTATTTTTTAAATTTTTTATTTCTTTTAATATTTCAGTAATATTTATTGGGTTAAGAAACAGGCTATTAATAGAGGGCGGGGTTAAATTTGTTTTACTTTTGTTTATTTTCAGAGTTAAGTATTGTGTGACCAAATAAATCCATAAAATTTAATATTTTTTCAACTTATTAGAATTCCACCAAAATAAAAATTTTATCAGCCAATTTAAAAAAATGCTATTTTCTTCTTTGAGTTATAATTTCTTTTCACAAGTTGAAAAACAACGGGTACAAAATAATACATACTTTTATTTTGCAAACAGTAACATTCTCTTTTACTGTTTTTTGTCTAGAAATGATTGAATGTCAAAACTGGGACTTGGTTATGATAGACTTCGTTTAACGGAAGCTCGGTTAAGAATACCTTTATTATATATCCTTAAATCATGTCATTGTGTAACGTATGTTATAATAAATTTATACAAGGCTATATCTATTAAAATTAGGTCATTGTTTTACATATATATATATTTATACACCGATATATTATTATTAGGATATAAAACAAGTTTACACGAGAATTAATATCAAACTTAAGATTTTGTAAAAATTATTTTCTTTAAATTTAATTAATTTCTATTGCAATACCATATTTTGTTTCATTAAAATAAAAAATATGTCTGACTGGTATGTTAAAATTTAATTATATGAAGTTTATATTTGATTTTTATATAACTTTACATATACATTTATATTTGCAATTTATATTTATAATATATATTTTGCAACTTTCTCTCGATGCCTTATTTATTTTCGTACTTAATTATCATATTTTTCTCAGGTGTATTATTTTCATTATATTACTAAGTGTAATATAAGAAATTTAATATTTTTTATTGTTATATAATTTTTACGTAACGGTTTATAATAGTTATATAAGTAACTATGTAACAAGTAACGTTCGCCTTACATCAATAAAAAAAAGATTTTTGGGTCTTATTTCTAAAGAGGCCATTTTCCTTGCATTTCATTTTTTGCATTAATAATTATTCTATATATAATATTTAATGATTAAGTTTATAATGCACAATATTAAATTGCTAATTTCGTTTCTTATCTGTCTCTTCTATAATTATATTTCAATCTGTCTATCTTATGATTATATTGGTGGTGTTTATTCTGCACAGTCAATTATTTCAATTCTGTACTGCTGTGCTTGTCGTTATTTCGTATTTTTATCCGACGTAGTTTTGATGATTTAATCGATGGCGGCTCCAGTTGAACAACATGCCGTGAGTTTTTTTATAAGTCAAAGAAATTTTACATTATCCTAGGTTTTGCGTACAGAGTCATGAAATATTTCTTTCGTTTAGTGACAGGAAAGATAAATGGCGTTATGCAAAGGCGAATTGTCAAAATTCTGCTCGTTAAAGAAGCGGTACTGGCTGCAATCCAGCTAACTGAAATTAGAATTTCTTTGTTGTTGCACCACTTTTAATCCAGCTTCGTTAAACGAGGTATCTTAAATACTTTCCCGGTTCCCCCATCCATTTTTTTCTAGACAAAAATTGATATAAAAGGTTGTTACTGGTTTTTTTTTTTAAAAAGAAAAGAAGGTATTTACTATACTGTATTCGTTGTTCTTCAACTTGTAAATAAAATAAGCGCTAGGGAAACTGAAAGAAAAGTTTGAAAATGGAATAGGAATATACCAGTTTGAAATTTTATAACGAATAATTTGGTACGGATTGTGCCGCTGTAACTGATGGAAAAATGTTTTAAGTGTGTGCAGATATGAAGAATGAGTACTTCGTACTCATTTTTAATAGGCGGAAATGACGTGAACGTCGTAGTAGACGAATCTCTATTTTCAAAGCGAAGATACAATTTAGGTTCCTTAGCAGTGGGTGTTTGCGAGAATTTGCAGAGAATCCAAAAAATGTTTCGTATATTCGATCTCCGTTCAAACGAAAGAGGAGTTTTTAACAGTTATAAAGGAGTGTATTACACCTTTCGTTTTCCTGTTTAGCCTCCGAGGATCACCATCAGGTATTACTTCAGAGAATCATTGAGGTTGATATATATGAGTGTAAGTGTAGTGTAGTCTTGTACAGTCTCAGGTCGACCATTTTTGAGACGTGTGGTTAATTGAAACCCAACCACCAAAGAACACCGGTATCCTCGATCTAGTATTCAAATTCGTATAAAATTAACTGCCTTTACTAGGCCTTGAACGCTGGAACTCTCGATTTCGAAATCAGCTGATTTGCGAAGACGCGGTCACCACTAGACCAACTCGGCGGTCATTACTAGAACAACTCGGCGGGTAGTGTATCAGACCTGGGACGAATATAATCTCTGATTTTTGGTGGAATTAACACGATATACGTAATTAATAAGGTTACAATTTTACACATCAAACTGGGACTGTATATCCCACTCGGCGGCGAAGTATCTAGTATGGTTAGAAAAGAACGGATCATTTACCGCACATGTAGAGGAAACTGCCAGGAAAGAGGTGAGCGGGTGGTATTAGCGTTGACTATGCTCATGGGCAATAAAGGTGGCCCGGAGTCTGGAAACATGAGGCTGTTGTATTATACGCCTCGATGTTATTATATTGGGCACCCGTATGGGCGGCTGCATGGGCGAAGAGTGGCAACAGGATGAAGTTGCTGCGCCAACTACGCAGGCTTAACCTAACTGTTATAGCGGGATATCTTACCATCAGTTCCGAGGCGGCAACAATGAGTGCGGGAATAACCCCGATAGACCTGCAGACCTGGATGAGATCGGTCATTGCGTTGGGACGGGATAGGAAGAGGCAATCAACGACATGTTTCAGCTCTGGAATACAAATGGTTAACCACCGAGACAGGTCGGTGACATTCCGGCATATTCAGGATGTCGGGATCTGGGCAGAACATAATAATGGTGATACGGGCTATGAATTAACCCAATTTCTTTCTGGGCACGGTTACTTCGCGCCGACTTGTACAGATTGGACAAAGTGACACAAGAAACTGCAATGACTGGGGAACTGGACACGGCCGAACACGTCGTCTTTCGTGTTTTAGATGGAAGGATCTGAGGGTTCAGATGATGGACCGAGATGACTTATAAGTGAACGACATCATTATAACGATGCTGAAATAAAGAAACATCGGCTAGAATTTCTAGAGCTGTGTCAACAATAATCCGGACCAAAGCGGTAGAGAATAGGACCAGACCGGCTGGGAGTTTGGGCTGACACGAACTGCTGATGAAGGATGGTGGTAGATGGCCAGCCTCGGGGTGGACAGCGGGGCCTCCTCGTAGTCGTCGTTCATCTATCGCCCCCTGAGGAAGTCATTGCTACTGTTCTAAGTCGGCACTAGGTGTGCCCGAGCGGTTGCACGGGGACTGTGTGCATACCGCATGGATTAGGCCCGGCCCCCGTGTGACTAGAGGGGAGGTATTTTAGCGGGTGTGAGCCCCGCATTGCTGTCAGAGCGGGCCTGGCGACGCGACGGCTGGTTGAGCTTTTCCTTCCAACTACGGGGAAAAAAAGAAAAACAAAAATAAAATGTTAATCACTAGGTAACTTTCGAGATACAATTACCGGGGCGCGTAGAAACATAGTGGAGAATGTATTGTCAGTAGCGAAAAGATGGAATCGCAAGTGTGATACTTCGAAATCTACGCTATGCAAATTTTCCTGGCGTCCACGTAATATCGACATTTATTCGATCAAATTTTGCAGGATATCGCCTTGTTTTAGTTTTCTTCGATAATGAATATAAGTAAGACTTATTTATTATTATTAATATATCAATTTAAAAATGTATCCGCTTTCGAAATAAGGTCAGATTTTTTTCCCGATACCAATAATATTGTGAAAATTTTTCTTAGGCTCTGAACTGAATTCAATGGAAAGGTTAGATCAGAAATTTTTAATTGGGTAGCCCCCTCACCACCAGTTTTTTTTCCAAGATTAAAAAAAATAGTTGTTAAAATCTGTTTAAATGTTCAGATTTAATTTTTTTATTTTCTTCGGAGAGGGAAATGCAATCATTCAAATTTGAAATATCGAACTGTCATGTTATTAATGGAAAAAATATAATGAAAATTAAAATAATGTATCGATTTTTATTTTTATTTTTTTTTTATTTAACTAACAGAAATTTAAACATGAATTTGCACTTAATTCTCATTAAATATATTGTACTGTACGACGTATTATATAAAATGGATTTTAACTTGGACAATTTATCAAATAATCTTCCTTTTATTTTCTTTCTTTATCGCTTATTTTTTATCTCTCTTTCTTCTCTTTCTTCCGCTTTTCAATTTTATTTCATCTTAATTATATTAAGTATTTAATAGTATATATTATCGATAATTAATGAGGCTGTCGATTATTATAAATGTTTTACTGTTGTTTACTAATGTAATAAAAGAAATGTAATTTTTTTTTACAGAGAGCTTACGATTTATTATCATTTTACAGTAATTCATTGATTAAGATTTCAGTTAAAAAAATGTTATATGACTAAGACGTTTTTATTTATATAAATATTATTCTACTAACGTTAGTGTAATATTTTATTAATATTATGTCGCCTGGAGCCATAAATTGTTTATTTATTCAATGCGGGTACCTTATATTACGTGATAAAAATTCTTTTTTTTGTGATTTTATTCTGTAATGCTTAATTGTCTATAATAGTGTTTGTTTTATTACCTAAAAACGCTTACATAAAAAGGTTTTACGCATGGAAAGTATAAAACTTTTAAACAATTACTAAATCCTAAAATAGAAATCTATTATGTTATTAAAAGTCTACTGGCACGTGGCGATTTTTTTTTTAAGAGATTAATTTATAAACTGCTTTTAAAAATATGTTTACGCTTTTTACCTGTTTATATTAAGTTAAACAATTAATTATTTAACACAGAACGTGTACAACAAAAAAATCTGTATAGAAATTCAAAATTAAGGTATTCATCCAGAAGCAATTTTCGTTGTAGAATGTTTGACAGAGATATACACGAGCCTTTTAAAAGAAAACTAAAATAAAGAAAAGAGATTCTTAAGGGAAGTTTTTTTCTATAAAGGACACACACTCTTAATATAGAGGTGGCCCAAAGAAATGGGAAGATGTGAAATAATTAGAAAAAATGAAGTAAAATTACTAACATTTATTTGATGTTGAAAATCTGTTCTACAAGAGTGAAAATTTCAATGTACATTGTTTTTTTAAAAATTACTTAAGTACTGTCCATTTATATGTAATACATATCACATTTACAGAAATAATAAAATTCTTATGATTATTCGTTGTTTAATAAATGAAAGCCGGTAAGACTTTTGTGTTAAATTTGTCTTACTACATAGAACGCTTAAACATTGTTTATTATCTATTATTGTATATCTATTGCCTGTTTCACATATTTAACACGTTTTTTTTTTTTTTTTTAAATAAAATTCTAAATTAATAACAGATTTTGATAATAGAAATGTAGTGTCTTACCTTTTTTGATATCAGTATCGTTTTGTTAAAAACAGTTTTATTTATATTACAGAAATTTTGGTTTTTTTGAGCGGAAGAAATGATATCTGCGATACTCGTACCGTACGGTTTACAATTTCATTGTAATTTTTTTATTTTATTGTTATTTATCATTATCATTGTATTACCATGAGGGTAACGAACACTGTACCAGGGGGCACAACCCAGACGGGAATGGCGAGCTCTGTGGGGGTTCAAGGTTTGGAACCTTCTGGCTAAATGGTAATAGTGAGCTCTGCGGCCCTGGGGTCGGCCCCGGGAACCTCTGGATTGGTTTCATGGGTCCAGAGGGTGAACTCCCTTGGCCAGACTTTCGGGCTAGCCCCGACCAGCTAATATTTATATATATATATATATGTATGTATTGACAATATAAAACACATCCATCTTCCAGTTACTTTCCCCCTTCTTCTGAATGAGTTGGCCTCGGAATAATCTGTATAGTTTTAATATCAATATAGGAAAATATTTATTTAATTTAGTAGATATATAATTTAAAATACTTTATTATTTATTCTAACATAAATTTTATTTTTGTTTCAGGTAAATTTTCAGAGTTTAATCTTCTTTTACTCATGGAATTTCTTTTACTAATTCATTTGGTCAGTACGCTTTAAATTCATTTTTACATATGACAGTAAATATTTTTATCCAGTACATCAATAAATTTCACAGTTAACAGAGCAAACTTTTAAATGCTTAATTACGTCTTTATTTTCCGCACACAGAAATTTCTGATTGTCAATTTTTTTGCCTTCCTTCGATAAGTACGAATAAAAAGCTTTATTATTATTATTTTTTAAGAAGAGAAATGTTTTTAAATTATGTTTATGAAAATTTTCTGTTAGTAAAAAAAAAAAAAATTATACAGTTTTATCGCTTATAAACAAAGTTAAACTGGAAGAAGTAGCAAAGTTTAGGCATATTCTGTTGGTACAAATAAAGATAAAAATTCTTATAAACATAAATTTGGAAAGGCTTCCTTAGCAATATAGAGTGGCGAAATATTTCCCCCTGATTGCTGCTCCGTAGATGAAACTTTAGCCAGACTATAATTTTTGGGACCCAAATAACTTCAGTAATTATTTTATGAAATATAACCGAAAAATTGAGAAAAAAAAATAGGTCTGAGAATCTTTTTTTTAGTAGCGTTTGAGAAGTCTGGGGGTAAAATAACAAAAGATCGGTGTCGAAAATACACTATTTTATGTTTGACGTAAAATAACTTTGTTAAATATGTAATAAAGACATCAAAGTTTTTGGTAGTTTTTGTCGGTGTAGTCGTTGTTGTGCTGTCTGTAATGTACCTGCAACAGACCTGAGGAAAAAGAATGGGAGGATGAGGAAGTAGTACTCTATCAGGCGGTTGATTTTTATTACATATATCCTTTTTCACAGCACTTATCTGTACTTTTGACCATAGCGCCGAAGGAGAACGTTGGACGACACAAACCTCAGATCTCGCCTTCGGTTAATCTTATCTTCTGGTGATTTTATTCGACGTAATTCTCGTCTTCATATAGGGAAAGGCAAAGAAGGGGCGTGGTTTAGGTTATCCGATATCTCGTAGCCTTGCCAATCACAGTGGTTCGTCAAGGACAGCATGAAGTCTTTTCCTCACTCCTTTTGGGAATGGATCCTATTTGCAGATATCTATGAGACGCTGGTGTTCAGACGCGGTAGCCCTCCCAGAGTCTTTGCGCTTGTGTACCACATCTGCTTCCGATGAGGTCTTTATACCGCGTAGTAGCGTAATGTGGCATGTTTTTTTATGACCTTGACACTCATCATTAGTTAATTATGTCCGGTTTTGACAAAATTTGTCTGTTTGTTTGCAACTTCATTACGCTAGGACCAATCAACCGATCGCTTTCAGATTTTCGGGATTCATTCGTGTTATCCCAGGGAAGTTTTTAAGCCATAGATCAAGGCCCTACTCCCCGTGGGGGTGAAGTTGTGAAATAGAGATATTCATTAAACAAAAATTAATCCTTTTACTCCATTATATTTCGGATTCCTTGGTAGCAGAAATATAAAGAAGAAAAATTACGAATTCTTTTTTCTTTACTGAAATAATGTTTAATATTCACACTGCTATAGTTACTATTATTCTTTGGTTTCTCTATTCTTTTATTCCTATTCTTTTTTTTTCATATATATAACGTCCCTTTGAAAAGGGACGTTAATACCCTCTTAGAAGAGATCGAATCAGGTGCCGCTAAGCGTAACCGGATTTCACGACAACAAGAAACCAAAGAAGAATACTAATTTATTCCTCTAGCCCATTGATTCTCAAACGTTTTCGCCTACATTGAGAATCAAACATTTTCTAGCGCCCCCCAAAATTTTTAAATTACCATCTATCTGTTAATTAAACATACCATCTATACATGATATCTTGGATTAAGCTGAGAGGATGTAGTCTCAATTTTTAAAGATTTCAATACCTTGTCACAAAATGAACAAAAGCCAAAATCTGCAATGTTACATTAAAGATTCACAATTTATCATTAAAGCTAAATCAAAACCCTTTAATTTCCATATTTATTTAAATCAATACGTTGATTAGATCGGGAGATATGCAACATTAAAAACAAAAGTGGCCTTTTCTCTTTAAAGTGGGGTATTTCGGTTCAGAAAAATCGTAGATACATAAAAAAATAAATTAAAGCTAAAAGCTTTTAAGTTAAGTTTTAAGATTGTAATGCAGTTAACTGAAAAAAATTCGTTTTCCCATGCGCTCGATCAAACACGAAGAAATATTTTCAAATTTTTAAAACTTTTCTTGTCGCTGATTTTTTTTTTAATTTGATTAGTTTTGAAACCTGAAGTATACTGTCAAAAAGTAGAGTATTTAAGCTTTAATTTATTTTTTGATTCGTCTCTTTAAGCCGCTTGGTTGCAAAATTAAAATAATTTGAATACAATCATTTTTTATCATAAAATATAGGTGTCCCTTTAATTTTTTGTACTAGTGTATTAAGGTATTTAATTTTAGTTTGAAATATCAGGAAAACATCATTTTTGCCTTAAAATCAGCCATCGATTTCCTAGACCGCCTGAACGCCCCCAATTTTCTGTGTGCCCTGTATCGCCCCCTGAAGACCTCCAGCGCCCACAAGGGGGCGTTATCGCCCTCTTTGAGAACGATTGCTCTAAGCCTCTTTTCTTCCCGCCGTTCCTTCTTTCAACCTCTTTTCTTTTCCGGTAGAAAGGTTTCAAAAACGTTACGTATTTTGTGTATCTCTTATATTCAATTCTTTCCAGGTGGCCGACCCATCTTTACTTAAATTTTTTTATCACTTTAACCGCATCGGCTACTCCTGTGCTTTGCGATTATATTTTCACATTTAACATTCTTCTTCTTACCGAACATACTTCTTTCCAGTGATCGTTGGGTAAGTTGCATAATTTATATGGATTTCATAGGTATCGTCCAAGTTCGTGAACAGACAAGGTGTTAATAATTTTTCGTTTTGTATACATGTTTGTTTTTCATAACGAATTTAAAGGACTGTTACTTACTATTTTCCAAGAGTTATATCCTTCTTTCGATCTTTTTTCCTGTTCTTTTTTAAAGTTCATCGGCTGATCTAAATATCCCGTTTTGTTTTCTCAATGTAGTTTTTTTTCTACGAGTTTTAATTCTGAACTCTATTTGTGAAAAGAACAGCCTTATTTTTTCAATTAATTATTAAATTAGCTGCTTGGCCTTACTTTTCCAATATTTTATTTACATTTATAGGGATAAAGTAAATAATAACAGATCATTGACAAAACTTTGATTTACATAAAAGATTTTGTCAATCATCTACTGCTAATTCTAATTTCAAAATTTTTCTGTCAATTCCAGATTTATAAATACGTACTTTCTACAATAAAACATTGCACAAAATCGAGGATAAAGGATATATCTACATATTTACTACCGTGATCCGTCAAAATAGTCCAAGACTAATTGCCAAGATAAAAAGCCCCGAAAAAATTTTATATTTTACGTTAATTATACGAGATTAGCGAGCGTGTAGGTTATGTTTGGTTTAAATTTCCTTTTTTTTTACCAGGGTTTGTCGTAATTTATTTTCTTTAGAAATTAGTATCGGATGATTTTTTTATTTAATTTCTATTTATCTTTTAGAATCCCCACCAGAGCTTATCTGTATTTATACATATAGTCTTGAGCAATTTTAGAATAGGCTATTTTGTCGGGGCTGTTTTGATCGTGGAATATTTTTAAAATAGGCTAGTTAGTCTTGGGTTATTTTGACCGGGTACTATGTACTACATATTAATAATAACCAATCTTTTTTATTATAATTACGTCTAAAAATACAGTTGTAAAGTATTAAGATTTAATTATAACTAATTCTAAGTATAATAAAAACATAATTTATATGTTTTATTTTATATTAGTAAAGATATCTGTATAGTTAACTTATTTGCAAGATGTTCTAACAAAATGGGGTCGATGTATTTTATGGTTGGCAACTTTATCAATATATCATCAATGTACAGTTATTATTATTGTTATTATACGAGAAGTTTTAAATTGAACAATATAACTTTCAATATTATTATTACTATATTTACGTAGCACGAGTCTGGTATAGTTTTATGATAGGTAGTATTCGTTATATTTATATCGTTATATTTAGTTACATCTATTTTATCGTTTATAAAATATTTTCTTTTCTTCTTTACGTAATAGATTTACTATTTAAATGTTCAGCTAACTGCACTGATAAATAATTATTTACTTAAAAAATAGCTTTTAAAATGCTATTCTAATGGTTTGTTAATTGCTTTAATGTTTATTTATGACTTAAAAATGTACATACATTAAAACTACTTTTATCGGGCTCTTTATGTCACCTACTTTTTAAAGTTAAATACGAGTAAATTATATACTTTGTAAAATACTAATGAGTTAAATCTATTCATCAGATATTTGAAACTGAAAAACGTTTGCTTTATTAATTTATTCTATTTTATTTTTTGTTTATGTTTAAAGTTTATGGGTTGCAGTATTCGAGATATATATATATATATGTTGGTATTATATCAAAAGATATTGACAAAATCGTTGGAGGACAAATTTTATCATATCGTATAAATTCATGAACGTGAATCAAAGATCTTAGTTATATACTTATTTTCATCAGTAATATCACTAAATACTGAATTAAAGATCCTAGAATAAATTGCTGATAATTTTATAAATTTTCACTGCCCGATCGTAATAATTTTTACGGTCTAATGTAAATGAAAAACTTTATTTTTTTTATTGTTGTTCTTGGTCAAACAACCGCTGCTGGAAATGTCATTTTCTGTACTATAAAGAGGAGATTGTTAAATGGACTTGGTAGCCTGAGATAAGGATCCCTTTTAGTCCCTTCTGGATTCCTTTAATTAATATTTTGTTAATTGGAAGGAATGTATTACCCTGTTCACACTTTTAATCAAATCTGATATGTAATTAGAACAGCAATAAATGAAACAATAACTTAAGATAACCATAGATAAATAATAAACGTAAATATCCATAAATATGAATAATGGAAAATAAAACAATTATAAGAAGATGTATTTCCAACAAACCCGATAATCATACCAGTCCATCAACAAGAGCAAGCACATGGAGTTTTTTGAATTTCTTAACGTCTTTACTCAAGTAAATTCAAAGCTAGATGATTAACATGCGTTTCCAGTCAGGATAAAAATCACAAAATTAGGCGTTCAACTGCTTCTCGAACGTATGGAATTCTTATGTAACCTTGTATCTCATATTTCTCGCGAATCTTGAGGCATTTGTTACGTCCGATAGTATTTTATTCTAGAATCGTTGAATGATCTCCACATTGCTGTTACTGTTGTTCCCCAGTGTTCAATGCTTCAAGTCCATTTCAGCTTCAAGAACTTTCTTTGTTGGACAAAGAAAGTTTAGCTCCTTTACTCAGTACCCAGTACAGCCTTTTAAACTTAATTTCAGGCGGCTTCCTTTTCTCCTTTAAATGATCTCTCCATGTTAAACGGCGATCTGAGTATGAGCCAAGGTACCTTACCTAACAGGTAAGAAGTATTCTTTTTTTCTGTTTAGCCTTCGGAACTACCGTAAGGTATTACTGTAGAGAATGAATGAGGATGTCATGTATGGAATATAAATGAAATGTAGATTTGTACAGTCTCAGGTCGACCGTTCCTGAGATGTGTGGTTAATTGAAACCCAACCACTAAAGAACACCGGTATCCACAATCTAGTATTCAATTCTATATAAAACCTTTACTACGATTTGAACCTTAGAACTCTCGACTTCGAAATCAGCTGATTTGCGATCATGAATTAACCGGTAGATCAGCTCTGTGAGATTATGAAGTACTGTAATACCGTTTAAATTAGAGGTTCCCAAACTTATTTTTCTCATAGACCACTTTCAAAATTTTGCTGGTTCCGATGGACCCCCTGCAGCTACATTTCTACCATATTTCCAGTCGACGGAAAATGTGAAGATTAGATCTAACTATGAAAATTTGCGTTACGGCTTAGTTCCACGAACTAACAGCTTCCGAAAAAAAAGTGAGAATTGATCGGTTAATTTTTGATCGACTGTGCTGTGAGTGGATGTCAAAAAGTAAAGTTGGCCGATCAAAAAAAAGTGCTTCCATCCAACTTTACATTTTTGACATCTACTCGCAGCACAAGAAAGCAATCGATTCTCACTTATTTTATTTAGAAAACTTCCCATTCAGAGTGGTAAAAAGCAAAGGAAAAATAGTATATTTTTTTTGTTGCATTTATTCAAATATGTAATCATTACACTATTAATTATTATTGTTACCATGACAATCACAAAATAGTTACAATTCTGATTCTCAAAACATTATCTGCCTAGATTGATACGCAAAGTCAAGCAAACATTTTACTTCTTCACTATCGAAACCAGATGAATTCTCGTCGACCCACGCTTACGAATTGTGAACCCCCAATTTTTTGTCACGTCAACGTAGACCCCCCGTCGAGTCTCCCGAGGACCCCTGGGGGTCCACCTAGACCACTTTGGGAATCAATGGTTTAAATGAACATTTGGTAATTATGAGAGAATATTATGCATTACATTTCACCACTCTTTATGTAGATTTTTACTTAAGGAAACTATGATGTTATCTGGTTATTTAGTAGCTTCTTTTTCTTGTTTAACCTCCCCGTAACTACCGTTCAGATAATACTTCAGAGGATATCTACGAGTGTAAATGAAGTGTAGTATTGTACATTCTCAGTTCGACTATTTCTGAGATGTGTGGTTTTAATTGAAACCCAACTACCAAAGAACACCAGTATCCATTCAAATCCGTGTAAAAATAACTGACTTTACTAGGACTTGAACGCTGGAACTCTCGATTTCCAAATCAGCTGATTTGGGAAGGCGCGTTCACCTCTAGACCAACCCGGTGGGTTGGTTATTTAGGTTTGATATAAGCAAACAGTTTTGTTAACATAAGGGAAAAATATTTCTAAAATACATACTGATGAAAATAAAAGTTTATTATATACCTAATTACAGTTCAGAATTTTACTTTTTCCTTATTTTCAAGATGACTATCATATGTTAAAAAATAACCTTGGCGGAGTGGTAGCGTCTCGGCCTTACATCTGGCGGTTCCGGGTTTGAATCCCCCGATCAGGCATGGGATTTTTCATACTTAGAAAATTTCCATTTTCATATTCCTATCCACCTGCTTCGAGCTTGTGCAATGAGTTAACTCATCAAGCGATGAAAAAAGTAATAATTTAAAAGAAATGTGATAATACAAAAAAATAAAAGTCACTATCCGTAAACAAAGATTACAATTTTATGGGTATTTATACAGAATGAGCGAAAACAGATTAAAAAAATAATTATTTAACTTTTATAATAGTAGAACTATATAACTAGCTGGTTTAAAGAAGCAGAAAATAATCGTAAAACTTTAAAAAATCTCCAAAGAAACCTATCTAAATAGAGACCAGTTTAGAAAATTAATCAAAGATTTTAAGTTTCCAGAGAAGAAGGATAAGAGGAGTGTAAGAAGAAACAGGACCGAGGAAGAAGAAGAACAACAGAGTGAAAAAATAAAAAAAATATTGGGAAAACAAAAGAAGTTCCAAACTATTAGGCAAACATGATCTTCTTAGTGGTCCGGACAAAAAAGCGACTTTATTTGATGCTTTGTCAAAAAGATACGTTTAGTTAGATGTAGTTTTTACTGGATTCCAATCGAAGGTATATAATATCACAGTACAATTTCTCTCTCTGGTAAAATGTCTAACATTAATGCAGTCCAGTGAACAATTTAATCTTTTCTGTTTTCTTCATCACCATATAAATAGCTAATATGTAGGTTTAATGTTTAGAAACTGTACACGGTATTTCTAAAATTGTAGACTGGCTATACTTTTTCGGATTCTACTTCTAAAACTAAACAAAAAATATCTTTAGGAAAAATGGCAATTTCTTCTTCGTTCTCCCCCTGTTCGTCATTTTATTATTTTTTTTTTTTACTTTTAAGGCCGCAAAGGACCACTTTATTCAGAATAATTCAAGTATTTTTTACCGATCTTTTGGCCTTTAAGTTCTTAGCTTTTATTTTCTCCCAATATTTAGTCATTCTTAATGATCTTGCTTTACGATCCTCTTCTGAATAAACCCTTTTTGTATGATTAAAAGTTCTTACTTTAAAGTTGGTATTCAGATCTTTAATAACAAATTTTAATTTTTCGGATTTATTAAGAATTAAATTTAATTCTTGCATGTCTTCTTTAATTTCTTTCATCCATAATGGCGAATTTTTTAAAGACCAAAATCGATCGATAATTCTCTTAGTAATCCAATCCTGCGGTAATCTTAAGAAGTGTGCGCAGAAAGAAATTCGCTTCTTTTTCATAGTATCAATTAAGGATTCCAAGTTTTCGTACAGAAATTTATTAGGCGATAATCTGTACTGATTTTCGTGTTTATATTTTTTGTTTATGCAGGTTCTAAGAATCCTGCGTTCAACTTTAAGCAAAGGTTCAGTCCTATTTTTCTGATTTAATCTAAATAAAATCTCGCTCGCGTAAGTAATTACCGGTTTAACCACAGCTTTGTAATGTCTAATTTTAGTGTTAATCGAGAGCGAGTTTTTGTTGTAAGTATTTTTGGTTGCTTGTAGCAGTTTAAATAATTTATTAAGTCTTTCAGTCTTTGTTATTTTTATTTAAAACTTTATATCTCAAGTTCGGATAGACGAATCACATTAAGCGACTTGGTAATAAAGTTTTTAAAAAACTAGCAAATAATCAGGACATATATACCTATGCAAATTACAAAATGGTGGCCTTGTTTATTTTTTAAACAATTTTTAAACTTTTCCTGAAACCAAATTGGTCTTCTCCTAACACTTCTTCCACTCTCCTCTCAATTCTTCTGTATAGAATTCTAGTTAAGATTTTTGATGCGTGACTAGTTAAACTAATTGTTCTGTATTCTTCACATTTATCTGCCCCTGCTTTCTTTGGTATCATGACTATAACACTTTTTTTTGAAGTCTGACGGAAATTCCCCTTTTTCATAAATATTACACATCAGTTTGTATAATCTATCAATCGCTTCCTCACCTGTACTGCGCAGTAATTCTACAGGTATTCCGTCTATTCTAGGAGCCTTTCTGCCATTTAAATCTTTTAATGCTCTCTTAAATTCAGATCTCAGTATAAACATCGGGCATACATAAAAAAGGAGTTGATTTCTTTTAAATGAAAGATTACGGACTTCATAGATATAAAAAAAATCTAATTCGGCAAAAAGTTTCTGTTTATTGCAAGGATGGTTTTTCTTTTTTAAATGCGACTGCTCCTGCGGCAGTAAACCGCACATTTCTATTCTACAAATCGTGGATACACAAAATTTACTTCTGAAATAGTCGAAAGTTCATTTTTTAATTATTTATCGATATGCCAAATAAAAAACAAATATCGATCGTTATTTAAAGTTATCGATTAACAAAGTTTTAAAATTTCTGTTTTTTTATTTCCTTGTACGAAGTAAAAAAAATAATGTGATCGCGAAAATTTCGGTTTTCAAATTTCAACGGAAATATCCCAAATCTAAGTTAGTTCAGGGACGGGAACTAGCCCGTCCCTGAATCCATTCTGATTAGTTTCAGCGTGACGTCTATACGTACATATATATGTATCTCGCTTAACTCAAAAACGATTAGTCGTAGAATGTTGAAATTTTGGATTTAGGACTGTTGTAACATCTAGTTGTACACCTCTTCTTTTGATTGCAATCGACTGAACCGAAAGTGTCCAAAAAAGCCCAAAGTCCAAAAAAATTTGGATGTTGAACTTTTTCTTAACTGCAGTAATCAGCCATCATTGAAAGCTTTTCAATAATATAAGTAGTACTTATTTTCAATGGTTCTAGAGTTATAGCCAGATAAACTCTTAATTAATGAAATATTTGTATCTTACAAGGGCACATCAGATCGAATCAGACTTCATCTCCTTTTTTTTAAATTTAATTTTAAATTTAAATATATTCATTTATTAATAATTAAATCTTTGATTTGTTTAAATTTTTGCGATAAATAATTTCAATTTTAACAAAAAACAAAAAATGGAAAAATATCAGCCGTTATTAATGAAATAAAATTTTATGTACTTTTCATTAAAAAAAAAAATTGTGTATTTATAATTTAATAGGCGTAAATAATTTTTAAGTGAAACATATAAAAATTAAATTTAGGAAAATGATAAATCTCAATTTTTAGTAACTTTTGAAGTCTTTACTACTTTTCTACACCCATCATTAAGGCCGTAAACCGTGAATTTACTGCGCAAGCGTTATTGAGTACAGATGTTTTAAAAAAACTGAAGAGTGTGTTCTCTTTGTAAATGTTTTTGAGATGCATTTTTGGTCCATAAGTTGTGGATCGATACACGGAGCTGTAGCTAAAAAATCACTAGAATAAGTTCATCGCGGCGAAATGCTAATATTTATGTACTTAAAATATTTCAGTAAAATACTTAATATTATCACAAACATGAGGATACGAATATGTCAAGGGTCCAGAAAGCAGAGCCCTGGCCGGCTAGTTTAACATAAAATTAAAAAAATAATTATCTCTTAATAATTAATTATCTTGTATTTCATGTATAAATAATCAATTAAACTATTAAACGCATTCTACAATCCTTGGATTTGGTCAGTCTTGTACTTATTGTACAAAAGTACAACAAGGCACCCATTTCTTTTTAATACAATTATAACATAAAGATTTTGAAAAAAAATACTTTAATTTTAAATATTCAGTCTTTATCCTTTGTAGTAAACTGTCGATTTTGTTTTTTTTTTTCTGTGGTGTGTTGTAACATGGGATTTATCACGATGAGAAATATCCTTTCTTGGACGGATATTAGTTATTGAAAAAAGGCGGAGTGTCTGGCTTTTGTATTATTTTACAGTGTCTCAATATTTTATGTCACTGAATCCATATATTTTCTACGTTCTATAATAATTTATTTTTTTTATTATTATTTTAATTAAGGTATTACATATGATAGCGTATACACGACAAAAAAGAAACAAATGAAATAAATATTTTGACATTGGAATGACGAGTAAAAATGATTTGTGGAAATTAAATTTGTCAGGGGGGAACTGACTGACTGATTGATTGCTGTATATTTATGCTCTCTGTTTGTTTAATCTAATCGTTAACTCTGTCTATTCTAATAAACAAAAATGACAAATTGTAATATTTCGTTTTTGGTCAATGTATAATATTGTATAAAACAGTTGTTCAGAAAAGAAACATTTAAAATATTACCTCCACATACTAACATTCGTCTTTGTACGTTATCTTTATATTCCGTTCAGTTTAGTAGATTTTTGTATATTTTATTTTAAATTGGTCTCTTCTAATATTTTATTATTTAATGCCTAAACAAATGAGTTCTTATGAAATCTTCACTCGCTGGAGGCAGTATATATTACGTATTGTTTCAAAACATTAAGGGGTAATTCAAAAATATAAAGAAAAATATAAAATTAAATTCCCTACTTAATATAGAGAAATGTATATACAGGTGTCCCATTTAAAACGCAACCCAACCGTATATTGGTAGGTATTGAAATAATAAAAGGGGATGTGTAAATGTAAATGTAATTTTTATTATTACCATCCATTACCTTACATTTAGAGTAAATGTTGGAAGTGGGCGCCATCTTCTTGAATACAAGCTTCAATTCTTTTTACAGCGTTTCTTACAACTTTTTTCAAAGTTTCTGACTGGATATTTAATACAGCTTGTTCAATATTGACTTTCAATCGTTCAAGTGTTCGTAGTTTGTTGCTATAGGCTTTTTCTTTGAGGTAACCCCGTAGAAAAAAATCCGCCGCAGTCAAATCTGGAGATCTTGGTGGCCACAAGCCTCGACCGATAACACGATTACCAAAGAATTCCTCGACGAAATCAGAATTTGAACCTGCGTAGTGCGATGTCACACCGTCATGTTGTAGCCAGCAGTGTCTGTCTTCCTCTTCCAAGAGTGCGATGAACTGAAATAAAATATCCTGATATCGTTCTGTATCATATTGTGGTGTACTCGAAAAAAATAGGACCGATTATTTTCTTCCGCGATATCGCGCACCACACGCCCGACTTCTGCGGGTGTAATTGTTTTTCGTGATAAACGTGGGGATTTGGCGCTCCAAATTCTACTGTTTTGGCTGTTTACGTAGCCGTCCAAATGAAACCGTGCTTCATCTGTGAAAGGTAACGAATTCATAACATTAATTCCCTCACGCAGAAATCGACGGAACCGTTGACAATATTGTAGCCGTTTTTCTTTGTCGGGCTCAAGAAGTCGATGAACCGTTTGAATGCGATAAGATCGTAATTATAATCGTTTGGTCGCCCGATGAACAGTTGATTTAGACAAATTAATTTCAGCAGACAAACGTCTTATCGATTTATTTGGCGAGGCGAGTAATCGGCCTTTGATTTCAGTGACTGTATCTGTATTCAACTCTGACGCAGATCTTTTGTGTTCCTTGTTATTAACAGTCTCTCTAAATTTTGCGACTAACCTTAATACTGATGTTTTGTTAGGAGCTGGTTTATCTGGGTACTTATGGCGAAACAAATCTTGCACTGCAGCCACTGATTTCGTACTGAAGTACGACTCCACAATGAAAACACGTTTATCTAGCGAAAACACGATCTTGTCTCTAGCAATACACTGAACGTTATGATTGCATTTTTGTCACTATCGGTAGTGTTCTACTGCGACGCCGCGATGTTCAGATGTTGGACGAGTTCATTTCAGTAACGAATAGGGGAGTAAGGTTGACTTTTGAAATTTCATGGATGAGTGATTGATGGGTTGCGTTTTATATGGGACACTCTGTACCTAAATTAATTTGTTGATTTATACTCTGTCCTACTTTTTCTGATGGTCGTGATGCACATATGTATGAATCATTCTCATGTGGACTGATATTTAGAAAAATAAAAATATTAATTTAATTTTATGAATGTGCAATTTTTGTTTAAAACAAGCAGGCAAAGTATCGAATGTCTTTCTCGGCTGTAAATAATAAAATTAAAACAATAAGAACCAAAAAAAAACAGAATTTTTAAAAATATTTTTTAGAGGTGAGGAGCAAATTTTAAGAAAAAAATTTAAGCTTAACAAATTTTCTTAAGTAAAGTTTTCTTTAAATATAACATCCTCTTCAGTATGGTTAAAATAAGAAAAAGAGAATTTAAAAAAAAAAAAACATTTACATTTTAAATCCGGGATGTAAAATTAAAAAAATAAAATTTAAACATTTCTTGATAGCTCTTTTTATGTATGAAGTATAAGCATTTAAAATTTTTTTGAAAAATATTTAAACCGAAGGATTTAAATAAAGAAAAAGAACAAATATATCTACATCTATAAACTTTTGAACTGACGGTAGGGGTTTTGAGGTCTGGGAGATGTAAAACGCGAAGATATGTCGAAATTTTCCGAAAATCGAATCATGTTACCTATTACTATAGGTAGCTTTTTTTATGAAATCTACCTAAAAAAAAAATTACAAAGAATTCTATGAAAAAATAAGATTGTAATAGAAATTAAATAATTTGCTGTTAGTAGGATATTGATTTTTGTTTGTTTTTTTTTAGTCCGTAAATCCATTTCATTTATTTATTTTTGTTGTTGCATTCTTTCTTTTTTATCTTTTAATTTAATAATTAATAAAAATAATATTTGTAAGAAATAAAATAATATTTTTTTAAAACATAATATTAACAATATTTATTCAGATGATAAATTTTCATATATTTTTTATGAACTACGGCAGTGTAAAATTTCAATTACAGTAGAAATTTTAGCAGTTGCGTTATGAATCCAGACAAAACAAATACAATGGAATGGAGTTGATTTTAACCGACCGACGACGAGAGACGGTTGAGTGGGCTGTAGTCGTTTGGTTAGTAAAGTTTTACTATAAGGGTACTATATATATATATATATATATATATATATATATATGGTAGTGTAGCACATAAAATTCAGAATCTGGTTCAGTTATGAACGTACAGGATATACATTTCATATGTACATACATACACACAATTATATGATGCGAGAAAAAGGTTACGTGTATTAGAAAAACACATTTTCTAGTACGTATATGCATAAATGTGTGTGTTACGTATTCAGTAGATTGCGGACCAACCGTTTATATCCATTCTGTATCGTTTATTTTATTATAATGTCTTTTTTCAGTCGAGTGTGTATTAACCGTTCGATCATTATATCTCTGTGATTCAATTTATAAAACTTGTTTTAATATAGCATAATGGAAGATACTATAATATTTACTTGAAGCAGTTCTTTTGTATATTCAGTCGGTTTTCTATTTATATATGTAAAACTGGAAATTAATTTATTATTGTATGACTTTTATCACTTCTTTTCCGTTTAAATTCTTATAAATTTGTTGTGTAATATTCACATTAATAATAAAAAAGCCGAAAACAAAGTTGTAATACTTTCCTGGCATTGATTACATATAGCGGAAAAATGATTCATGAAAAGGTTACCTATGATTTCTTTTTTGGGCTAAGGGTAATTTATGTTGCAAGCTTTATGTAAAATTATCATTATATGTTTAAATAAACGAAAATTCATTTTTTTTCTATTTACTGTTATCAGAATCACCTTAACAACAATTTATTTTTGATCTAAACAGCCTTCCTGTCTGGAACCCCTGTATTCATTAAACACGTGCTTGTATGAATAATAATGATAAATAAAAATCAAACTCTGTTCAACTTATAAAAATTATCAGCATAATGTAATTTTTTTTTTTTTTTTTCATTTCAACAGTTTGATCAGTACAGGTCCCACGAATTTAACCCACCGGGTTGGTCTAGTGGTGAACGCGTCTTCCCAAATCAGTTGATTTGGAAGCCGAGAGTTCCAGCGTTCAAGTCCTAGTAAAGCTAGCTATTTTTACACGGACTTGAATAATAGATCGTGGATACCGGTGTTCTTTGGTGGTTGGGTTTTCATTTAACCATACATCTCAGGAATGGTCGAACTGAGAATGTACAAGACTACACTTCATTACATATCATCTACTCTTACATATCATCCTCTGAAGTATTATCTAAACGGTAGTTACCGGAGGTTAAACAGGAAAAAGAAAAAAAAGGTCCCACGAATTTGCCGGCCTCCGTGACGCAAGTAGTAGTGTCTCGGCCTTGCATCCGGAGGTCCCGGACTCGAATCCCGGTGAGGCATTGCATTTTCACACACTACAAAAATTGTTATTCATCTCTCTGAAGCAATAACTAACGATGATCCCGGAGTTAAAAAAAAAGATTTTTCTATGCTTAGTAAGCGTAACTAAAAAAATTCCATTGAAATATGTAAAAACAAGAAAAGTTGGCTAAAATTTCTTTGTTTTGGCGGGGGGGGGGTTGAATTTTGAAGAAATTTTATTGTAATACTTTTATTAAAAGTTTAAATAGACAAAAAAATTGTTAAAAATTCAAATAATCGGTATTTTTAATCTTTCATCAGCCCCTCCTACCGTCCATATTGCCCCCAAAGTTTTATATTTTTTTGGGGTCACTACTACTATGCGTAGAAGAACGTAAAAAAAATATTCGGTTAAAAAATATACAATAAATAAAGGATACATTTTTCCAATTTTGGAGCAAATTTAAAAAAAAAAATGGTGGTAATTTAAGCATACATTGAGCATGTATTGAGCTTAATATAAGTGGAATTACTTATGTTGGCTTCCACAAAATTTGACCAACAAATTGCACCATATACACGAGTCTCTGTACAAAATTTTATCAAAATCGGTTTACCTACTTAAAAATTATTAAGCTTCAATCATGCGAACACATGTACATACGTACGAAAATTACTCCCCATTTTTTGTTTTTTTGGGTTCCCTGGATCCTTGAAAGGTTCAGAAGTGCAAAAAAACTCACCCCATTTCTTGAATGATTAACATACTTTCCTTCTTGCAGCATTGCTGTACGATGTAAGGAAACGAAAGATAATCAGAAAGGGTTTTCAGGATTCAAAATTGGGCAGTCTGATATTATTTCTTTTGCCAGAAAATATGATCCATGGTGATGGGCGGGAAATCCCTTTACGCTAGTTATGAAATTATTAGGATAGATACCGCTTACCTTATATGGATCTAAAACGTCTTTGTAGATTCCACCATGTTCAAAGCACAACTTCATGCGCCTTCTTGTCCGGTTGTTAATCCGCAACAGCATACCAAGTGTGATCAATATTCAAACGCTGACCGAATAGCTTTATGGAGCTGCTCGTTTTGAGGTTTCTGCATTTTCGGGTCTCTTTTTTCACAAAAACCCAGATTGTATTGTCAGGTGGTGGTGTGGTCAGGGCGTTTTACTGGCCAAGGCAATGGAGCCGGTAACTCTTTTGAACCACATTCAATCCAGCGATTCGGAAAAAAATGTATCGAGGCGTCTGCGGATATTTAAAGCAAAATACGCTGTAGCAAAGGTGTTGCTGAAACTTAATGATGTCAGCGGTCCCTTTTGCCGTTAATTCTGGAAGCAACGATCATTCTCCAGATAAATGTATTGAATTACTGCGCCATCGAAGAAATAAAGATTAAGGAGATGTTCAGATGTCATCCCAGCCCAAATCATAAAATTAGGCGGGGTTCAATTTCTTCAAAATAGTGAGGTTTGTCTTTTGCTCAGAAAAAAAACCATTTCGATTACAAGAGCTTCGATAAATTTCACGCTCGTCTGAGAACATAACGTTCTTTTTATCGTTTGCTCTCGGAAAGCGTTCAAGCAATAACTGATGCATAAATACATTGATCAAGGTTATTGTGACACGCTCATTTATTGTGGCTGGACGAAAACATTTAACGTTCAAATCTCGCATTTTCGATCTTGGAATGCCCCTAACTCTGCAGATCATTTGTACGTTGATTTTATCAGTGATAGGTGTCTCCACAGTAACCCACCGGGTTGATCCAGTGGTTAACGCGTCTTCCCAAATCAGCTGATTTGGAAGTCGAGAGTTACAGCGTTCAAGTGCTAGTAAAGCCAGTTATTTTTACATGGATTTGAATACTAGATAGTGGATACCGGTGTTCTTTGGTGGTTGGGTTTCAATTAACCACACATCTCAGGAATGGTCGAACTGAGAATGTACAAGACTACATTTCATTTACACTCATACATATCATCCTCATTCATCCTCTGAAGAATTATCTAAACGTTAGTTACCGGAGGCTAAACAGGAAAAAGAAAAAAAGCACATATCTAAGCTCGTGTGCGCGGCCTACCATTGCGTGGCGCATCAAGAACACGTCCCGTTGCAAAAGCCTTCTTCTCACACGCCAGCAACGTCTGCCGTGATGATGACGATTTCCCAAAACACATAAAGAAGTAAATCATAATGTTTTACTAGTGTATGGACGTTCGTGGACCTACACACAAACTACAAACGCTTTCTATAGCGAACGCACTCGTACACGTCATATTTCTAGTCTCGATTATGAGTAAGGTCATCCCATCACGAATGAATGCACCGGATGATCCCCACCAAGGCTTAATCTCTCCACTTTCTCCAGCAGCAGTGAGCGATATCAGCATTGAGAATTTGAAGCCGTAGAGCCCGATTAAGCTGGATTTGTTATACAGTGTAAAGGGAGGGACTTCCCGCCCACCCCAAACGTAGATTGATTTTTTGTAAATTTATTTTTATTTTTGTTAATTTTTAATACTTTTTTACATTTATATTCTTTACAATTTTTTTTTTACATATATCTTGCTGAAAAATAAAAATATCTAATTTATATCAAATCAGACAACACGTATATGTTTGCGTTACACAGTATTATTATAAATTTGTCCTACTAAAATTGGTATTATTATATTTCTGTTTCAATTTTTAATAAAAAAAATAATAATTCTCTGTAAAAAAGATTAATTTTTTTTTATCAGTCTAAACAAATAAGTAAAATTGGTTCAAGAAATTCTATAAAAAATAAATATAGAAAAACCCATTAAAAGACAGAAATAAAATAACCTAAATATGTATTCAAAAAATGAAAACCAACGATTCCGTAAGAAATGAAATCAAAACTGTGGACAATATACCAAAACAGAAAAATAAATCATGTCCAAAATAATAGCGGTAAAATTGAAAATAAGACAGAACACGTAAAAAGTAATTAATTGATTTAACCTAAGGTGGGTAATACTGAAAAATATGACCTTGAAAAGATTTATTTTTATAAAATTTACGTTGACTTCTCATATATTAAAATATATTTATTTCCCGTTTTGATTTTAAACCATTTTTTCCCGTTGACTCCATAATAATATTCGACCATCTATTCATTCTGTTTTTGTAACAGATCATATTTGTTTTTCTTCTTTTCATTTATAGCCATCCAGCGTTTGCCACAATTTTAAGCATTTTTCTTTCAATATCGTAGATTTCTTCTTTTTTTAAAAATAAATACATTAAATTTATATTTTTGTCGTCTCTATAAATAATAACTATTTAGGTTATATAAACCAATAAAAAACAGTTATCATTTGATTAAATATGTTGTACATATGTAGTAGAAATAACAAAGATGGACCACTGAATGTGAAAATACGAGGAGAAAAGATTATGGAGGTAGAAGAATTTTGTTATTTGGGAAGTAGAATTACTAAAGATGGACGAAGCAGGAGCGATATAAAATGCTGAATAGCACAAGCTAAACGAGCCTTCAGTAAGAAATATAATTTGTTTACATCAAAAATTAATTTAAATGTCAGGAAAAGATTTTTGAAAGTATATGTTTCGAGTGTCGCTTTATATGGAAGTGAAACTTGGACGATCGGAGTATCGGAGAAGAAAAGATTAGAAGCTTTTGAAATGTGGTGCTATAGGAGAATGTTAATAATCAGATGGGTGGATAAAGTGACAAATGAAGAGATATTGCGACAAATAGATGAAGATAGAAGCATTTGGAAAAATATAGTTAAAAGAAGAGACAGACTTATATGCCACATACTAAGGCATCCTGGAATAGTCGCTTTAATATTGGAAGGACAGGTATAAGGAAAAAATTGTGTAGGTAAGACACGTTTGGAATATGTAAAACAAATTGTTAGGGATGTAGGATGTAGAGGGTATACTGAAATGAAACGACTAGCACTAGATAGGGAATCTTGGAGAGCCGCATCAAACCAGTCAAATGACTGAAGAGAAAAAAAAATGTTGTACATTCTTGATAGATATACTATAGTGTTAATTTTTGAAGAATTAATGTATTTGGTTTATTCTAAACAAGATTTAAAAGATATTTACAATATGTTAATTGTTTAATTTTTTTTTTTTGTTTTAACAGTTTACTTTAAATAAGGTTTCTTTTATCACTTATTTGTTTTTTTTGTTTTTTTAATTAATGAACAGAACAATTATGTTAATAAAATTACTGGCTAGATGCCATTTTTTTTTTTTCACTGTTTGCTTTATTTAAGATGTAAACATCGTAATAATAATCCGTTTCATTTATGTTTAGAACTGATGTAAACACTGTTTCGAGAGCGAAATGATGGATTATTACGACCATTATAATCATGGTCGACAACAGACTTTCATATAAATTATCTTGTTTTTCCTAAACAATCATACGTTATTTACGATCATAATGGTAAACAGTTAAAGAAATTAATATTACGTTTTTTAAAAGATGTAATAATATTATAAAAAAAATATTTACGATATTCGTATAATTTCATGATTTTGTGCTGTGCCGCGCTAAACATTATTAGTGAACTCAAGGATACAACCCGCCGAGTAAAATGTTTGTTTACATCACTTCCAAATGTAGGTGCATTGAACTTTATATCTATAGCTTCGAAACGGTTTTAATTGTTTTCAATGTGTACAATATTCGATTAGTTTGTTTATATTAACTATTTGCTTTAAGTTTATGTTCATAAGTCCATTAAAACGTTTTATTTAGTAAGTATACGAAAACTTGGATTGTAAGGGGTTAGATAAAATGTTAAGATTTAATTTTTTTTTAAATGTATGTGGGTGTCTATGTATATACTTGTGTACCAGAAATAGACAAACAACTGTATAAATAATATATATTTTTATTTTTCGAATTTATACGTTGCAATCGACTAGTGAACAATACCAAATAACAAATACCCTTACAACCAAAAAACAAACAAAAATTTTAACAAAAAAATAAAAACTTTTAAACCAAAAAACAATACCCATACGACCAAATGAGATGAGGATGTAAATGACGTGTAGTCTGTGGCCATGATCTGCGACAGAGTGGAAACAACAATCCGTACCTTGCGAGGTCTCTTTGCAGGACAAGGAATTCCACATGCGTCGAAGAGGCGACTTATCACCTCGGTGATAACGTCGTCTCTGTTGTACGCCGTCCCAGTATGGGCCGATGCGGTTAATATCCAGCGCAACAGAAGAAAATTAATTAGCACTCATAGGAAGTCGCTTCTGGGCGTAGTTTCGAGGTACCGAACCTTATCGTATGGTGCACTGTACGTGCTCTCTTCGGTTCCCCCGATAGAATTGCAGATTAAAGGACGAAAACTAAGGGCGTCCGGTGTACCCAAAGCTGAGGCCAATTCTATTATACGAGAACAATGGAAGGTGGCATGGGCGGGTTCAGCAGTGGCCGCATGGACAAGAAGAATTATCCCGGACCCGGATGCTTTGCTAGATCGCTCTCATGGTGAATTAGATTACCACACAACGCAACTCATTTCGGGACATGGTCCGTTTGAACAATACCTGCATAGGTTTGGCAGGAGAGAATCACCGATCTGTTGTTACTGCGATGCGGTTGACGATGCCGAACACACTATTTTTGTGTGCAGACGATGGGAGGAACATCGTATAAATGCAGGACTGATGCATACCCGACCGGAGCAACTCTCGGAGTGGCTCTTGGCTATGTCCGGAAACCGGCATAATTTTGCAATATTTGCAAGAGTAGTTCTCAAAATAAAAGAAGATGAGGCAAGACGACTGGGATACTGAAGGTTGTAGTTTATAGAAGGGCTGGGCGGACAGCCCCGTTCCTGAGGGCTTACATGCTCTGGTGTGTGGGTTCCCGTGATGGAGCCGGGACTCCTGGGGTCCGTTAGGTGTGAATGAATGAAAAGACCGGGACCCGGCCAGCGGTGTGGGTTCCCGGATACGCTTCGGCTCCTGCGCCGTCGGTTTGAGGCTGGCAAAAGGAAAGACTGAGACCCGGTCTTCGACGGGGGTGCTGGGAACGGCATAGCTGGGCCTGGTTTCTACCGTCGGAGATTAGAGGCAGACAATTAAATGATTCGGAAAGGACACGTCCCCGAGTTGAGTATACTTAATTGGATGTCCGGCTCGGGGATGTAGGGGGAAAAAAGTACACCGGTATCCACTGTTTAGTATTCAAATTCGTATAAAAGCAACTAACCTTTACTAGGATTTGAACCTCAGAACCTGCAACTACTAAAATCAGCTATTAAACTACTGATTTGTGACGACGAGTTAACCATTTAACCACTAGACTAGCCCGGTGGACATAACTATCGTAAAAATATAAATAAATATACAAAAATATTTTAAATTTCATCTAACGAATACTACAAATTAGTTCGAAAAATATCCAAACACTTAAGAATTAAAATAATAAAAATGAAATGAAATAACGATGGAAAAATATTACAATCTGAAGTGGAGTAAGCTTTTCTTGAAACCTCAGGTAAATATAATTATATGAAATGGAACTGTACAATGTAAAGTAAAATAAAATATAAGTTTATTAAAATTTAATATTCGGTTTCGTAAAATTTATTTTTAATTTTATGTTACGTACTTACGTCTATCTTTTTTTGTCGTTTCAATAAATTTTAATTAATTTTCTCTTCTTTCATATAAATGTTTATTAATTTTTTGTTTTTTACTTTACATTGCAAGGAGATTATATATGAATTATTGCATATTTCAATATTTTGTTTACTCCAAATTTAATTTTCATCGTATTCAACTCGTTAATTTTCTTTTAAATGTATCTCTATTTTATCGGAGGTAGGTTTATCTTTATTAGATAATTTTATAATTAAATTGCACTGTTAAAATAATTGATAACTTTTAACAGATTGTCATTATTATTATTATTATTTCATTTTTTATTATTTTTTTTATTTGGTCGAAAAGAATTGTTTAAAATTGAACGAATTTTGTTTACTTTTTGAGGTGCGAAAATATCATCCAATTGAAATATAATTTCCATATATATATATATATAAATAATTGGGGTGTGTATAGAATTTGTGGCTCAAAAATCTCAAAAAGTAGTAGATCAATTGTATTGATATTTAGTTATACTGTAGTAGTGTATCTGTAGTTGTGCGTGTGAAAATTTAATGAAGATTGGTTGATTCGTTCTTCAGTTAAGCTCAATTTAACGTCGAAAAAAATTGTTCGACGTTAAAGTGTGTAGTGGTATATTTTCATACGCGTTTCTGTAATTAAGCACAGTGAGCGAGTTGAAACTTTATGTTTGTGTTTAGGGTCTACTCGATAATCTAACATATGTAGTGCGTTGTACTCTTAAAAATATCTGCGAAATATTGAGGGTGTCGGAAATGAAAAGTTGATCTTGTGAAAGGCTGTGCAAGAATTTTTAATAATGTTTTTAAAAATTTCTATTAAAATACGTTATCTATGTTTTATAATAATTTTACTGAAAATCTCTTTATCGGTTGTAGAATTTTAAATGATATACATATTTGCATTGAAATGAAAACATAAATTGGGCATAACGTTTTTGAACTCGATATCTACTCTTTCTAATGTGTTGTTAAATAAATTTTATGTAGAAATAAATTATGCGAAACAGTTATGGGAATATATTAACAAATAAAATGCATAAAATTAGTTAAAAATAAAAATATACAATTACTAACGTATTTTTATTGTTGAATTGATCTTCATTTATTACAAAGAATATATAATAATAATTAGTTATCCAAAATTTCACTTCTTTTTCAGTTTACTTATAAAATTGTTTCAAAAATTATTCAAATAATTGTAGAATTTTTGGAAAAACAACTTGTGAATATCAAAGGGGTTTTTAGATTAGATATTGCTAACAAATAAACCTTTACTTAAAAATCCGATATACGATATAAAATTATAAATTCAGAAATGTATTTCAACTTATGTCGTATTTTGAAAAGTCTACAACTCAGTACATAAAAATTCTGTATTAACAATTTAAAAGGGTTGGAATTAAATTCTAAAATAAAAATCTTACGCATATATTCAAAAGTAAAATTTCAAAACGCTTAAAAATTGAAACCGGTGTGAGAGAAGACGATGATGGTATCTTGCCACTTTGATTTAATTAGATGAATTAATCTGTGAATGGCGAAATTGAAAACCTAAAACTTCCAATTTCAAGAATCGGCATAAAACCGAAAGGAATATCATCAGATTTTTTTTTTATTGCAGATAATCTTGTTTTAACCCACCGGGTTGGTCTAGCGGTGAACTCATAATCGCAAATAAGCTGAATTTGAAAGTTGAGAATTCTAAGGTTCAAATCCTAGTAATGACAGTTACTTTTATATGGATTTGGATACTAGATTGTGGATACCAGTGTTCTTTAGTGGTTGGGTTTCAATTAACTACACATCTCAGGAACGGTCGGCCTGAAACTGTACAAGACTATCATTTACATTCATACATATCATCCTCATTCATCCTCTGAAGTAATACCTTATGGTGGTTCCGCAGGCTAAACAGAAAAAGAAAAACATTCTCTAGTTTTGTTCAAAATTTAGTAGACCTGATGCCCAAAGGTATTACGGTATGTTCGAAGTTGGGCCTACTCTGTTTAACAAAGTTTGATGGTTGGTTGGTTGTGGATTTCTCTTCTTGTGACGAAGTGTCCTAAAACGTCTTAAGCTCCTGTATGTATAAATTGCAGATGATCTAGCGACCTTCAATGAAAATATAAAACAGCCCAAAAAGAAATCGAAATTTTGAAGGAAATCGCCGAAAGAATTTGTTAAATTTCATTTTAAAAACAAAAGTACAGAAACAATAACAAATCTAAAATAATATCTATTAGAAATAGAAACAAATTTCGGGAAAATTATAGTCGTGGAAATTTTAAATATCTAAACAAAATAATCCAGAAAAGTGAATTAGACAAAATGTGTTTAGAAAATCTGGCAGTATATATGGAAATTGCTTAAGTAACAGAAATCTTTTACAATGAAAAATTAATTTTTTATAATGTGAAATTTAGACGTTACAACACGGTTGTAAAACCTGAAATCCAAAAACTTTGGATTTTTGACTTTTTCTTAATTGAAGTAATAAACTCTCGTTGAGAGCTTTTCAATGATATATAAGAAGTGGCAATTATTTTCATTTGTTCCAGAGTTATAACCTAATAAAATTTTAATTAATGAAATATTTGGATCTTGCAAAGGGAAGACACATCGGTTCTAATCAAATATCATATCCTTTTTTTTTTTAATTTAAATATATTGATTTATTAATAATTATTAACCTCTGATAGTAAAAAAAGGTATGATAATAATTCAATAACAATAAAAAAAATGAAATAAAATTATATGTACTTTTCATTTTAAAAAAATATTGTGTATTTGTAATTTAATAGACGTACAAGGAAGTTATGTGGTGCCCACATCAGATTTTCTTATTATTTTTAATTTTATTATATATAAAGCTGTTTCTGAATTGGTGGGTTGGCTGTACTTTTTCGGATTCTAGTTGTAAAACCAAACAAAAAATAACCTTTGGAAAAATTATAATTTTTCCTTCGTTCTTTCTCTGTTTGTTATTTTTATATTAAAATTTATTATTTTAATTTATATTAAAATTCTAGTTCGGATAGACGAATGATATTAATATTTGTAAGCCTCTTGATAATAAGGTTAAAAAATTATGACTTAATACCTTCGCAAATTACAAAATGGCGGCCATGTTTATTTTTCAATCCGTTATATTTCCATAAATATTAGTTTTAACAAAATTTCTGTTATTTTTTTAAATACTAAGTCTTTTATTTCGAACAAAATGACATTTTATTTTTTAAAATCAGATAACAAATAGCCGAAAATTGATGTAATTTTGTGTTTATTTTCATGTCCTCCACTTTACGTTCAGTTCGATTAAATATTGTTTTTATTATTGTTAATTCTAGTATTGTAGTTTATTATCAAATTAATTAATAATTTTCTCACAATAATAGATGTAATAAAAATGACGCAAAATTACAACATCAATTTTTTTCTCATAACTCGAATATTTGTTAAGCGATTTAAAAAAATAAAATGTCTTTTTGTTCCAAATAAAAGACTCAGTATTTTAGAAAATAACATACATTTTAATAAAACTTATGTTTATGAAGATATAACGGACTGAAAAATACACATGGCCGCCGTTTTGTAATTTACGAAGTTATTTAAGTCCTGATTTTTTGTTAATTTTAAAACTTCATTAAGAAGACGCTTACCAAATATTAATGTGATTCTTCTATCTGAACTTGTTATATAAAGTTTTATATAAAAATAACAAAATGGCGGACAGTGGGAGAATGAAGGAGAAATTGCCATTTTTCCAAAGGATATTGTTTGTTAAGTTTTACAATTAAAATCTGAAAAAGTATAGCCAGCCCACAATTTTAGAAATACCGTATCTGGTATATAATACTTTGTGATTGTTTATATACATACATTTTTCAGTATTTACTAATAATTAGTAAATATCTAAAGAAATTATTATTAATTTAAAAGATTATCTAAAAAACAAGAAAATTTATTTATATTAGTTTATTTTTTTTTAGTATAATATTTGTTAGATTACACTGTTATGAAGAAACAGCAAACAGCAAAATTAAGATATGACATGTTATTAAGATTAGTTGGCTAAATAAAATTAACAAAACAAAAATGTTAAACATATCTTGCCTTTTCTTTAAAAGATAAAAAAAAAACAACACGGTAATATTGAGTGAAGTAATAAGGGATAAACTAGGATACACGATTTTTTTTTCCTGATGTATGAGGAAGAAAAAAACAACTAATAAGCTTTTAATAGAAAGTGAAACTATAAGGAAGGTAAAGAGGAATAATACGTAAGGAAAATTTTCTCGGGAAGAAGTTCAACCAGGTTTAATAGGTGGTAGGGAGAAGGTGTTTTCTACCAGATTTGCTGGAGCCGAAGTTAAATTGAAATTTCTAACACTGGTCCAATTATTCCAGGGGCAAATGACCCAACTTTACCGTTCGTACATAAATAAAGAACTAGTAACACCAACGCTAGAAGTTAGGAGAAACTTGAAAGGTCTCCCGTTTCTCTTTTTGTCTTATCTCTTCCCTTTTTATTTTACAACCCTACTTTTTTCAGTATTTAGCCCTACTTTTGTCTATTTAATATTCCTTTTATTTATGTCTTTTTTTTTTTACTTCTGTTAGATTATGAAGCCCAATTTTATTTTCAGTTAGGGGTTATCAAAATTTATTAAATACTGTAAATATTATTTATAGTGTCCTCCAAGGGACCGACGAAATTAGATCACTATAACCGATGTTTAGGTAACTTAGTGATACTACTTTAATAAGCCATCTACACGGATATTGTAATGCAGTAATAATAATTTCTTTTTTTCTTGTTATACGGGCATTGACTTCTACGGTCATTAGCCCTCGTCACAATCTTTAAATTAGTAATTAAATCACCATCAGGTTCTTCTTGTGTAAGGGTTTAAAGGGCCCTTACATTTTATTTTAAAATACCAAAATATACAAGACATTTGAACACAAATACTGAAAACACTTACAAGGTGTAAAGGACGCCGATATTAAAATTAAAAATAAATAAAACACAAAAATATAAATGAAAAAAAAAAACGGCTTCACAATACCAACAATTTTTTTATTGTTTCCCTTATTTTATTTAAGCACCCCCGGGGCAACCGGAACCGCCGTTAAACAGCATATCTGTCGCCCTAGAATGCCGTTGCAGTTGATTCCCTCCTATAAATAGTTCCGTAGGAAGTAATCCATCGGAGTCCCCTCCCTGCATCATAAGAGCAATTCAGACCTATTCAAGACGCCACGACTAATGAAAGATCCTTGTATAAGTCAATGCAGGATCTGGGGACATGTTATGCCTCGAGCTCTTTTTTAAGGCCAACGGGTGTCCAGGTGTTCAACAACCACGCTAATTTGAACCGATATCTGTTTCGGTTCCGCCTGGCAGCTGATGAGCTGTTCGTCTGCGGGGAGGTCCAGTCAAACGAACACCTGATATTTGACTGGCCTGCTCTGGTGGGGGGGGGGGGGGCACAGAGACTGGATCACCCTGGAACTTAGCGGTCAAGGGAGGAAAATTGGCCACTCACAATTACCGAGTCAATGTGGCGAGAGCCGCATTGTCGGACCATATGGGAGTTCCTAGATGCGATTGCTTTGTTCAATCGGCATCCATAGTTTGCTTAAGGGAAAGATTCTTACCGCATTGCCTTGGGAAGCTAATCCTAAGTATGGCTGACCATCAGCCAATTATTATGGTTCCAAGCGCTATAAAATGGTGGACAGGCATTGCTGGTATTCCGCAACCTAGGTGTGGCAGCGAATGCTGCCTAGAATGCTGCCCGTTTTAGCAAATCTACGACAGGTGGGCGGTTGGGACACGTAAGCCGGTGATATATGGCACCGCGCTTAGTCCGCTCACGTTGTTAGGTAAGCTCTAGGAGCTATGTTAGGTTAGTAGTAGCTAAACTGTTCGAGGTCAGTTGCCGTTTGTGGCACAGACATTCGTTCTTATCCTTTAGGGCGACCGAAGTGATTGGTAGCGGGTGAAATGCCAAGCAAACCAATACCTGTTCAGGACGGCCAAGAACCCTTCGGCGGGGAGGCTGCTCTACCCGGTCCTGACCTACCTGGCGCCAGACATGCCTTGCGTATACCCTTTGCTCCGCGCCATCTGTCCATCCTTGAGGTTCCGCCATGCCATCATTGGATACGCCCAACGCCCAACTCTCCTCCCTACTCTTGTATGCAGGCGAGCCTAGGCACCCTAGGCATGAGGGCTACCTCTCGTTCCTATATGTGCCATGCTTCAAGATTCCCTTTTTTTTGTACATTTTTTTTTGTCTTCAGTCATTTGACTGGTTTGATGCAGCTCTCCAAGATTCCGTATCTAGAGCTAGAACCAACGTACCTTTCTTTCCCTTGCAACAGCCAATTCTTTCATTATTTAATATTTTATTTGGCTATAACTCTGGAACTTTTGAACTTTTTTGAATTTTGGGCTTTTTTGGATACTTTTGGTCAAGTCAATTGCAATCAGAAGAGGAGGTGACAATTAGATGTTACAGCAGTCCTAAATCCAAAATTTCATCATTCTACACCTACTCGTTTTTGAGTTATGCGAGATACATACGCACATATGTACGTACAGACGTCACACCGAAAATAGTTAAAATGGATTCAGGGATGGTCAAATGGAAATTTCCGTTGAAATCTGAAAACCAAAATTTTTTGCGATCAAAATACTTCGTACAAAGATGTAAAAATCGATTTTTATAAATATCAGTTAATTATTTTAATTGGTCCCAGATTATTAAATTCACTGCTGTAACAGTTTGATTTTGCAGATCTTGAAGAGTTGCAGACTTAATAGGTAAACCCACCGGGTTGGTCTAGTGTGGTTAACTCGTCATCGGAAATCAGCTGATTTAGAAGTCGAGAATTCTTCTAAGGTTTAAATTCTAGCAAAGGCAAGAATTACATTTTTAGGGATTTGAAGACTAGATAGTGATTACCACTGCTTTTGGTGGTTGGGATTCAATTAATCACGCATCTCAGGAATGGTCGATCTGAGACTGTACTTCATTTACATTCATACATATCATCCTCTTTAGTAATACCTTACGGTAGTTTCGGAAGCTGAACAGAAAATAACCCTAAGTAAAAGGCTACATATATATATGGCTGAACAGAAAATAACCCTGAAGTAAAAGGCTACATATATATAGTTGTTTATATTCTAATGTCGATATATTACAAAATAGAATTATAAATGAGTGTTCTGGTCTAAAATAAAAGAAAAATATTATTAAATTTGCTATTTAAAAATTAAATTGTATATTTAAAAATTAAAGAGATAAAACATTTAATTTAATAGAATGTAATAATAATATTAAAAATGCTTATTGTATAAAAGAAAAAAAAAAAAAAAAAATCAATTTGTATTTAAATGTCTTGTAAATAATGAGGTGGCATTTAATAATTAAAGATCCATCTCTCTCTGTAGAAGGAAGATGAAAATAATGACGTGGTATTTAAAAATTAAATGTCCGATGTTTAATATAAGCGAAGTCATGGATTTAAATGGACTTTTATTCAAAATTAGTAAAAGATCTTTAATACTTAAAAATAAATTGTTTTTATTTTTACGTAAAATATCTATCAAACCGAATGAATAATCCAATTTTAATTTTATTAACTTTAATTTTGTAAATGTGAACCCCCCCCCCACAATTACAAAATGATTTATTTCATTATATTTTTATTTATTTATTATTTTTTTTATTATTTATTTTTAGACTATCTATTGTTTTAGATAAATTTTATAAGAAAGTACCTATTGTAATGAGTACCATAATTTTTTTCCCGGAAAATTTCGACACATCTTCTCGTTTCACACCCCCCAGACTCCAAAGCCACCGTCAGCTCAAAAGATTTTATATATATATATATATCGGAGAGGCGATGAGATTTGTCAGGGATTCAACGTTTTGTGTTTCACTCACTTTTATTATTACAAGTGGAGAATATATAAGACTATAATAAAGCTCAACCAATAAAAATGAGTAGACAACTCGTACAATGAAACAATTACAAATGATAACTATCACCCATCAATAACTCAGCAGTACACGAATCATAATATAAGATTAATTTAATTTAGAACTCAAACAATACTAAAACAACTTGCGATAGACCGAGGCTCAGGGAAATAACGAATTCGCGATCACCAGGACGTCTGTTCGATCTGGGTTCCAAAGCCAGACTACCCTTTCTCCATATTCTCAAATAATATACCTACTGCATATTTCCTTTTCCTTATTAATTTTATGATACCCCTATCGTCCTGGGATCCCGACTACGTTGACAACCATGTGCCTACCTAGGCCTAAGCCTACCGCAATAAAACAATTTAAACCTTATTTTACAAAATATTACAAGTAATAGTACATTTCTTAAAACTACTAAAAATACCGATATTCTAAAGAATATTCTCATCGTTTTGTCGGAAGATACTCCACTGTACTTTATTCTCCGACATATATATATCACATTCTTATGGACACGATAACTGCCGTAATCTTGCGCCAGTCACTTTGAAATTGTTCTTTAAATATAACTCATCCGAAAATCTCGGTCGAGTTGATTAACCGTCATAATCAGACCATAGGAATGAAAAAGGGGGGGACTTTTTCGAAAAAACAAAATATCGCTATAACTTAAAGTACAATATCGATTTTGTTTAAACTTCCTATTATTCGTTGAATTTTTTTGTTGTCTTCAGTCATTTGATTGGTTTGATGCAGCTCTCCAAGATTCCCTATCTAGTGCTAGTCGTTTCATTTCAGTATACCCTCTACATCCTACATCCCTAACAATTTGTTTTACATATTCCAAAAGTGGCCTGCCTACACAATTTTTTCCTTCTACCTGTCCTTCCAATATTAAAGCGACTATTCCAGGATGCCTTAATATGTGACCTATAAGTTTGTCTCTTCTTTTAACTATATTTTTCCAAATGCTTCTTTCTTCATCTATTTGCCGCAACACCTTCATTTGTCACTTTATCCACCCATCTGATTTTTAACATTCTCCTATAGCACTACATTTCAAAAGCTTCTAATCTTTCGTATCAGGAACTCCGATCGTCCTAGTTTCACTTCCACATAAAGCTACGCTACAAACATATACATTAAAAATCGTTTCCTGACGTTTAAATTAATTTTTGATGTAAACGAATTATATTTCTGACTGAAGACTCGTTTCGCCTGTGCTATTCGGCATTTTATTTTCGCTCCTGCTTCGTCCATCTTTAGTAATTCTACTTACCAAATAACAAAATTCTTTACCTCCATAATAGAAATAACAAAGATGGACCACTGAATGTAAAAATAGGAGGAGAAAAGGTTATGGAGGTAGAAGAATTTTGTTATTTGGGAAGTAGAATTACTAAAGATGGACGAAGCAGGAGCGATATAAAATACCGAATAGCACAAGCGAAACGAGCCTTCAATAAGAAATATAAATTGTTTACTTCAAAAATTAATTTAAATGTCAGGAAAAGATTTTTGAAAGTATATGTTTGGAGCGTCGCTTTATATGAAAGTGAAACTTGGACGATCAGAGTATCTGAGAAGAAAAGATTAGAAGCTTTTGAAATGCGGTGCTATAGGAGGATGTTAAAAATCAGATGGGTATAAAGTGACAAATCAAGAGGTATTGCGGCAAATAGATGAAGAAAGAAGCGTTTGGAAAAATATAGTTAAAATAAGAGACAGACTTATATGCCACATACTAAGGCATCCTGGAATAGTCGCTTTAATATTGGAAGGACAGGTATAAGGAAAAAATTGTGTAGGTAAGCCACGTTTGGAATATGTAAAACAAATTGTTAGGGATGTAGGATGTAGAGGGTATACTGAAATGAAACGACTAGCACTAGATAGGGAATCTTGGAGAGCTGCATCAAACCAGTCAAATGACTGAAGACAAAAAAAAAGTAAATTTTAGTTTTTTCATTTGAAAATCAGCATACAATTAGTAAGTAGTTGAATAACATATCGATAAATTTGTAATTAACAATTATTTAACATTTTGTTACTTTTGTAAACATAAACAATCAGAGGTACTGTTCAGCGGCTGCTAAGTACGTTCTAAGAGGCCGTGTAGATAATAGGTTTGGCCGACTACGACGTAAGATTTCATTTATTAACAAGGTACTCTACCTTGTTAATTTACTACTGTTATATTGTTTTATAATTATATTGTTATATATACTCTTGTAAATATAGCGAAAATATGCTTCATCACTAGATTTTAAGGAAAATATGCGATAACCGGTGAGAATGGGCTTAATATGCAAATGCATATGCAAATATCCAAATGCATATAATCCGGTCTTTAGTAATTATAAACAATGCAAATAATGTATTTATACGGTACAGCATACCAAACTAACCAAGAAATAAGTTTTTGTTCACTATATTCGATATATCATTATATCCGATGTCCGTATAAACGATACTTACCAACTACATTATGGATTACTGTTGCAACTTACCCATGTTTTCAAACCTTTTTCTTTATGCTAATTAATAAAAATGAATTCAAATGCAAATTTTTTTTATTCTCCTTCAAATTCTTTAAACATAATAAATAGAATATAAGTCCCTTACAAAATTAAAGCACATTTTACAGTAGAAATGGGTTGATTAAGTTCATTTGATGTATACTTTCTCAGTTTTTCTTATGTTTATAACTCATTTAAAATTCATGAGATACAAGATTTACTATTCAATTTCTTTATTTGAGAGTAGAAATTCACTTTAAAATAAGTCTTTTTAGTGAACTTAATTAAGTTGTCATTTTGAAGATGTATTCTGATGATACATGAATAGCATATTCGGCTCAATAAAAAAAAAAGAATTATGTCAAAACACGTCACTCTTCACATTCACTGCTCATCCTTGGCTGGAATGCTTGTTATTCTTGAAAATAGCTGTGTTTTTTTTTTTTTTTAATAAGTAATCTCATTCCTAATTGTAAATAACTATGGATTTAACTTATATATCAGATGATCAAAAATACACGTAAATAAGTTTCTTGGTTACGTCAAGTAATAGAATTATAAATCAAATTGATAACAGATTTATTTGGGAATAAAATTTATTACTTATCACACTTTGCGATTCCCTAATTTATTATCTTCTCATAATTTTTCCTTATCTTTCTCTGATTATACATTGTATAATGTTGCAATTTATCTGGCATATATACTTTTTTCATTATTTTGAATTTAATTATATATTATTCAGCTATCTTATAGAGTACAAGTAAACAAATTGCGTACGAATGTTCAGGCGGCCGATTCATAAGTTTTTCCTGTAAATCCTAATGCGTACAAAAGAAACTATCCGACTTAATATTTAGTAACCACGCGCTATTATATTTTAAATTTAAATAAGTTAAAACATTTTTACTCAAGGTATGAGAGGGAACGGGTCGCGTGGGTTGAACACAAGATATGCGAAACGCACACCTGATGCTTCGTAGGTTAGGGACGGGAAGGGCAGCTCTCCAGCTGAGGGATGGACTGACTGTCCAGAAGAGGAAGTCGGCGTGTCCTGATAAGGCTAGGTAGACTACGGTGGGATGCCTCTACAGGGGGCTAGACAGGGTGGGCAGGCTGCTGCCTGATATTTTAGATATTTTAAAAGCAGTATTTTTTTACTCTACGTACCTTTTGTTTTGTCCCCCAAATTAACTCAATTTGGGTTGAAATCAAATTAACTCACTAGGATGGTAATCGAAGCACGGTTATGTCACTGGATCTTGTTAATTCATCAATATTATACACATTAAAATTACTTTTAATACATGAAACCCTTCACAATAATTGGACCTTAAGTTCATCCTCTTCAAAAATCACTCCTTTTTAATTAAGCCACATTTTGTTATCATCTTTTTCCAAGACAGAGATGGAATTATTTCCTTTTGTGGCTGTCTAAGACAATAACCGAATTATTTTACAGAGGATATAACATATCGTTAAATCATTTCTAAATAAATAAAATTCGTCAACTTTTTTAAGAATCGAGTTTTTATCGAAATCGTTAACTTTTTCTTCAACTGATCTGCAGGGTTTTGTTTTTTTAGGAAATCGTAATTCATTAGTGGATTCATACTCGCGAATCAGATTGTACCCTGAAGCGGCACAACTTCCACTGTTAGCAGTTTTATTAATGACATCGGAAATGAACTTCGTTTTATTACTTTGTAAGCATTTAAAATGATGTCTCTTTCCGCACGACTTAGGGACTTTTTCGCGGTCTTTCTTTCGGAGGGGATATCAATAATCGTGCACTATTATCAGCTGAATCGGTATTAGATATGATGTCAATATAACGGTATAATTCAAATCGTACAGACACAAATCTAGGAATACGCTACACTCACTTTCCAGTAAACTTAAAAAAATATCATATTAACTTTAAATAACATTAGAATAAATAATTAATAGAAACACAAAAATTGAACACGAGAACAAAAGAATGATAATATGAAAAGATCAAGGGTCCTCCTGTAATAGTCGCTTTAATATTGGAGTGACAGGTAGATGGGAAAAATTGAGCAGGCAGGCAACGTTTGGAATATGTAAAACAATTTTTTTTTTTGTGGGTGAAAAACGCCTGGGCGTTATCATCGCCCGGAATTTTATTAATAAAAGGGTAAAATAACTCCTAAATTATTTATAAGGTGTAAATGTAATATTAATCATATAATAAAAATTTTTTAAAACAAGCCAAAAAGGCAAAATAAAACTCAAAATTAATACCACAGACGAAGTTGATAAAATATAAGAGTTAAAATAATCGAATAAAGAAACTATATAAAACTTACCTAATTCCGATGGGTTGTGCAAAAGTCCCCTCCCCGGATAGTAAAATTAAATACATAGAACCAAAGAAATCAAAATTGAAAGTAAAGGTTAAAATTATTAAAAAAACTCTTCTAACAGAAAAACATATATGATAATATTAAACTCTTTGCAGTAACCTGGTACTATGCAAAAAGAGAAACATCCGGTCCAAAATTCCGTTATTATTGCACAAGATATCACGGATGTTTTTAGGTATATTAGGCAGAGGACCACTTCCTCACGATGAGATTTTCTGCAAGAGGAGCCGCATGGCAACACTGAATCTTTAATCCGTCAGAGTTTATTATCGACGGTAGTCGCCCAGTCACTTTGCCACCTTGCTCTCAGTGATTGTATTATACGATTGATAAAATCAAAGGTAGTAACTCGGGTGGTGAAAGGAAGTTGAATACACGCTTCTTTGGCAGCAGAATCTGCTCTTTCGTAAAACAAATTGTTAGGGATGTACGATGTAGGGGCTATACCGAAATGAAACAACTGGCACTTGATAGGGAATTTTGGAGAGCTGCATCAAACCAGTCAGATGACTGAAGACAAAAAAAATGTATTTTAGATGAGAGATATATAATTTTTTTTTACAGCTAATATTCCATTATGCTAAATCAACGACTACTTGATACAATATTTATTCCAAATTTAATTTATTTTCTAGCGTTTAAGTATTTACTGTTAAATTACAGTTGTGTTAATTGATGGTGTTAATCTCAGGTATTTCATTATCGATATAATTATATTAATTAAAACAAATTACTTTGGTAAAACTGGGATTTAAATTTAATTAAAAATAATTATCATTAATTGTATGTGGAACCGAATTCAGAATTATCGCAACAGTCATGATGAAAAATAACTTTGATGTTAATATTTGTAATTTCAAAAACTTTTAGATTGGCCTTGTTTAAAGTAAGTAAATATTTCTGCCGAGTCTTCACGATAAACTTAAGATTTTTCGTTTGGCATCCTTTCATTTCAATATAACTAAAATCGGCAGGTGATCACTTTTCTTTTTTTGTTTAGCCTCCTAAACCACCGTCAGGTATTATTTCAGAGGATGAATGTGAATGAAGTGTATTCTTGTACAGTCCTAGGTCGACCACTCCTGAGAAGTGTGGTTAATTGAAATCCAACCACCAAAGAACACCGGTATCCACGATTCAGATCCTTATAAAAGTAACTATCTTTACTAGGATTTGAACCTTAGAACTCTCGACTTTGAAATCAGCTGTTTTGCGATGATAAGTTAACAACCACTACACCAGCCCGGTGGGCTGGAATTTGTTTACTGGAATAATTATATAAAATGGGAGGCAGTAAAATTTCTTTTTACTCTTTCTATAAATAAAAAAATAATTACTCGAAAACGGTTGGTTCTATGTTTGATTTATAGAAGTTAAATTTTATTCCAAAAATACTGACATACGTTTCTATATTTACTAAATCCGAACAAATTTATGTTTTATTTATTCTGTACAGCTTAAATGTGAAAAAATCTGAGATAAACCTTTTTCTTAAGATACATATTTCAAGTTACGTTGCATCAATATTTCCTTAGGTAGTTGTATCCAGTCTTTTTCTTTTACCTTTTTATCTTTATATTTGATAACATCCTTTTTTCCAAATGTTTTTTTGATTCATAACCAAACCGCACTTGAGGGTATGATATTTTATTTCCAAAGATGTAGAAATGAAAATTAAATAATCTTATATTTGTTTCAGATAATTATATTTTTTTTGAACTACATATTTAAATAAATTTCTTGAACGTTGTTCCGCTGGTATGTTTTAATAAAATAATTAAAAGTAATTAATAAGTGATATATTTACCTTACCAGTAAATAAATGTTAAGTCTTCGAGATCTTTCGGTTTTTTCAAAGCATCATCAGGAGTTAAAATATTATAATTAAGTCAAAAGTTAAAATACGTATACAGTCATTACTGTTTTCATGTTTACATGAAAACAGTTTTCACGTTAACAGTATACTGTTAACAGCTTAACATAAGATTCTCAAATCGTTGGATTGGTAGAGCGGGTCCTGTGCTTTGGCCTTCGAGAATCCCAGATTTGACATCTATAGAGTTTTTTCTACGGAGGTACGTTAAAAACATCTACAATAAAAAAATCAGGGATGTACAACATTTAAAACAACCGATCGCACCGCTGCTATACCACAGTTAAACCTGCGATGATCCAGCGCATCTGGACAGAAATCTATTATCGGTTGGATGTTTTTAGAGCGACCAAACGGAGCTCATGTTGAAACATTCTAGGTAAGTAAAAAAACGTTTCGAGTTGGTGAATTTTTAAAAAAAATGCTCGTTTGATTTCACTGATCAACAACGATTTTGTTAAATGAGAGTGAATAACTAACTACTAAATACTTATAGTATTTTTCATGATGATTTCAAATGTGAAATCAGAATTCTTGTCAGGCTTAGTTTTTTTGTAACTATCATTCTTATTTTCAGGTAATATCATGCATGAACTTCATAAGCATAGCATTTTCGTTTCAAAAGAAATTTCAGTTACAAAAAAAAAGGTGAGCTCGATAGAAAAATTCTATTAACATATATGAAATCAGCATAAAAATTAATATAAAAATTAGCCATTCACTCTCATTTAGAGAACAACAAAATTAAATTTTGTTGGCCAGTGTTATCTTTAGTAGTTTCTGAAATATGATTTATTTAAATTGTTGCAACCGTTTTCGATGACTCTGTATACACAATAATTCAAAAAAATAGTAAATTTCATTGTTACTTCATTTTAGTCCTTTAACTTGGAATTTAAAAAGAAATCCTTCCTTTATGTACACTTACACCGTAAGAAGAACGTGTATACAAATTTTTATCAATTTATATTCAGCAGTTTTTGCTGGGAGTTTTACACACACACACACACACACACACACACACACACACACACACACACACACATATATATATATATATATATATATATATATATAGTATGTATGTACTGAATATTACATGAAGAAATAATTTCGGGTTATAATTTAATGGTGAAAAGAAAAAAGAAAATTAAAAAAAACCTAAAATTTTCCCAGAATTAAACTCATTCTAAATGTAACAAGTTTTTTCAAGTCAACTCTAGAGGTAATTTTGCGGCGTTTATAAACGTCAAAAAAACTATCAATTTTAACTTAATTTAAACCAAAACATTTTAGTATATTTTCATTTTATAATTGAAGCATGAATCAAAACGAAAGTTTTTGCTAGCAACTCGTAAACAAAACGCTTCTGAACTTAAACTTTTTTTTCCTTTATTTTCACCAGTACAACGTATTCTGAAATTCTTTTTTCTTAATTTGAAACTTTGTATATTGTTTTAAATAATTTTTACTTCTTCAATTTTTATTAACTCGTTCTGTTTATTTCTTATTACAGTTTAATAATAGATAATTGTTTACCTTTCGAAATATCTCATCATGTATAGATAATAATTTTACTCTATTTGTATAAACTAACACTCCCGTCTGTCAACACACCCTCTTCTACATTCTCTGTGGCGTATACATTTTACATATTTCTCACTGTTTATTACTTGCACCGCTTTTTATCGCCACTCGTTCATTCTATGCGCTAGAGTTATTTAAAAAACGATTATATGTTGATGTATTGTTTCACTCTGCGTCTAGATGTATATGTATGATTTCAGTTGAAATATACGAGTACATTCCGTCACATGATATTTTGTTCATGATTTTAAAAGATTGTTAGTTCGTACTGATTGCGTTACTTTTTGCAATATTCTTTTTTTTTAAATGAGCTTAATTGTACTGTAATAAATATATTAATATTTAATTTTGTTATTAATATAATAATTACTATTGCTAAAATCACTATATTTTGTAGAATATCTTTATTAGTTTCAATCTTTTATCACATGTTGACGCGTTTCGGAACAACTTCTTTGTCAAAACTTATTGTACTAGTAAATCTCTGTTAATCTTTTTATGCCGGTTAGTCAACGCTCCTCCCTACATTTGACGTCATGCCTTATCTAGCCTTCTTGTTTATTTGTTGTTATAACCATTAACAACAAATAAACAAGAAGAATGTATATCAAATGTAAGGAGGGGCTTTGACTAAAGGCTATATTAAAATTAACAAATATTTATAAGTACCAGTACAATAAGTTTGACAATGAAATGATTCCGAGACGCGTCAACGTGTGATAAAATAATGAAGCTAAGAAAGGTAAACAGTATTCAACACAGAAATCTAATTAATGTATTCAGCTTTCTTCGGTTGTTATTCGTAAGAGAGAGAGAGAGAACTTATTGTTGTCTCCTTCCATTCCCTTTAAAAATGTCAAAGTATGATGAAGCTCTTTTAAACTTTAAATTTTGTTGCTAATATTTCTTATCGATGTTAGATTTGCTCTTCCCTGGTGAATGTACAGGATTATCATAAAAGAATGGTGCGGTTTTGAACATGGTTTAAATTAAAACAGAATTACTTACAGTTTATGTTTTTTATTTTTCAAATTTGTATTCTCAAACATTTTTTTACATAATTAATAAATTTCAATATGTACGTCCTTAGTCGCTCGACAAATGTCCAAACGATACTCAACTTCTCTCCAAACATTACTTAACATTTCTTCGTTAACGGTTGTCATTGCTTCATTAATCCCGTTTTTTTAAGTGGTTTAGGTCGCGAAGTATTTGTGTATAAACAACGCTTTTGAGGTACCATCACAAGAAAAACACATCGCAAGTTGTCAGGTGTGGACTCCTTGGAGGCCAAAGTAATGGGTCCTTGCTGGCCTATCCGTCGATCTCCAAATTTTTCGTTCAAAGCGTCCGTGACCGATGCATTGAAGTGCGGGAGAGCACCATCTTGTTGGAAATGAAGTCGTTGAATGTTTTCGAGTTCATCCGGCTGAGGAAAGCAATAATCGGTTAACATGTCAAGATACACGACTCCATTAATTGTTTTTTCAGCAAAGAAGAAAGGCCCTATTACACGATTTTTCATCAGACCACACCAAACATTAACTTTAGGCGAATCGCGTTGTTTCTCAATAATTGCGTGTGGGTTTTCAGAGCCCCATATTCGTGAATTGTGTCTGTTAACGCATCCATTCACATGGAATGAAGCTTCGTCTGTAAAAATTATATCATTTAAAAATGATTCGTTTTCACTTACTCTGTCCAACATTTCAACAGCGAAATTATAACGTTTTACACCATCATCGGGTTTCAATTCTTGCAGTATCTGGATTTTATAAGCGTGGAATTTCAGTTTTTTATGTAAAACTTTATGAACTGTTGATTTTGGTAAACCTAATTCGACGTTTCGACGAGGGATGGACTTCTCAGGACTTCTAATTGCCGATTGTCTAATTAGTTCAACCTTTTCGTCCGGTACACTTGGTCTGCCGGTTGATTTCTGTTTCTTAACAGATCCGGTTTCTTCGAATCGTTTGAACCAACGTGTTATGTTATTTTTGTGTGGTGGATCTCTTCCGAATTCACGTCGAAACCCACGTTGAACTAAAATTACGGATTTTTATTCAGCAGTCAATAAAACAAACTTTGCTTTGTCTTTATCCGAGAACATAGTAACTCCTAAACTCACCGCAACAACAATACAAGAACTGACGTTGTGGTTACAACTGCTGATAAACAAACGTTTGGATTGGGGGCTTTTAGGGATACCAATATAGCATCTAGATCCCTACAATCTTCCTATGAATTACTGAAACCTCACCATTCTTTTATGATAACCCTGTATTTAAAATAAAATTTATTAAAGAAGAAGGTGTGGAAAATCACGTCGAAAATGGAGTATCGGTGTGTTTTTTTGCATATTTTAACGTTTTAGGGTCTAGTTCATCCAGACAATTGATTGTGGGCGCCCACCGCCCACACTCAGAATCAAAAATTGTCTAATGTCACCCAAAATTTTAAAACTAAACATTTGTTAAAAATAATAATTGCCATTGCGTTTTTATGAACCGCTATTAAAAACAGTAATTGCAATTATTGTTTTTAAACGTGGCATATCCTAATTTTTAGTTGAAACTTACAGTTTAAATGACAGCATTAAAAGTCATATTTAATCGTATTTGGAAGTATTTTTATTAAAATTGCTGTCAATAAAATTACAATCGTATCGTTGAGACATGCAAAAATATAAATTAAAGATAAAGTCTTAAGCTTTTAAATGATTTTAATACAATTAATTGAAAAATTTTCGTTACCCCCATGCGTTCAATCAAACACGTTTATAAACTTTAACATTTTTAAAACTTTTCTTCTCATTGATTTTTTTTTAATTTGATGATTTTTAAAATCTGAACTATTCTGTCAAAAAGTACAGTATCCAGGCTTTAATTTCTTTTTTTATTCGTTTCTCTAAGCCTCTTGGTTGCAAAGTTAAAGTAGTTTGAACAGAATAATTTTTTATCATAAAATATAGGTGTAGCTTTAATTTTTTGTACTAGTGTAATAGGCATTTAATTTTAGTTTGAAATATCAGGAAAAAATGTTTTGCTTTTTTTTTAATCAGCCATCGCCTTCCTAGACCGCCTGAATGCTCCCAATTTTCTATGGGCCTTTTACCGCCCCCTCTAAAGGCCTTCAGCGCCCACACGGGACTATCGCCCACTTTGAAAACGAATTATCTAGATCAAACAAATGTAAATGTATGTATATGTGTGCTGCTTTGCTTTTGGCGTTATATCTCAAGATTGATTCAACGGATTTTCTTTAAATTTGTCTAAAATATTTTTTTTTTTATATAGGACATTCATCTTAATAATTCTTCTTCCAAATTCGTTAAGATGGGTGAGGGGATATCGCATAAAACAAATTTCGATTTTCTTCAGGGGAATTTTAGAGAAAACAAAGAAAATATTTTACCCACAATGCATACATAAATAATACAGACTTTTTTTTTCAAAAACTCAACCCCCTTACCTTTTAAAATATACGAAAATTTTCTTCACCCTCACCAGAATTGCACAAAATTTTAATACAGTAAATTCGCCATATATACAGAGTGTTCCGAAATTTGCTGGTTACTGGAATTATGGAACTGTAATGACGAAACATTCTTAATTATTACTTTGTATTTTTATTTCATTATTTTACAGTAACAGATATTACAATAACAGGAATAGTTCATAAAAGATGTTGAAAATGACCTCCTCCAACATCAATATAACACTGCACACTTTTCAAGTTGTTTTCAAATACTTAACCAGCTGATGTACTGGACTATATCTCGTACGTATGCCGTTATTGCAGTTTTTCTTTCGTTAACCGTGCATGGTCTGTTGTGCGATACACTGCTTGTTTTGCTCCCCTCCATAGAAAGTAATCTGGAGGAGTCAGACTGGAAAATCGTGCATACCACAAACCCCTCGAAATGATTCGTTAACCAAAGATATTTCGTAAAATAGTAATTTACCTGTTAGTTGTGTGCGCTGTGGCACCTTCTTGTTTCCACCAATCGTGATTGATTTCCACTTCTGTTAACTGACTAATGAAGTTTGTTAAAACAGCATAATAACGATCACTATTAACTGTATTTTAAAAAAAAATTGGATCCACGATGTGCGTATTAATTAAAAAAATATATAAATAATAAATAGGCTTTTTATTAATAAAAAGCCTATTATTAATAAATTATAAAATATAAATTCTTAAAAGTTTATATTGCATATTTATTAATACCACTAGAAAATATATCTATTGTTGTTATATCGTATATATAAGTGTTATTTTAGGTTTCTTAAAAGAGAAATGAATTTCTTTATTGATTATATAACTTGAATTTGTCGTTAACGTAAAGAAAGATTCATTTCCTGTTGACGTTTTCTCGGAAATGACATTTTCTACTCGTGATTTGAATCGTTATATTGTGTAACATTACACCGTATAATTTTCATTCAAGTATATTTTTATACGCATTTCAACATTTCAAATAGAGAGAATCTCTCTCTTAGCCTCAATTAATTCTTTCTAAGAGAGAATTTGTTGATTTTTTTTTTCTTTATAACTATCAAAGTATTTTTTTTTTTTTTTATAACTTAAATAATACAAAATTGTTTATCTATATCAAATGTATTTGATTTAATTCATTATTAATCAAGAGATTATCATTTAAAATTTAGTGTACAATAAATTTTATTGTACATCAAATTAAGAAATTATAAATTAATATATTTGTTTTTTTTCTAATTTTAAATTAATAATATTAGTAATGATTATTATTATTATTTTTTTTTTTTTGTAAAATTCCTTTCTGTATATCAAAAGTGTATATATAATTTATTTTTCTGAGTTTCTAATATAAATGTAAACAAAACATTACTTGTAATTCCACTTGCAGAGTGACAAGTTTATTACTTACGTATTCTTGTTTGTATTGAAATTACATTTTTCATGAAAAGGGGTGGTAATCAGAGACATTTTTATAATTATATTTGTTTAATAATAAACAAATATCTTTTATTGGGAAACGTGATTTTATGTGCATATAATTGGGTCAGTACAAAAAAAAAATCATTACGTCATTTTTCAATTTGTCATTCGCAGAATAGTTGGAAACATTTTGGCGGAATAATTTATAACAATTATTTTTTTTTTAGTAGACTAGTTTGATAACCCACCGGGTTGGTCTAGTGGTTAACTTGACATCAACTTATTTCGAAGTGGAGAGTTCTAAGGTTCAAATCCTAGTAAAGGCAGTTAACTGTTATACAGATTTAAATACTAGATCGTGGATACCGGTATTCTTTGGTGGTTGGGTTTCAATTAACCATTCATCTCAGGAATAGTCGACCTGAGATTATGCAAGTCTTCACTTCATTTACATTTATACATATTATGCTTTGAAGTAATACCTTACGGTGGTTCCGGAGGCTAAATAGAAAAACAGAGACTAGTTTGAGGCAGTTCTTCGTTACCTTATATTTTGCGCTAATTTCTTATTTCAAAAGATTTGTTGAAATCGAGGTATAACATTTAAGAAATTATATCAATTTTTAGATCGTGAAAAGGATAGTTCATAGTTTTTACTTTTTTGTACGAAGTAAAGGAAGTATTGTGATCGCGAAAAATGTCGGTTTTCAGATTTCAATGGCTATTCATTTTGATCATCCATGAATCCATTTTGACTAATATCAGCGTGACGTATGTACTTATATATCTCGCATAATTAAAAAACGATTAGCCGTAGAATGTTGAAAGTTTGGGTTTAGGACCGCTGTAACATCTAGTTGTGTATCTCCCCTTTTGATTGCAATCAACTTGACCAAAAATGTTCAATAAAGCACAAAATTAAAAAAAATTGGATTTTGGACTTTTTCTTAACTGCAGTAATAAGTCCTCATTGAGAGCTTTTCAACGATATGTGATAAGTGGTACGTATTTTCATTAGTTCCAGAGTTATAGCCAAATAAAATTTTAATTAATGAAATATTTGGATCCTACAAGGGAAGGTACATCGCTTCGATTCAGACCTCATCTCCTCCTTTTCGTTTATCTTTTTTTTTAATTAAATATATTAATATTAATAATAATTATTAACCTCTGATCGTAAAAAACTTTTACATTAAATAATAAATAATAACAATTAAAAATAAACTTGAAAAAAATCAGAAGTTATTAGTGAAATAAATTTTTTTGTACTTTTAAAAGTGTATATGTAATTTAATAGGCGTACAAGTAGAGTGGGCACCCAAAGGACCAGAAAGAATCCATTGATAGTCCTCCTGAATGTCCATAGTGCTTTCAATAGAATTTCGTGGGGACATTCTAAGAAGAAATGCGGAGGAGGAATATAAGTTCATACCTAATAATCTCATTAAGTAATTACCTACAGGGTACAGAGCTGCTGACACCAGCAGAAGGAGAATAAATAAGTTTCCGGACGTATGCGGGGTCCCCCAAGGATCTGTGCTAAGCCCCCTCTTGTAGAATCTAGTTTTTGAAGGGTTTTAAGGTTGGGGTTCCCGGAGGGGGTGACAGTCGTTGCGTACGCCGACTATTTGGCGGTGCTCGTTGATGGCTCCACAGAAGATGAAGTGGAGGAAACGGCGAATAAATCCATAAGACAGATAAGCATGTGATTGGCTACAAGGAGATTATGACTCGCTCCACCAAAAACTCAATTTGTAGTTGTGGCAGGCCAACGTAAGATGATAAGAATTCGAGTTATGGTCAGTGAGGTTAGACTAGAAACAGCGCCCTTTGTAGTAGTATGGTTCAGTCAAAATGGGCTGCACAACCGACACCTCAGTGAAGTATGCAGTAATGCGGAGCGAATCGTCAACGCTCTGAGTAGACTGAAGGGCGCCGAATACGGACCCAGAGCAGCTAAAAGGAAGTTATTAATGATAGCAGGGACTTCGACAGTATGCATTTGTATCCAGTGCCTGCCTGGTTTTTCTCACCAAACAGCAAGAGGAATGTGAAGATGATGACAAGGTATTTTTTTTCCTGTTAGCCTCCGGGAATTACCGTTCAGGTATTACTTCTGAGGATGATATGTATGAGTGTAAATGAAGTGTAGTCTTGTACAGTCTCAGTTCGACCATTCCTGAGATTTGTGGTTTATTGAAACCCAACCACCAAAGAACGCCGGTATCCACTGTCGAGTATTCAAATCCGTATAAAAGTAACTCCTTTACTAGGACTTGAACGCTGGAACTCTCGACTTCCAAATCAGCTGATTTGGGATGATGCGTTCATCACTAGACTAATCCGGTGAGTTAATAATAATGATTAGGTACTTCTTCTTTCTTTCTTTACTGTTTAGCCTCCGGTAACTACCGTTTAGATAATTCTTCAGAGAATGAATGAGGATGATATGTATGAGTGTAAATGAAGTGTAGTCTTGTACATTCTCAGTTCGACCATTCCTGAGATGTGTGGTTAATTGAAACCCAACCAACAAAGAACACCGGTATCCACGATCTAGTATTTAAATCCGTGTAAAAATAACTGGCTTTACTAGGACTTGAACGCTGTAACTCTCGACTTCAAAATCAGCTGATTTGGGAAGACGCGTTAACCACTAAACCAACCCGGTGGGCTAATGATTAGGTACTTTCTTTCTTTTTCCTGTTTAGCCTCCGCTAACTACCGTTTAGATAATTCTTCAGAGGATGAATGAGGATGATATGTTTAAGTGTAAATGAAGTGTAGCCTTGTACATTCTCAGTTCGACCATTCCTGAGATGTGTGGTTAATTGAAACCCAACCACCAAAGAACACCGGTATCCACGATCTAGTATTCAAATCCGTGTAAAAATAACTGGCTTTACTAGGACTTGAACGCTGTAACTCTCGACTTCCAAATCAGCTGATTTGGAAAGACGCGTTAACCACTAGACCAACCCGGTGGGTTTAATGATTAGGTACTACCCTCCTTAATCCGAACGCATTGAGCCTCGGAATAATCTATAAATTTTTAATTTCAGTATAGCAAGATATTTATTTAGTAGATATTTAATTTAAGATACGATGTTATTTATTCTAACATAAATTTTATTTTTGTTTCAGGTAAATTTTCGAAGTTTAATCTGTTTTTACTCAAGGAATTTGTTTTACTAATTAATTTGGTCAGTACGCTTAAAATTCATTTTTATACATGTAGAGTTCAGTATATGTGTGCGTTTGTGTTTGTAAACGTTTTTGTACATTACATAATAAATTCTCACAGTTGTCAGGATAAACTTTTAAAATTCTTAATTAAATCTTATTTGTTTTATAGAGAAATATATAGTTGTCAGTTGTTTAGTCTTCCTTCGATAAGTACAAATGAAAATTTTTCTGTTTATGTAAAAATAAAATCTGATAAAATTTCATCGCTTATAAACTGAATGATTCACGAAGAATACAGCTAACTTTCATGACATGTTCTATTGGTAAAAATAAAGATGAATTTTCTTATAAATATAGGTTCGGAAACATTTCGTTAGCGAGTGTCAGCTGGCGAAAAATTTCGCCCTGATTTCTTGCCCTTAGATGGCGGTAGGCTGATTTTATCCTATCCGACTTATTTAGGGGTAGATAGATGAATGATATGTTCGACAAGACATACCTCAGATCTTTTTTCTTTGTCTTCAGTCATTTGACTGGTTTGATGCAGCTCTCCAAGATTCCCTATGTAGCGCTAGTCGGCTCATCTCGGTATACCCCCTACATCCTACATCCCTAACAATATATTTTACATATACCAAAGGTTGCCTGCCTGCACAATTTTTACCTTCTACCTGCCCCTCCAATATTAAAGCGACTATTTTAGGATGCCTTAATTTGTGGTCTATAAGTCTGTCTCTTTTTTTAACTATATTTTTCCAAATGCTAATCTAAGATTTAACCTTTGGTTATTCTTAACTTCTGATTAAAAGGCTTCTGGTGATTTCAGTCGGTGTTATTCTTGTGCATTATCTAAAATATTTAAATATTTACCTTTGACTTATGTCGTCTGGTGTTTTCAGTCGGTATTATTCCTGCACATCATCTAGAGAAAGGAAAAAATGGACATAACATCCGATAGCGAGGCTCACGGCCGATTTTTGTTAGCTTTACTCCATAATAGCCTTGCCAATGATGGTGGTTCGTTTAGGACAGAGTGAAGACCTTTCCTTCGTGTGAGATTAGATCTTCTCTGCAGATACTTCTAAGACGCTAGTGCTCGGATACGGCATCCCCTTCAAAGAGTCTCCGCGCTTGCGACATCCACTTTCGATACGGTTTTTATACCGGCATAGTATCGCAGTGTGGAATTTCTGATGACCTACTCGACACTCATCATTAGTCAGTTTTTTTTAGCAGTGGTTATAATATTGATTTATAGTTATATTTTTAACTATGATTACACCTTCCGGTAATCAACTACGATCGATATTTCCGTGAAGTACACCGTATTTTGTTTTGATTTACAATCTATTAATTAAATTTCATTTGTAGAAATCAATTAGTTGAATTCATTAAAAATTAAACGAGGACATCAACTGTCCATAGATTTAATAGCGCATTAACATTATTTATTAAACTAATATTAATTAATTTGTTTTTTAATCTGTCTAAAAGTGTCATAAATATAATATTTTTAACGTTTTAATCTAATTTATGATACAATAATGATCATTCTTATCATAAAATATATGTATTTTTTGTGATTTAAAGGGTTATTAAAATTAAATTGTAATAAATGTGTGTAAAATTAATTGATATTTCAGATTAAATTATTAATATTTTATCTTTTTTAATAGTATGTTATTCGTATAATATTAATAGTACAGTGAATTTGTATTTTTACTTGAAAATCCTTACCTACCGATTGATGTTTTTTCCATATGTTAGGGGTGATGAGGGAAGCTTAACTCCAGATTTTTAACATCCCCCTCCCATAGATTTTTGAAAAACTCAAAAAGTTTTTGAAATGCATTTTTCTCTGAATCTATGCATTTTAGAGAAAAGTTTTACAAACAAAAAATGTAGAGGATATTCTCCTCTACAATTAATGTCTTTGAAGTTATGCCGTATAATTTGAAATGGAAATACTAGGTGGCGCTGAAGTTGTAAAAAACGTGTTTTTTCGGTTTTTTCACCGGAAAAAATTGTTTTTCGTCTGTATTGCATTTGGAAAAGTTTTTAATCTCAGAACAACAGACAACTTTTATTTAAACAATTTTCAACATGGTGTTTCAACAAACTTTTAATAAAAGTTAAGTTGTCTTAACTTTTATTAAAAGTTAAGACAACTTTTAATAAATAAAAGTTGTCTTTTATTTAAACAATTTTCTTGTACGACTTACCGTTTTGGAGCTATAGCTTGTGAAAGTGTGAAAATGTTGTGAATTGGGCACGTGTTCGAAACCGGTCTACTCGTTTACAACGTTTTTTAAAACTTCAGCGCCACCTAGTATTCCAATTTAAAATTATACGGCATAACTTCATAGACTTTAATTGTAGAGGAGAATGTCCTCTACATTTTTTGTTTAAAAATCTTTTCTCTAAAATGCATAGATTCAGAGAAAAATGCATTTCAAAAACGTTTTGAGTTTTTCGAATTTTTCAAAAATATATGGGAGGGGGGTGTTAAAAATCTGAAGTTAAGCTTCCCTCATCACCCCTAACGCACGGACAATAGTACAATCGGTAGGTAAGGATTTTCAAATGTATCCTATTTTGATGACAAATTGCCTGTACTAGTTTTAAAATTATTGACTTATAAATTCTACTGTAAAAGTGTTTGAATAAAATGAATTCATAGTTTTGAAAATGTTTTAAATAAGCGTAAAAAAATCGGTGTCTATTTTTATGATAATGATTCCTTTTCAGGTGATTGATTTCATAATAATTATGAATACGATAATGATTTCTGTACAAGTAATCTCATTATGAAACTGATAGAATTTCAGGAGATGATTTACAGGTGAAAATAAAGAAAAAAACTTTTCCGCAGTACTAAATTTTCGTTAACGATGCTTCACTATTTTGCAGGCACTAATTTTCAGAGAACACCGCACTCTATATACGTTAGATTAACCAGCAGAACCTACCCACAAGTATAAGTTTCAACTCGTTCACCACTGTGACTTGCCGCATAATCGCGTTTGAAAATACACCATTAAGCATTTAACTACCTCGACTGTTGCCGACCTTATTGAATGTAAATCAAGAACAACTCAATCAATCATCATCAAATTTTTAGTATTCACAACTTCAGATATACTAATACAGCATATCTAAATTTCATTGAAATTGTTATGATAGTTTTGAAAATGTTTGAGCCGAAAATTTTATTCGTAGGCCTGGATATATATATATATATATTAGGAAATTACATTTTAAGTGAATAGTATTTACGAACTCCTCGACCTCAAAAAGTAAAGAAAATTCTCCCAAACCTCATCATACGACTGAAAGTAAACCGAAATTTTCTTCGAAAAGTCTGTAAAATAAATCACGTAAACTTTGATTCAGAAACGCATTCCACTTGAACAGGTGTATATAGATTACTTATGTATATTGAGAAGAAAAATGAATGAAGGAATAACATTTTTGTAGTATATATTTGAGTTAAAATCTTTGATCAGTAACATAACCCCGATTTTCTATATTTTTCTTTTTTTTCGGGATTTTTACGAACCCCGATTTTCAGATGCGATCACTACTTAGATCATTGATTCGCAAACGTTGTCGCCCACCTTCCACATGAGAATCAAAAATTTTCTAACGTCTTCCAAAATGTTTAAATTTACCATCTGTTAAAAATAATAATTGCAATTGCTGTTTTTGAGATGCGTTCTTGAAAATGGCAGTTGCAATTATTGTTTTTAAACTATTTCTGACTTGAAACTTATATGTTAAATGAGTGTAATTTCTCATTGATTTTTTTTTTGTATTGATTTACTGATTTTTGAAATCTGAAGTATACTGTCAAAAAGTAGGGTATTCAAGCTTTATTTTTTTTTTTTTGTCTTTCTAAGCTTCTTGGATGCAAAGTTAAAGAAATTTGAATACAATCAATTTTTATCTTTTAGTATAGACGTCCCTTTAATTTTTTGTACTAGTGGTATTTAATTTTAGTTTGAAATATCTGGAAAACATAATTTTTGCCTTTTTTTTAAAGCAGCCATCGCCTTCCTTTCCTTTCTTTTTCCTGTTTAGCCTCCGGTAACTACTGTTTAGATAATTCTTCAGAGGATGATATGTATGATTTTAGTAAATGAAGTGTAGTCATGTACATTCTCAGTTCGACCATTACTGATATGTGTGGTTAATTGAAACCCAACTTTCAAAGAACACCGGTATCCACGATCTAGTATTCAAATCCGTGTAAAAATAACTGGATTTACTAGGACTTGAACGCTGGAACTCTCGACTTCCAAATCAGCTGATTTGGGAAGATGCGTTAACCACTAGACCAACCCGGTGGGTTAGCCATCGCCTTCCTAGACCGCCCGAACGCCCCCAATTTTTTGTGGGCTTTCTACCGCCCCCCTGAATGCCTCCAGCGTCCACAAGGGGGCGTTATCGCCCACTTTGAGAACGAATGACTTAGATGGATATGCGTCGAGGTACTCTTGCGTGGGAATTTGTTACATCATTCATTTCTCATTAATCCATGCTTTCCCTTCTCCCCGGACATATTTTGAATGTTTTCGGAAAGTCGCCTATTAAATCCAAGCTAACAAAAAGGGTTTTATATATCACCCTTGCTTAGTATTTCTAAAGTTTGGTTTGTTTTCCCTTTTTAGCTGATCGGTATTCTGTTTTCAGTCCTAAATAATAATATTAATAAAAAAAAACAAACTTGGAGCAAAGTGAATTAAGCTAAGTCCTTTAAATCCTTCCTAATAAATTATTAAAATTAAGCCACTCTTCTCTTTTCATGAAAAAAAAAAAGATTTTTTTTTTTTTAATTTATTCTGATTTAAATATTTTAAGAATTTTATTATACAACGTGTATAAGAAAGAAACGGTAAGACTTGAAGGACATGTTCTAAAAGTAAAAATAAGGAAAAAAGTTCATATAAACTTCAACGCTTCGTTTTTGAGAATTATAGCTTGCGAAAACGTTAGCAGTGATTTCTTCACCAAGGGTTAAATGAAACTAATTGAAATTCTTGCAACGTAACGGATAAATTTGATGGTTTTTTGTTAAAAAATTGAATATTCCTTAAATTCTATCTAAAAATTTTTGAAAATAAAATTATTAAAAAAAAATTTATTGTCTCAAAACACCATTTTATTTTTTGTTTTTTTTCTTTTTCTTTAACTTTTAATAAGTCAAGTAAGTTAATTATCAAGCATTGATGAGTGTAGGCCGCAAGATGCTAAGATGAGTTTTCTAAGGTCGGTTGCTTGATAGAAAATGGAATGAGGTTGTTCGTGGGGAGTCGAGTGTACGTTTTTTAATTGAGGAGGTGGTCAGGGACTATAGAGGGAGGTGGTTAGATCATATTAGAAGCATGAGTTCAACTAGAATTCCCCGTATAAGTGAGGAGTATAGTCCAAAGGGTAGAATAAGTTTGGAACGGCCAATGAAAAAATGGAAAAACTGATTTACGTGAGATAAAAGGATGGATGACGTAATAGGCTATTGTCTTATACTTTTAAGAAGAATTTCAACTAAATTTCCATTGAACAAATGAAAGAGAAAGACTCCCATCGCACTGATGTGGGAAACTAAGTTAGAGATGTACGGCTGACCACCAACTAATTAAGGCTCCAAGCGTTTTAATATGGCGGACAGGTACTTGCTGGCATTCAGCGACCTGGCCGTGGCAGCGAATTACTGTCTAGACGAAGTAAATTTAAGATTATGGATGTCATATATGTATTTTGTAATTGACGTGGTGCGCCTACCCATTATAGTAAATATATGACAAGTGAGCGGCTGGGACACGTAAGCCGGTGGTGTATGGCGCCGCACATAGTCCGCTCACACTGTTATGTAAACTCTAGGAGCTATTTAGCGACACTGGTCGCTAAACTGTTTCGAGGCTCAATAGTGGTTTGTGGCACAGATATTCAGTCTTTTGCTTTAGAGCGACTGAATGGGGTGGTAGCGGGAGAAATCCCAAGCAAACCATGCGAAGTACGTTGGGGAACAATGAAAGAGTGTTGTCTATCTTTTATGATTTTTTACAACCATCCGTTTATATTCAGATATTTGAGTATTCGTTAGTAGCATTCAGCTATTTATACAATTTGGCGTACAGCAGATGGTAATTTTATTGTTTTAATTTAGATTATTGATGTAATATTTCATTGTGGTTTCATTTTACTTTTTGGGTTTTTATTTTTTAATTTAATATATATTAACACGATATAAATATCGTGTCCGGGAGTTGTTAACGACACTGGAGATTTTTTCCTAATTTTTCGTAAATAATTATCCAGGACAAGTTTTTTTCTAATTCATATGATTTTTCTTTTCTTTCCCCACTCGTCATCGCCAATTAGTTGATTAACAGCTGATTTTCGAAATAGAAGGTTCTGAGATTCAAATCTTAATAAAACTTATTTGCTTGTATATGTATATGACACTGGATACCGGTATTCTTTGGTGGTTGGGGTTCAGTTAACCACATTTCTCAGGAATAGTCGGTCTGACAAGACTATACCATACATACGTGGCATACATATCATCCTTATCTCATTGGGCAGTGGGGGCGGTTACCTATTGTTTACTAATTGAAAAATTATGCATCATACACATTAGTAAAATTTTAAAAAATGTGATTTTTTAATTATTGTGAATTTTAAAAAATTTCCCACCAACATCTTGATTACAGTGCTGATAAATAACTTCTTTTTTTTCTTTTTAAAATAACTTTTATTAAAGGAATATTGTAAATGATAATGAAAAGTTAGATTAAACAAAACTGAAATATAATTTCGGAAGAAAAAATAAACTGTATAATTTTGTATTAAAATTTAACAGTTGGTTTCAAGTTAACTTTGGTATGAAACACGTACCTCTATAACATAAAGTATTCAGAAGTTTGAATATTAAATAAGCTTAAATATTCCTAAGAAACGTTATTTCGCTTTACAGTTACTTAACTTTTTGGCGGAATTACTTTTAAAAAAATAATAAATTAACTTAAAGTCTTCATTTTATTTCATTTCTTGTAGAAATTAATCTGAAAATTATACAGTGAAGTAATATTTTGTAGCAAGTAATTTAATTGCTTATTGAATTTATAATTTCAAAGAAAAAATAGAAAGTAAAGAAAGGTGTGTTAAGAGATAGAGGGTAAGGCAAGTGAAAGCATTATGATGTAAGGAATGAAGGGAAGTCGAGAGAAACGGAAATTCTCTTCGTAAATTTAATTTTCGTAATTTTCTTTCTTAGATATTCTCTTAAATATTTGATTTTCCTTTAAGTAACGTACAGTCAGTCTATAATAGAGATAAGATTCATGCGACCTCAAAAATAATATATAACCTAATGTTATCTTGGAATTTTGATCTTTCTTACTATTTAAAAAACTGGAGAGATTGTAAATTTATGTCGAAGCGATGATCGGGATTATTTCTTCCTTATCATTACTATAAAGTGCCAGAATTAATAATGTATTATGATTTATTAAACGTCATACAAATATCATTGCAAGGACATTTTTTCCTTGCCATCATATCTATGCCTATAAGTTTGAAACTAAATTACTAAAAATTTCATAATTATGGTAAAATCGAGGGATATGTTTAGGCCTCCATCACATCCCAGACATTTTTCTTTTAATTTTATTACATAAAATATTCTTTAAAAATTAAATAAAAACTAAAGAAAAATATTTTTTAATTGTTATTTTTCTGGGTAAAAAAACGTATAGTTATGTTATAGTATACCATGTAGGGGGAATGTGTGCTAATCGGATCAAATTTTTCATATAAAGGTTTTTGCAGATTTTCTTAATTATAATGGGGTTCCTAACCCCCTTAATAAAAAAAAACACAATTTTACCATTAAAAAGGATTTACTTATGTATGTTGGCTTTTTTTTGGTTGGTACATCCAAACTGGATGGAAAGATTTGAATGAAATTAAATTTTTTTAGCAGTGATTGTTACATACATGAATACTATTTAATTTTTTCCACAATCAATCAGAGGAAATTTACGACTCATTTTTCTTAAAATTTTAATGAAAACATAGCTAAATTTTTTCTCATAATGGTTTAGTTTTTCTTTTTTTTTTCCTGTTTATCCTCCGGGAATTACCGTCATGTAATACTTCAGAGGATGATGTGTATGAATGTAAGTGAAGTATAGTCTTGTAAAAACTCATGTCGACCATTTCTGAGATGTCTGGTTATTTGAAACCCAACCAGTTATAATTTAGTTAGCTAAAATACTATATCAGTTTATTTTATTCAAACACTCATAAAAGATTGGTGCAAAAGTACGTTTTCCTTTTTTGTCGTTTCTGGACCCTAAATCACATTATTGTAGTAGTGAGACGATTATATTACATTAGTACGTTAATACATTTTGGTTTTGTGTAATTTTATTCAGGGGTGGAGCTTAATTTTTTTGTTGAAATCTTCTGAATAAATTAAAAATAGATTTTTATGAAATTTTTTGTCAGATGATTTCTAAATATGGATCATTCTTGATGCCAATTACGTTTAGTTACAATCGGTCGAGGAAGTGAGGAACTGTGATCACCATTGTGTCCATAATCTGAAAATTTTATTTAAAGGATAGAATACATTTTTTTTTTACATAATTCTTTGCTTGCAGATTCTTTTCTTGTTTTATTTTGAGTGGTTGCTGTATGAAGCTGAAATGTGGACGATGAGAAAGGCAGACAGAAAACGAATTGAGGCTTTTGAGTCATGGGTGTGGCGCAGAATGATAAATATCGGATGGCAAAACTCTGTGGAAAATGATAAAATATTAAGGAGAATGGGAGACAACAGAAAAATGCTAAATGTAATTGAATATAGGAAAAGAAACTGGCTAGGACATTGTGTGGAGAAGAAGGTTTTTATTAGTAGATAGATGCGATAGAAGTCTTGGTGAATGGAATGAAAGGAAAAGGAAAAAAGATATTTAAATTGACGGATGGGATTACAGAAAAGGAAAATATGCTGAAACAAAGAGGGTAGCAAAGGATAGAACAAGGTGTAGAGCAGCAATCGTGCAGGACCTACCGTAATTGCAGAACAGTATGAAAAAATGAATGAACGCATTTTTAATATGTTGATCTTAATTTTCCTCCTGAATAAATACTAAGTCGAAAATGAAGTCCTCGGTAGCTAGTGTTACATAATTTTCCCGGCGAAGCTGAATTATCCAACACTTTGCTGGAAATTTAGTTTTGTTGTGGAATTTATTTATGTACTGAAATAAATATCATGACATTACTCATTTTCTTAGCCCTATGTGGGTTTGTTTTGGTTCAACAGTTTTACAAGAAATTGCCATTTCAATCAGGAATAATTTTTTTTTTTAAATTAAACAAATAATTGGTACATTCAGTTTTAGAAGATATTAAAAAAATGTGAATAGTAGCTATATACAACCAGTTTTACAAAGTTGATGAATTATATTTGCAGGTCTAATTAAAAATACGAGGACTATTCAGAAAGTAAGGAACGTTTCCACCTGACGCCACCAGGCGCACGCCAATCGCTTATATATTGGTGTGGTCGTGCTTGGCACCTCAGTCAGCGTCCAGCCGTGACAACGGGAACATCTCCGCCCGTTTTTTTTATATACAAATTTTAAATGTGTGCTGCAATCGAAAATCCCGCCAGTTGTGAGGTGCGGTCTGTGATTCGTTTTTTGTTGGCAAAAAACTTAAAGCCAATAGACATTCATCGGGAACAACGTAATGAGTGAAAGTTCTGTCAGGAAGTGGTGCATTCAGTTTAAAAATGGCCGAACAAACGTTCACGATAAAGAGAAGAGTGAAGTCCGAGCATTGTCTCCATTGACGATCTGGTCTCCAAAGTTGACGAAAAGATTCGTGAAAACCGCCGTTTCACAATAACTGAGCTTTCTCTATGTTTCCCACAAATTTCACGGACTTTATTGTTTGAAATTGTTTCACAGAAGCTAAGCTACCAAAAATGTGGAGGAGCTCCAAGTACGCGTCACTGAGTGGTTGAGATCACAGGCGGCAGAATTCTATGACACAGGAATTTCAAAGCTTGTCCACCGCTATAAGTGCCTAAATTATTATGGTGAAAAGTAGTATTTTAGTCCCTCTTTCACATGTATATAATAAAAAGTTTTTCTTCTACTTGGTTTTTTTAAAATTCCAAAACGTTCCTTACTTTCTGAATAGTACAGTATAATTTGCTTTTTGTAATGGTCGACATACTACAGGTTTTATAAGAAATCGATTAGATGGTAGTATTTTTTGTTATGAGCAGAGGTTCACATTAGCAGCCTTATAGTTTTATGTTAATACGTGATTGTTATAGATTTTTTTTTTGCCTGTAATATTTAATTTTTTTTTTGTTTTCTAAACATCATTACCAGTTTTTTTTTAAATATAAATATTAATTTCTGTATGAAATAATTATTTCTTGTAATTGACTTGTGTCTGGGAAAGTTTGGTCATTCAAAAACGCCTAAATTTGGTTAGCAAAGACCAGTTAATAATAGGTCATATTATTCGAATTTTTTAATTTTGCATTTCATTCGAGCTACGTCAAGTTAGATCAAAATGTTATTAAGTTTCTTTATTTTTTTGTTTTTAAGAAAAATTTTATTTATGAAATGGAATTGGATAGGTTAACAGAAAAATGATTGGAGGGGGGTTAATAATACTTTAGATTTTTTTTATGAAAAAACTAGTTGATATTCAAACTCTTCGACAAAGGACAACAATTACAAATTAAAACTCAAAATTTCGGGATATTTAGTCGTAAGTGGACATCCTGAGTTGAAAGTATTAATGATTTAAAATTTTTTTTTATGTTAACTTTCCGCTTTCAACTTGGTTTGCCTAGAGTTATATCTTATGTTATCGTTAATCAATCAATACCCATCTATTATTGAATAGTTGCGTTTAGTTTTTTAAATTTTATTAAAATGTTTTTATTAAAACTAAATTCTTGTGAAATGTATACAAGGTGTGCTAAATTTTTAAAAACCCTCTTAAAGAATAATTATCTAAAAGTTTTTAACGTGCTCAGATATATACGAATTTATTTTGTATAATGAATAATTTTTTAATTTTAATTATTTTCTTTCCTATATTTCTATCGTGTACGATTTACGAGTAAAGATTATTCTGCATACAAATTACCTGTAACATAAATTAAATATTTGTAATTTAATTTATTTGTATTTTTGTAACATAAATTTCTGTAAAACGACCAATAGATGATTATTCCATGAAAATTTGTCTCATCGATCATATTAAATTTCACAGAAATTATTACTAAAATATTATTTTCTATCAGATTATTTAATTTATAAGATTAGTTGGTAACAGGATTCGCCATTAAGATTTAATTCATTAAAGTATGCGACAGTAGCGGTGATTGTGGTTGTTGTGTGGTTGTCATGGTGACGTCGGTGGCGCGCTACGAAGATAATACCTTGTATGATATCAGTTGGTGGGCTGTTAATGTGGTAGACTAATCTCAGCTCTAATATCATGATGTTTTTTTATCATTATACTTTTTGATTTCGAAACTATATTATTATGTTTTATAATAAAGTTTAATATTTTTTTTTTTTTTTATATTAATTTATAATTCTGTTCTTATAAGTCTATCTTTTTTTTTAATTTCTTTACTAAGTAAAAAATTAAAAAAGAAGAGGTAATTTAAATAAATTAGAAAATTGGTTCCAGAATTATAGACAATTTTAATTAATGAAATATTTGGATATATATAGGGGGAAGGCCCATCGGTTCGAATCAGACTTCATCTCCGTTTTTATTTTTTTTAACATTTTTTTTTTTTTAAATTAAATATATTGATTTATTAATAATTATTAACCCGTGATTGTAAAAAACGTTTTACAATAAATAATTATTCAATAATAACAATAAAAAATAGGAAAAAATCAAAAGTTATTGGTGAAATAAAATTTTATGTACTTTTAAAAATGTGTATATGTAATTTAATAGATATTATTACATATGTGAATATGTAATAAAGCTGGTGAAACAACTAATTATTAAATATTAATTGAAAATTATAATTTAGAATCGTATTGGTTTTTAATATTGTAGTTTAATTTTATTTAATTATTCTGGAATTAATTTCATTAATCTATATTAATTTAAACAGAGTTACTGAAAACCAGAAACTCAAAAGAACCCACATATACACTGAAGCATACATGGTCGATCTTTTAATAAATTTCCAAAAAAATTCTTATCTTTTACTTCATTACTCCTCTGATATTGTCGGGACAAATCTCCCTAAATAAGATTTGATCATCATTTCATTTATTTGTTTTTTGTTGCCAACATTTAATAGCTCTTTGGCTTGTTATAAATCTTCTGATCTTAATTTGTGTACTCGTTCTCTAGTTTTCAAATTTTCTCTATATTTATATTCATCATTCTCTCTTAATCTTTTTATTCTTTCCTTATTCTTCCTCTATAGTCAAATAAAGTTCTATTTCATTACTCGTTCGATGCACTTCATCGTTCTGTTTAATTCATCATTAATATATACGTAAAAAAGATGTTAAAAGTTAATTATTTACAGTTAATCTATTATACCAATTGATTATCTTAATTGTATAAATAAAGTTTATATTGATTTATTAATAAAATTATTAATCTCCGATTGTGAAAAAAAATTTACGATAAATTAAAAATCAATAAGTTATTAATGAAATAAAATTTTATGTACTTTACATTTTTAGAAAAATGTGTATATATAATTTAATAGTCGTACAGGGAAATCATGTGGTGTCCACATCAGTTTTTTAAAAATTATTAGTATTGCTTACAAACCCTTCTACGAGTTTATTTTTGTTTGTGTTTGTTTTATAAAAGGAAATCTTTTAATTTTTATACTAAGTAAATTACTTGGAAGTTTTTTTTAGCTTATTTTCTAAAGAATTTGTAGAAATCGCTACTGGGTCTGATCACATTTTCTAAAGGAAGGGGACCAACTTTTCTTTACATTTTGAAGTTTCCTGAACACGATTCTACAATGTTTACATACATATGAATGTATAAAATTTTTTCGTCCGCTCTTCCGGACGCAAATCTTAACCAATTTTGGTGTAATTTGGTGGAGTAATATAAACTATTTTGAATAGAGAGCCCTATTGATTTTCACGTGAATCGGTTCATAGGAACCGGATTTAGAGGCAAAACAATTCCGTTTTTGAGTATGTTTTCAAGAATTTCATATTGTAACATGAAGGGTGACATATTAGAAATCCAAATTTTGTTTTTTGCGAGCGCCACCAGATGCGGGTTGGTTTTCCAATGGTCTCAAAACATAACTAAAACTGGAAATCCACTCTTCTGATGCTTATTGCGGCATGATGTTTTTTTAAATGGTTCGGTAATTGATTATAAATAAAAACGGAATTCTACCCTACTAAACAATATTTGTATATATGTCTGTGTGGGCGTCCCCATTACCTTAGAACCGGAATGTACCGATCATTAGCGGAAAATCCCGATTTGTTAATACATGTCTCGTGGTCGTCAGGTGTATACTTGTTATATAATTATATATCGATATACCGTTATATCGATATTTATGGGAAATATATATATATATATATCAGCGTTTTGGGAAAATTTAGTACTTTTTAACTGGATCCTAATTTTTGAACGAAAATTGCAAATATCTCGAAAGCGTTCGGTCCTAGCGCTCTGAAAAATTTTTTCGACTCCTCGTCGTTGTCGTATCCGCTCTCAGTGGCACCCGTCAGTTGATGATACTTTCAAGTGCCCCCGGGGCGCCGTTCGGAAAATGGGGAGGGGGTACGATGGATGCCACCGTAATATCTCGGCAACAACTCGTTCGATTTTCACGATTCAAATGACGTATGTATCAGCAGGTCAAGCGCTAACTTTTTAACGCATCGGGTATACTCTTGATTGATCGGATCTTAGTTATCCGGAAATTAAGTCGCTTAGCCCCCTATGTTTGGTTGCACTCCATCGTAAAACGTACCGATCCGATCTTTCGCTAAATACGCTCAAACCCTTGGGCTAGCGCAGTTGTAAAGTATAAACTTAAGAAAACTAAAAAGTATAAAATAAAAAATATAAATAAAAAAACTTTTTAAAAACCGTTCTTATTTTATATCCACTAAAAAATGGAAAATAAAAAAATATGTACAAAAAGTTTTAAAACACCACTCTTAAATTAAACGCACTAAAATGTAAAAAATAATTTTGGTACAGTTATCTCGGAATGGATTTGACAACAAGCTTTGATATGTAAGATTATGTGAAAGTCATAGCTTCAAATTAAAAATTTGATGTTATTGACAATTTTTTTCTTATGTGTTATGAATAGCTTAAAGAGTGGGGTACAAACACACATAAGAAAACATTGGAAAACATCAGATTTTTAATTTGAAGCTATGACTTTCACATAATCTTACATATTACCATCAAAACTTTTTTGTCAAATCCATTTTCAGATACAGTCCTAAAATTATTTTTTACCTTTTAGTACGTTTAATTTATGAATGCTGTTTTAAATTTTATTTTACATATTTTTTTTATTTATGTGATTGTTTTTCTTCATAAAATAATGAACTATAACGACAAAGTAGGCACCGGAATGTTCCGATCACTAGCGGAAAATCCCGATTGTCTAGTTACCTTTCGTTATATCAATTTTCATCATTCAAAAAAAAAAAATTTTAAACAAGAGGTAATCAATTTTGGATACCTAATAATCCCATTCTGAGACGCCGCCCGCCTGGAGGGCCTAGCTGCGGAGACGTGCTGTAGGCACGCCCTGCAGCTAGTATTAATAATAAACCCCTTTCTCATACAACTAGTATTATGCTTATTTAAATGAAAATAAAACTTTGTATGATGTAATAGAAGTAATTATGCTATTTTATTTGTAATAAATGAGACTTTTTTCTTTAGAAAAAAAACATTATTAAAAATTCATAAATATAAATGCACGAGTAAATAATAATTTTCAATTTATTAAAAGGAAAAAAATAACTTAATTATTTCATAGAATTTCTATTGAATTGAAATGAAAAACAAACGTTTCTTAAAAGATTTTTTATTGCAATTAAATCTCATTCATTTAAAATCATCATAAAGTAACAATTTGTTAAGACTTTGCCTTTTGTCTTTGTATATCTGTGCGCGCGTGCACACTCTTTTTGTTACTACTTTTTTAAGTGGATTTATTTTTAATAAAAGAATTCGAGTTTCAAATATTTTAGTGTTGTTGTGTATATGCAATTAGGTGATTGATGTGAACAAATTCCTGTTCTTTGTTATAGATTTAAAGATTTTGTTTTGTGTCTGCATACCATGAGAGGTTTTATGAAAAAAAGTATAATTTTTCTTTACATCTTTAAAAAAATGTTCATAAAAGTCAAATAGCATAATGATTTTACGTTTCTCCGATTTCAGAACATAAAATTTTTTTCTTTTCTTTTTTCTTTTACGACCGCCGTTGTTGAAAGATTAGTGCAATAAAGACGGATGGGAAGGGGGTTGACTAGTAGTAGTAGAAGATAAAATTATTGAATCTTGTGTGCGCGTTTTTTTAGTAGATTAGTGCACGCGTCTGTGCGTATGTTTGTTGATGGTTCCCATACGTAGCTGCTTCATAATAGCTATGCCATCCGGGTATACTTACATCCGTCCATCTAGACTTGCCAGACCATGCAGTAGTCGGTATACATCTGTGTGTAATATAAAGAATGGCCCAGATGTGTTTGAAATTGTGGGGAATGGACTATTTTTGTAGTACGTACCGAACTGTACCTGCCGATTCTTTTACCATCTGTTTTTCTCTCTCTTCCTTCCTTCCTTCCCTTTTGCTTTAAATCTTCTCTGTGTTTGTGTGTGGTCATTCTGTTGCTTATTCCTTTATCCAACTCACGTAGTGCCTTCTAAACATAAAATCAAATTCAGGTGTTTAGTTATTCGGTTATTACATTTCAAGACACGTTTCACTTTCCCTCTCTCTCTCTCTCTCTCTTTCTCTCCCTTCCACCACCTCCTCCTTTTCAAACCCCTCTATCTCGGTTGATCCTTTATTCCCTAACTCTTTAAATATATTTAATTAATTGTTTTATTAAATTTAAGCGGTTAGATTTGCTTCAAATCCACAAATCGTACAAATAATGGAATTGGTTCATATAAAATCCATTTAGACCTTTAAATAAGAATTGATTTTTTGTGTGACTTTTGACCACGTTTAACATTTTTCGTAACGTTCTCTTTTCTTTTAAGTCTCTCGCTCTTCATTTTCCTAATTTTCACATACTTTTGTATTGGAGCTTCTTCGTAGAAAAGTCTTCTTTTTGAGATTTTTTTAATTTTTTGACGATTAAAACTCCGATTTTATAAGTCCGGAATTTTTATTTTTGTGTTATTTAAGTCTTTTTGAAATTTTATTACAGTACACGCTTTTTTGTAAATAAAAGAGGAATTGTTTCTTGGAAATTCTATTATCATTCATCCTTAAAGTGTGTTGGCATATGAAAGCCAATCTCATTTGATCTATTATTTCTTTAAATTTCTGGATAGGATTTAATGAGGGTAGCTTACATATAATATTTAATTGGCTCTTCGTCGCTCCTCAGGATTATTATGACAAAGTAATATTATTATATATTTAAAAAAATCCCTTTCGGCACCCTGGAAGACGGAGGTAAATTTCACCGGTGCTAAGTAGAGGATAAAAAAGATTTCCACCTTAAAGTTAAGAAAAACTTCAAATTTACTCAATACGACAATGGTTGCACGTGAAAAAAAATTCACATGTTTATATCATACGACAAGACCCATCTTGTCGACATTTTTGTCATCCCTTTCCGTAAGGGTTGGTCATATCAAAAATTGTTTCAGACAAGACTTTTAGGTATGTTTAGAAGACTAACCACCACTTTAAACCGATTCTATACTGTGCCTATTAAGGGAGGTATAATTTTTTTGTCTTCGAACCCCCATTTTTTTCACCCTCTGAGCCGATGGTTGGTGATATTAAAAAACTTTACTTAGAGAGGTTTTAGGCCCGTATCCATAGAATAGTAGGAACTTTAAACGAATTCGATATTTTACTTAATAAGAAAGTTATAGCGATATTTTGTTTTTTCGAAAAAGTCTCCCCCTTTTCCATCCCCACGGTTCGATTTTTGCCGTTAACGAACTCGACCGAAATTTTCGGACGAGTTATTTTTAAGGAACAATTTGAAAGTGATTGGCTCAAAACTACGGCAGTTATCTTGTCCACAAGAAAGTGAAATATACATACATATTATTATTATGCTTTTACGGCCAACATGGGACCACTTAAGTCAATTTTAGTTAGATCTTTTCTGAGAAAAGCGTGTTATTTTACTCTTCCGAGCTGCCCAGTATTTCTTCATCCGTTCAGATCTTGCTTTCTTTTCTTCATCTGTAAACACCCTCTTCGTTTTATTTTGTCGTTTGTCTGTCTTTTGTTTAAATCTAATGTTTTTGTCTTTTAGCTTTATACATACATATATATATACAAACTTATGAGCTGATGGTTGTTTTGGGATCAGGGGGGTATGTGAAACGCAAAAATATGTCGAATTTTTCCGGAAGTCGAATCATGGTACCCATTACAATAGAGATTTCTTATGAAATTTACGTAAAACATGAGGTTGTCCAAAAATATAATGAAATAAACTATTTTGTAATTTGGGGCGTTATATCCATTTACAATCCCTTAAAATTGGATAATTTCGTTCGGTTTGAATAATAGATATTTTACGTAAAAACAAAAACAATAATTTATTTTTAATTATTAAAGATATTTTACTGATTTTCGATAAATGTCTATTTAAAACCATGACTTCGTTTATATTACAAGAAACATCGGACCTTTAATTATTAAATACCACGTCATTATTTTCAAGTCATTTAAATATAAAGTGATGCGTAATAAATCACGCTTATTAAAGTGTAAGCTGCCCTACCTTATTATTATTGCATTACAATATGTTATTAAATTTAGACTTGATTTTCACGGCGTAATTTATTATAAGCTTGTCATTACACATATATATTCGTATATTTTTTTTTATAAATTTTGTTTTTATAAGATAGGCATTTTTAATATTATTACGTTCTATTAAATGAAATGTTTAAAATCTGACCTTGAAAAATTAGGCTGCAAACTTCTGCTAATTAAAACCCAAGGTTTTTTTTTTTTTTTTAGTTTGGGTTAAATTTAGTGATTTTATGTCAAATCTGACCTTAAAAAAATCTAAAAAATTAGACTGAAATTTCTGCTAAATCCTTATTAAAATCCAGTTTTTTTTTATTAATATGAAATCAGATTTTAAAGCAACTAAGATGTAAACTTACATCATAAGTGGTAACTAGTTGCCACTTCAACAAAAAAATAATTCTTAACAGCTGATATAGATAAAAACAAATCCTAAATAAAAATGAAAAACCCAGTTAAGCGATAGGAATAAAATTTAAACGAATTAAAATAATTTTTTTCTTTACTAAATTGCCGACTTCTGTGGCGCGAGTGGTAGCGTCTCTGCCTTTCATCCGGAGGTCCCGGGCTCGAATCCCGGTCGAGTATGGCATTTTCATACACGCTACAAAATTCCATTTCCATATCCCACGCGCAAGCTTCGAGTTTACGTGGTGATATCTCGAACAAAAAAAAAATTGGTCTGTTTTGGTTTAATACTTTTCCAGTTAGGAACCATCTTCCAAGAATAGCTACTTTATTCCTGAATAATTATTTTTGAAATTAATTAAATGGTACATTCATTTTTATAAGATGTATAAAAAATGTTAACGGAAGCTATATACATTCATTTTTACCATGTTGATGAATTGAATTTGCAGGTATAATTAAAAATACAGTATATACAGTATTTTGTTTGTTGGAGTGGTCGACAAAAATTCAACTAATAATAGAAATTAGTACTAAATTAAGTAGTAAAATAAAAATTCAATTATAAATAATTTTATAAGAAAGCGATTAGCTGATGGCATCTTTTGTTATGAGCAGAGGTTCACATTAGCAGTCATATAGTTTTTTATGTTATTACGTGATTGTTGTAGATTTTTTCTTTGTAATACTTATTTAATTTTTTTGTTGTTTAAACATCATTACTAGTTTTTTTTTTGTAATATAAATATTAATTTCTGAATGAAATAATTTCTTGTAAATGACTGGTATCTGGAAAACTTTGGTCATTCAAAAACTCCTAAATTTTGTTACTGGTGAGCAAAGATTACCAAGGTTATTGTAGGGCATGTTATTAGAATTCTATTTTTACATTTCATTCGGGTTCAACGTCAAATTAGATCAAAACATAGTTAGAGTAAGTTTCTTTATTTTTTGTTTTTAAAACTCTTAAATTATTACTTCCGTGTATGAAATAAAGGAAGTATTGTGATTGCGAAAAATTTCGGTTATCAGAATTCAACGGAAATATCCATTTTGACCATCCCTGAATCCATTTTGACTAGTTTCGACGTGACGCTGTACGTATATCTCGCATAACTCAAAAATGAATAGCCGTAGGATGTTGAAATTTTGAATTTAGGACTGTTGTAACATCTAATTATGCACCTTCTCTTTTGATTGCAATCGACTGAACCAAAAGTGTTCAAAAAAAAAAACCGAAAATTCAAAACGATTTGGATTTTGGAGTTTTTCTTAACTGCAGTAATAAGTCCTCATTGAGAGCTTTTCAACGATTTATGATAAGTGGTACTTATTTTCATTAGTTCCAGAGTTATAGCCAAATGAAATATATTTGGATCTTAGAAGGGGGAAGATCTTTCAATTTTTTAACCTTTTTTTTATTTAAATATATTGATTTATTAATAATCATTAACCTCTGATTGTAAAAAAATGTTTACGATAAATAATAATTGAATAATAACAATTTAAAAAAAAATGAAAATTGATTAGAAGTTGTTAAAGAAATAAAATTTTTTGTATTTTTTATTATTTTTTTTTAAATGTGTATATATAATTTAATAGGCGTACAAGGAAGTCATGTTGTGTACACATAAATTTTTTTTAATGAAAAAACGAACAGATATTTAACCTCCTCGATAAAGGACAACAATTACAAATTATTGAAAACTCAATATTCAGGGGATATGTAATCGTAAGTGGTTATCCTGAGTTGATAGATTTAACGGTTTACACTGTTTTGTAAGTTAACTTTCAGCTTTCAACTTGTATTGCCTAGATCAATATGTGGTCTAGTTTTAAAAAAAAATCTTATTAAGATATTTTATTGTAACTTAAATCTTGTAAAATATATACAATGAATACATTTTTAAAACCCCGCTTTTAAGGAATAATGTTTTTCCTTTTTAGCCTCCGGGAATCACCGTCAGGTATTACTTCAGAGGATATGTATGGATGTAAATGAAGTGTACCCTTGTACAATCACAGGTCGACCGTTCCCGAGATTTGTGGTTAGTATAAACCCAACCTTCAAAGAACACCGGTATCCACGATCTACTATTCAAATCCGTATAAAAGCCTTTACTAGGATTTGATCGAAATCAGCTGATTTGCGAAGACGCGTTCACCACTAGACCAACCCGTTGGGTTTAACGAATAATTATCTTCTGTTTCCTGTTTAGCCTCCGGTAATTACCGTTCAGATAATACTTCAGAGGATGAATGAGGATGATATGTATAAGTGTAAATGAAGTGTAGTCTTGTGCAGTCTCAGTTCGACCATTCCTGAAATATGTGGTTAATTAAAACCCAACCACCAAAGAACACTGGTATCCACGATCTAATATTCAAATCCGTGTAAAAATAATTGACTTTACTAGTACTTGAACGCTGGAACTCTCGACTTCCAAATCAGCTGATTTGGGAAAGACGCGTTCACCAGTAGACCAATCGGGTGGGTTAACGAATAATTATCTAAAAGATATTAATTTAACGACCCCTGAAATATATACGAATCATCTTTTTTGTATAATCAATAATTTGTCAAAATATTTTAGTTATTTCCTTTCTTATATTTTTATCGTATACGCTTTGTGAGTAAAAATTATTCTATAATCAACAGTAATAAAGTATTTTTATAACACATAATTTCTATTAATATGACCACATTCATGATTATTCCATGTGGTGTGGAGATGTGTGCTTATGTGGAAATATCTTCAAGAAAAAAAAATTTTAAAAATGCGTATATGTTCACATTTTTCCAAAGAAATATCTTCCTGTTTTTTACAAAACAATTTTAAACGAAATATATAAAAACCCATTTTAACAAACGATAATAAAATTTCATAAAAAAAGACAAAACAGCAAAAATAAAGTAAAACAACTTTATCAATTTTTTATCATAAGGTTTTTACTAATACATTTAGACAGTAATGAAGATGTATTATGTCGTTTTAACTAAGTATATATTTATATTTTTTTTTTTTAGATTAATAATAGATTTAACTAAGCCATTTTGTAAGCAAAATATATATACATTATCATCATTTAACATTAAATATACAAGTAAACAACAATCTATCAAAAGTCAGTCGCATCATGATATTTATCACTAATATTAAACTGAAAGATATTTATTATTTGAGAAGAAACTTAACTAATCGAAGAGGTATTTCATTACACTCTAGTTATCTCCTTAACAAGTTATAACTTATCCGTTTCTCTAATATTCAAATTTTATCTTAAATAAACTGTCGTAATAATTACTTATTCAAGTATATAAACACACATACACACCACACGTATATACTTAACAAACAAATCATAATTACCAAATCATCAATTTGAAGATAACTCGAAAGGTAATAAATCTACTCAGAATTTGTGTGTATGATAACACGAGAGAAACCTAGCAGATATTATAACAGTTGAAATATATATATATATATATATATATATATATATATCATAAACGAAACGACCGTGAAGATATTACGACATGCTTCTACGAGCAAGTAAGAGATATGCTTAATGTAAAAGACCGTTGTAGATAGGGATAAATCACTTAACGTATTCAGTGTTGCAGATTAAAACACAAAAAAAAAATCATTATGTTGTACCGTTTAATTATTTGCAATGAATTTTCCTAAAAATTCATCTTGAAATTTTGATAAAAAATAAATTAAATATTTATTATTGTATTTTTTCAAAATTAAAAATACGTATAATGTAAAATATTTCGTATCTGCCCTTCGTTCAATGAATAAAAGATCCTGATGAATTTTTTAACTAAATTAAAATTAATAAGGAAACCTGTTAAAGGAGAGAGCAATAATGATGGACACAGCTTGTCAGATCTACTAAAATCTACTTTATGCCGGCCTCCGTGGCGCGAGTGGTACCGTCTCTACTTTTCATCCGGAGATCCTGGGTTCGAATCCCGGTCAGGCATGGCATTTTCACACGCGCTACAAATCATTCATCTCATCCTCTAAAGCATATTCCTAACGGTGGTCCCGGAGGTTCAACAAAAAAGAAAGAAAAAAAAGATCTACTAAAATGCATGTTATATGAAAAGGACAGTCCATGACTGTAATGGTGTATTTTTCTGTATGAAAAATACACCATTACAGTCATTTCACTGCACCATTACAGACTCACTGCATAAACCTGTATGGTTTATGCAGCGAGTCACAGTGGTGAGAGAAGTTTAATCTTGATGTTTTTATGTAGGTCTAGTCATTATTTTTAATTATTTCATAAAATTTCGATTATAATAAATTAATTTTTTTTTAAATAAACAGAAAATATATTTTAATAATAAATTTTTTTTTAAATTACACCTCTTTTATTTATTTTATTTAGTTTATGTTTTTATATTTCTTGTTTAAAAGGTTATACTAAATAATTATTAAGAAAAAAAACCAAAACGTCGGTCTTGCTAACACAGAACGAAGCAAGAATCTTCTGAAAATGTAGTAGAAATAATGTAGATGAACCAATGAATATAAAAATAGGAAGAGAAAAGATTATCGAGGTAGAAGAATTTTATTTGGGAAGTAGAATTCCTAAGCCTTCCGGAGGCTGGTCTAGTGGTTAACTTGTCATCGCTAATCAACTGATTTCGAAGTCGAGAGTTTCAGCGTTCAAATCCTAGTAAAGACAGTTACTTTTAAGCGAATTTTAATACTAGATCGTGGATACCGGTGTTCTTTGGTGGTTTGGTCTCAATTAACCACACATCTCAGGAACGATCGACCTGAGACTGTACAAGACTACATTTCTTTTACATTCATACACATCTGAAGTAATACCTTACGGTGGTTCCGGACGCTAAACAGAAAAAGAAAGAAGAAGCAGAATTACTAAAAATGGACGAATCAGGAGCGATATAAAATGTCAAATAGCACAGAAAAAACAAGCGTTCAGTCAAAAATATAATTTTCTTACATCAAAAATTAATTTAAACGTTAGGAAAACATTTTTGAAAGTATATGTTTGGAGTGTGGCTTTATATGGAAGTGAAACATGGACGACCGGAGTACCTGAGAAGAAAAAATTAGAAGGTTTTGAAATGCGGCTCCATAGGAAAATGTTAAAGATCAGGTGGGTCTATAAAGTTACAAATGAAGAGGTATTGCCGCAAATTGATGAAACAAAGAAGCACTTGGAAAAATATAGTTAAAAGAAGAGACAGACTTATATACCACAAATTAAGGCATCCTGGAATAGTCGCTTTATTATTGGAAGAACAGGTAGAAGGAAAAAATTGTGTAGGCAGGCAACGTTTGGAATACGTAAAAAAAATTGTTAGGAATATAGGAAGTAGAGGGTATACCGATATGGAATGACTGGCACTAGATAGAGGGATTCATGGAGAGCTGCATCAAATCAGTCAAATGACAAGACAAAAAAAAACTCTTAAAATTTTTGTGTCATGCGATCCAACCTTAGCTAGTATAAATATAAAAATAAAAAAAGTAAGTCTATTTGTATAGATGTTTTGATTTATTAATTTTTTTTTATATATTAGTTTAAAAAATTTATATATTTTTTTTATTTTCTATCACTTGAAGATAAATAGGTTTAATATAACCTTCGCCTGTTACTTCGTTAATATGTAAGTTCGATTCAAAGGTTAAGTTTTTCTCCGTTTACTGCACTGTGAAAAATGTATTATTGATAACCGGTGTACGAAAAACAGATGTTATAATCAAGAAGAAGATTCATAATCTCATTATTTTGACACAGGAAATATTTTTTAATTCCAGAGAGATAAAATTTTCCGCAGAGTTCAATAGAACGTATTATAAACAATGAAACTCGAATATATATATATATATATATATATATATATATATATATATATATATATATTAAAAGAATTGGACCACCGTAAAAATATAGTAAAAATTCTTTTAAAAGTTAGCTTTAATTTTAATAACCCTATTCCGTTTCGAATAGATTACAAAACAAGCGAGAAATACATTTTACATAAGCAATTTTTTCTATGTTCTCCAACGAAGTTTTATCAGACATTGTATAACGGCATTGTGCTGCGTAGTTGCTTTATAAGCGCAACGGCACGATAAATAATCGTAAGTTAAAGCGTTTTTTTAGTCCAGCGGCTTTTTATAAACTGTCCGAAAAAATTCCTTCGGAGAGCAACGGATAAATTCGCTTAAGTAAAACGGCAACCTTGTATAGGTATCATCATCTTAGAAAATGTATTATTATTTTCTTTATAAATAAATTCTTGTTAAGTTTTGTTTTTTATTAAATTGAATGTTATCATGATATTAGGTTAAAAAAAAAACAGTTACAAGAATAGTAAGTAAACTTTACAATAGTTAACTATACGAATAGTATTATAAATAAACTTTAAAAATAATAATAAAATTGATTTATGAAAAACCTAAGTTAAAAAAAAAATCGAATTTTATTTTTTGGTGTCTTGGCCAAATTAAAAAAAAACCTCAATTTGGGGCCGTCTTTAAATAGTAAAAGTATGAAGTAAAGGGGAATTTAATTATTTTTAAGTCGGATTTATAGTAATTTTTATATTAAGTTTATTTGAATATTAGGTAGATTTCATAAGAAAACTACCTATTTTAATGGGTACCATGGTTCAACTTCCAGTAAATTTCGACATATCTTCGCGTTTCACATCTCCCAGACCCCAATATCACCGTCAGTTCTTCGCTTAATTGTGGGCACGATAACTGCCGTAATTTTCCGTCAATCACTTTTAAATTTATACATAAAATATAACGATCCAAAATCTCGGTCGAGTTCGTTAACGGCCAAAATCGGACCGTGGGGGTGGAAATGGGGGGACTTTTTCGAAAAAACAAAATCGCTTTACTTTCTTATTAAGTAAAATATCGAATTCGCTTAAAGTTCCTACCATTCTTTGAATAACGACCTAAAACTTATCTATATAAAGTTTTTTGATATCACCAACCATTGGCCCAGGAGGTGGAAAAAATGGGGTTTTAAAGATAAAATAAATCATACCTCCCTTAATTGGCGCGTATCGAATCTGTTTAAAGTGGTTGTTAGTCCTCTAATCATTACGTAAAATTCTTGTCTTAAAACAATTTTTGATATGACCAACCCTTACGGCAAGGGATGACCAAAATGTTGCTGGAATTGTAAGAAGATGGGGCTTGTCATGGGCTAAACATCTGAAAGTTTTTTCACATGCAACCAATGTCGTATTGAGTAAATTTGAAGTTTTTCTTAACTTTAAGGTGGAAATCTTTTTATCCTCTAGTTAGCACCGGTGAAATCTATCTCCGCCTTCCAGTGTGCCGAAAGGGATTTTATATTTTTCGTTTTTTACTTCCTCGTACGAAGTAAAGTAAAAATTTGGATTTTGGACTTTTTCTTAACAGCAGTAATATATGCTCTTATTGAGGGATTTTCAATGATATATCACAAGTGGTACTTATTTTCATTGGTTCCAGAGTTACAGCCAAATGAAATTTTATTTAATGAAATTTTTGGATCGTAGAACGGGAAGCCACATTTATTCGAATCAGTCTTAATCTTCTTTTTTTTAATTTAATTGTATTGATTTATAATAATTAACTTCTGATTGTAAAAAAAGTTTTACAATAAATAATAATTCAATAATATCAATAAAAAAATATCAGAAGTTATTAATGAAATAAAATTTTATGTACTTTTCATTTTAAAATAAATGTGTATATATAATTTAATAGGCGTACAAGGAAGTCATATGGTGTCCACATTAAATTTAGTGAAACATCTGATTATTCGTTTTTTTGTTTTCATTTTGGTGATGGTTACATCAAAATAATTTAAAAAAACATAGTGTTAGATAGATATCAGACTTAGATTTATTTAAAAAGTAATAAAGGGTCTTTTACTTTATCCTAATATTTCATGTAAGATTGTTGAATTAATAATTGTATAAATATTTGATGTTAATAAAAACTAATATTTTAGCAATTGCGTAACTGTCCACTTTATTAAAGAATTGGAGGATCGTATCTCACTTTCAAATGAAATAAGTTTAAATGAAGTGCAGCAAAAAATATGTGTATGTAATTTAATAGGTGTACAAGGAAATCATGTGGTGCTCACATCAGATTTATTTTATTAAAAAATTATTTTGAATAGATTTATTAAATTTCTCTCGATATGCAAAAGAAATCGTTCGAATGCGATGTGAAAGGATAAACCTGTGTATTGATAAAAAAAAGACTTATTGAGAAAATGAAATGTGATCGTGAACTACGGGCTACGAGGAAATAAATAGACCTATAATGATTATTATTTTATCTGTGTATTTGCCATTTTACTAATGTACAATCCAAATTTTCTTTTATCAGTATTTTATACTGTTTGAAGTACTAACAAAATTATTATACCGGGCGTCGCCTCAACATCACGGACTGGAGTCCGGAACAGAGCCCAGCAGAGATGCGTCCTGAAGGGCAGCCATACCAGAAGCGGATGAAGAGCTTCTACACAACCTCTCCTATTTCAAAACTTACAATAAGACAAAATAACCCAGCAATTGCGACTCCTCCGGAAAAGGGGACGCATTGCTCCCTCCTTATAGCTAGTGCCCCGTTGTGGCGTATTCCTGCTAGCCTATTAAAGAGTTAGCACCGAAAGAACTTCAGTGGACGGTCTGAAGGGGAATTACGTCGGAAGGACAGGCTTTATAAGCCTAGCCTTCCGCGGTCGGCCCATGAAATGGGTTCGATAACGCTGGTTTAACAACGGATTGGAATGCAATTAAATCCGTCTTAAATTCACTAAAATAATAATAGACAAAACTTGAAAAATTAGATCCGAGATTAAAAAATAACCTTTTAAAAAAAACAAGCCCGATTAGAATGATCCAGCAGCAAGGGACTCTGTCCAGGTTCTGCGATAAAGTAGGGAGTAATAGACTCCTGCCAACTTTGCATTCCATATACCGGGCGTCCGCGAATTATCTAAACTTTCAAATTAAGTAAATCATTTATTTATTAGAATACAAAAACAGGTTGTATAAATTTAGAAACATTGAAACTGAAAGTTTTTTTTTTTTTTACCTGTAATCAAAGACATTCAATGTATGCACCATTATTAATTCCGCAAAATATCCAACCCAAATCCAATTTCAAATCAAAATAATTTCAATATCCAAATCCAATTATCCAATTTCATTGTATATTCGTTGTACTGTAACATATTCAACCAAATCTATGAGTTCGAATGCGTTAACAATCCTCTACTTAAGGCCATCAATATTCACTACACGAGTTTTTTTAAACATTATTCTTGATGAACACAAGAAAAAATCACATGAAGTTATATCCGGTAATCTAGATGGTCAAGCGATTTGGGAATATGTTGTTGAGGGATTCGCGCACTAATGAATTCCAATGTGACGGCCCTCCACCTTCTTGGATTATCTTTTCGGGTTGTAACTCTTCAACCTGAGGGTATAAAAACCCTTATAAAATATCCAAATAAATATTCGCGTTAACTGACGTTTCCTCAAAGATCCAATCACACGATCGCGAAATAGTCCGTACCAAACGTTAATTTTTGGACTATTTATCAGGGTATGGTCTCATCAAATATGTTTTGAGCTAGTAATCTTGTTTAATACTTCATTAGAAATACACTAATGTATGCGAGTAATTGATTAAATTATCACTGTACGACACCTGCACTTTTGAATTTTAATAGACTCCGTATTAGGTATGTTGGTACGGTTTGTATACGCGATTGTTTTATTGTACGAAATTTTACAATGCAAAGTAGTTCTACGTCATTTACATACTTTATGGCAATAAGTTTAAATAATGATAATAGGTTCATTAATATGGAAATGTTGTTTACGAATTTTATACTCGAATTTAATTTCTTTATTTCGTACACAAACCTTGAAGGTCCCTTAGTTTCTCGTTATGATCTCGAACCCTTTACTGCATTACTGATGGAGCGTCATTAAGGTTTACGTCACTGTTTATGTACAAATGATTCGATTTGAGACTATCCTTTACATAGTACTGTTGTTATTATAATAATAATAATAATAAATAAAACAAAGATTCTACATGTTTTATTTTTATTTAGTTTTAATGATACAAGAAGCCGTACAGTAATGTTTTTTTTAGGATTTCTATAAAGGTATTTGGTTTATGTTATTATGTGGCTTTACACGACACGCACGCTATCTAAACTTTATTTTCAGTCAACATTTTGCTTAAGGCTTCTTTTGAAAGGTTTCATACTTTCATAACAAAACATAACATTTGAATAAATCGTATTTTATAATAAAGTTATACTGTTATTTATAATATATTGCGTAAACATGACGCTTTTAATGTAGTATAAAGTAATTATAGATTAAAATGAAACCTTACGGCTATTTAAATAACGTAGCTTCTTTCACGGTATTATGTCTTTTATTTTATGTCGTGGTTTCAATTTGATAGATATTAACCTATTGACATATATATATATATTAAAATTTTATTTTTTATTTAATTTCATGTCTGAGAGAAGAACAGGTGGTAGCACTGTTTTAACTTTGATAGTCTACGTTCAGTTTACCATTTGGAAAAGACATTTATTACCGCAGTTAACGGCAGACCTACCAACTCAACATGACGAATTTATTACTTGGTCGTGTCTAATACTACAGAGAGGATGTTTATTGCTTTGAAGCTTTATATACTGTGCTCTACGTACATTTTCTTCCTTGTTTTTTTCTTTCCGTTTTATTTGGAAATCTTTTTTCAAATATTTTATTTTTAATGAAATTTTGCAGTTTGTTCTGCTTAAAAATTATTGCATGATAATCTTCTTGGTTCTGGACTCAAATAATTATAGTAACTCGTTTAAGGTTGATGCAACTGGAAATTTAATTTATTTTAACAAATAAAACTGGTTTCAAAAAAAAAATTTTTTTCTTTAATTTTTACAAATTAATACTTTATTATACTCCGACTTCAAAAGGGTTGAAGGTGTTTTGGCAGAAATAAAATTTTATATCTTTTCCTTGGAAACTTTAAAAAAAGATTTTTCTTAACAAAAATTTAAGGTTTTGTTTTTATCAAGATCACCAAGTACGAAACGTTTTTATTTATATTCACCTCTCTCCATAACAATGGCTTTATTTTTACTTGTTTGTATGAAGTAAAGGAAGTATTGTGATCGTGAAAAATTTCAGGTTTCAGCGGAAATATCCATTTTGACCATCCCTGAATCCATTTTCACTAGTTTCGGCGTGACATCTGTACGTATATATCTCGCATAACTCAAAAACCGTTAGTCGTAGGATGTTGAAATTTTGGAATTAGGACTGTTGTAATATCTAGTTGTGCGCTTCTTGTTTTTATTGCAATTAACTCGACCAAAAGTGTCCAAAAAAGCCCAAAATCCAGAAAAAATTTGGATTTCGTGGTACTTATTTTCATTGGTTCCAGAGTTGTAGCCAAATAAAATTTTAATTATTGAAATATTTGGATCTTACAAGGGGAAGGCACATCGGTTTGAATCCCACTTCATCTCCTTTTTTCTAACTTTTTTTTAAAATTTAAATATATTGATTTATTAATCAAGTTAACCTCTGATTGTAAAACGAATTTTACAATAAATAATTATTCAATAATAACAATAAAAAAATATATATATAAAATATTAGAAGCTATTAATAAAATAAAATTTAATGTAGTTTTCATTTTAAAAAAATGTGTATATATAATTTAATAGGTGTACAAGGAAGTCATGTGATGCCCACAGTCACCCTCAGTATCTTGAGATTTCACCTAATGAAGGTCATATTTTTCTTATGCACATTTGTTAACAATTAAAAAATAGCAACATTTGCAGAAAAATATTTTTGCAGAATCGCATCCCCACCCAAAAAAATGCTGTTGTAGTCGTCTGCTTCGTTGTGACGTCACAGGTGAGCGGTAGAATTAAATAAATGAATAATATTTAAAGTGTAAAAAAAGTAACCCGGCTGGTTGGTTCTCGAACTCGATCGCCCGGTTGACTCGGTAGCTGGTGCGTTAAGCTTCGTGGCTACACCAGTCTGCCGATAGTACAACCAAAATTTGTTGTATGCAAATTGTAAAATTACATTAGTTAATGCTGACCGTCGCCGCTAGTACCGCCACTCTTGCGCGAATTAATGACGGTATGCGCGCGAGTTTTAGTTAGTATCATTGAATTAAATAAACGAAAAAATATTATATTTAAATGTTTGGAATTAAGTGTTACTTGTTGAATGTGTAAGCCTTTCATCAGAAGTAAGACTTTTTACCAGAAGGAAAAGTCCTAACTATGTTGTCAGCTTTTTTGATAGTTTCTTAAGTATGAGGATCGCTGATAAATTTTGCACACTAGCGTGCTACACGGAGAGTAAAGGTACTGTCGAGTTGGGCGTGGCGGCAAATGATAGCTGATAGCGGCAAATGATCCCCTCTAACAAACCTGCGATAATTCGTTGAAATCCATTTACCGATTTGCTTTCAGTAGCAGTTAAAATGGAATCGACTACTGGCCAATATGTCAACACGGTTAAAGCAGCGCGCAGTGATCGAATTTTTAACAGCAGAAAATGTAAATCCTACGAATATTTTTCATCGTAAATCCTACGAATATTTTCGTTTAAAAACGGTTTACAGTAGTGAAACTGCAGACAGGATTACTGTGAATAGGTGAGCGTTGAAATTTCGCCAATATGAAGCTGGTAAAGCGATAATTGAGGAGGCACCTCGTAGCGGTTTTTTTTTTTTTCAATTTATACCACAGTTAAAGGTTATTTTGTTAAAAATTAATTTTACCCGAATGCTTCCCCTTTGGTGTGGAAGCCCCAAAAATGGAAAAAAAAATTAATTTTTTTTCTTAATTAAAATTTTTAATTCTCGAAACATATTTTGTTAAACAACAATATAATTAAAATAATTTAATATCCTCCCCTGACGAGGTTGGTCCCAAATTTTAAAATCATAATATTAGAAATAGATATTTTAATGTAGAAATATGAAGAAAAAAATTCATAACTTTGTTTCTGTTTTTTATTTATTTATTTATTTTTTTTCAATAAAAAAGAATTATTTTATGATAAAGGTATAAGTAGAACTTTTAATGATGGAATAATTTTTTTCAAAAATGAATTTCCGGCTTTTATGTTTAGAAATATATTAATTTGAATAACAAATTTTTAAAATAGCTTCGTTTATGCTAATTGAATACTAAATTATTATGTAATTTATAATACAATACCTTCCCAGTGGGATTTTAGTAGTAATAAATGTAATAATATTTTCTTCCAACAATTCCATTGCTGATTATTACGTTTTTTATAACATGTTTCTCTGGTGTAAAATATCAGAGAGCACCTTCTGTATTCTCCATACTTCCTTCCACCAGCGGGTGGAATGTCATTAAAGTAACGACTTTAATGACATACCAAATAATTTTGAAAAATTTATTATAGAGGTATTTTTCATTTTTTATTTGTAATTTTCTTAAACTATTTCTTCATTTTTGTTATTTTATTGTTTATTAATCTCATGTAAATTTGTATACAATATACATACACTCGTAATTCGTACGACAATAAATCAGCGCTGATTATTCGATGATTAATTATCCAAATTACCTATTTTGCTGGAACAACTAAAAATAATACTAATAACTTTATTATAACTAGAGACCGGATTATATGCATTTGCATATTTACATATGCATTTTCATATGAAGTCCATTCCAACCGGTTATCGCATATTTTCTTTAAAATCTAGTGATGATGTATATTTTCGCTATATTTACAATATTTTTCGGTAGGGTACATTGTTAATAAATGAAATCCTACGTTGCAGCTGGCCAAACCTATTAGCCGCACAGCTCTTAGGGCGTACTTAGCCGCTGCGCGTTTTTGTTTTCGTAGGATAATATTATTATGAGGCTAAGTAAAACACGCGAGATAAAAATGGACGATACCGTTCTGCGTCGCGTACGCCTACTGCAACACTCCTGCCACTAGGCAATTAAATTACGCATTTTATTGTTGACGCGCTCATTGCATCAGTTTAGGTTTTCATTTATTTGTGCAAAGTTTAATATGTATCATACCTGCCGAAAAAAAGTGTATCTTCGTGGATAGCTGACTATCCTGAAACATTTACTTACGACGGAAATGTTTTATATTGTCGAGTTTGCAAGACAATTCTTTATATAGCAGGATTGCAAAGGAAATGCCAACGACAACGTATAACAGCATTTGGATTTATATGAAGCATTGCTTACAAGTAATATTACTCTTCACAAACTTACAAATCCTACCTTCAAAGATTTTCTATGAAAATATTGCTTGAATCAGAATATACCAGATGAAACAATATTGGATAGATTACATACCAGCAATTTACCTACATGTTCTGGAAGAAATACTCAATGAACTCAAGGATAGCATTAATTGGATTTCAGCTGAGGAAAGTAGTGACAGTTGTGGCCGTTACATTGCGAATTTAATTAACGGTGCATTAAAACTAAGAGCCTTCCTCTTCCTGTTTGGTAGCCTTTAAAGACCTTGAAATACAAATCATTCTACGATCGCTAGATTTATGAATGAAGGTATTAAAAAAGTATTTCCTGAATCTTCTGCAGATGAAACAGTGTTTATATTTCTCTCAGATTCTGTTCCCTATATGATCAAGGCAGCCAAAGCCCTCCAAGTATTTTATCCCAATTTGATTCATCTGACGTTCTTTGCTCACGGAGTACATCGGTTCGCTCAAGAAGTACGATCCACGTTTGGGAATGAAAATAAACTGATTTCATCAACAAAGAAAGTTTTTCTAAAGACACCTTCTCCCAATAAGGCCTATAAAGAAAAACTGCCAAATGTGGCTTTACTTTCCGAACCAGTAGTAATTCGATGGGGAACGTGGATTGAAGCTGTACTGTTTTACAATCAACATTTTGAGGCCATCAGAGATGTAGTAAACGAGTTCGATAGTGCAGAGGCTATGGCAGTTTGTCAGTCCAAGGTAGTTTTTAAAGATTCTCGTATAAAAACTAACATAGCAATGATTAGCACTCATTTTTCCCATATATCTGCGAGTATTAAAAAGCTTGAAACTCAAGGTTGGGCGTTGACTGAATCTATTCAGTCGATGAATAAAATCCGTCAAATGAAGTATTCCCGCATTGCTAGAGGTATTCCCGTGTAAACTTTAAGAAGGATTTGAAAATATTTTGAACGGTAACTTTGGACCTTTGTATCAAATAGGTAGTTTTATTAATTGGACGGATGAACTTTTGCCAGAAACAATAAATGCTAACACAGCATCCAAATTCAAATACTGCCCAGTTACCGCAGTGGATGTGGAACGATCCTTTTCTGCTTATAAAAATATTTTGAGTGATCGAAGACACAATTTTACCACCGATAATTTTGAAACGGTACCTGATTGTTTAAGATTACAAAAGTAACAAAATGTTAAATAATTGCTAATTATCGAATTTATCGTATGTTATTCAATTACTTACTAATTGTATGCTGATTTTGAAATAAAAGAACTAAAAATTACTATTTTTTTTTTAGTATTTAAAGTTGCATATTTCAGGCTTTTTATGTTGCATATAATCCGGTCTCAAATTATAACATAACATATACAGACGTAATCTATGAAAAATAATTCTACAATAACGAATGATAAGAGAAGATACATGAATTTAATGTTACATTAAACTCATTTAACGGCGTAAACAAATTATTTCCTTTTTTATGTCTAATTTAAAAAAAAAAATAGAAATAAAGTCTTTTTTGAGAAATATTTTAAGTACGTTTTAATAATTATGAAATAAAATTTTAAGAAAAAAAATTTACCTTAATTATTTATATATATATATATCTCACAATAAACAAATTGTTACGGATGTAGGATGTAGAGGGTATACTGAAATGAAACGACTAGCACTAGATAGGGAATCTTGGAGAGCTGCATCAAACCAGTCAAATGACTGAAGACAAAAAAAAATATCAGAATAGTCGTTTGTGTATATCAATCGATATTATTTTAAAAGTCAAGAACTACTTACCCGATATAGATTATACTCTTTTCAATCTTTACTGAACTTTCAATTTGATTTTAGTTGTAAATTTAATCAGACAATTTTAGCAAAAGTTGATCATTAAAGCTTAAAACAGACAACATCTTAATAATTTTATTTTAAATTTCATTTATCAGAATCAGGTAAAATGGTTTCCAGTTATCAGCCATTAAACAGAAAATATTAAACATAAAAACCCCTTTTAAAATGAGGAATTTTATGCAGGTCAGGAGCTACACATTTCTGATTGCGTTATACGAGGGTTATTTTTTTTCAAGATCCGATCGGTCGCGAAATAAAAACCCGCATAAAAATCGGATGAACCTTTGCGCATATGTGTTGCACAGCGTCTCTAGTATGGCCTTCAATCACGCCGCATCACTTCGTTTAGTTCTGAACACGCAGCTAGCACGTAAACATATTTACAACAATAGCATTTCCCGCCAAGTGTGAAGTGCGTGCGGTAATTCGATTTCTTCAGGCTGAGGGGAGTAATGAGGCTGAAATTCATCGACGAATAAGTAATGTGTACGGTGAAACTTCAATGAGTGACAGCAAAGTGCGACAATGGTGCAGGAACTTTAAAGCAGGACGTATAGAGGTTCATGATGCAGGCGGTCAGGGAAGGAAGCGAGTGGATGAGGCAATTCGAGAAAATCGTCGGTTCACAATTTATGTATCGAGTGATTCGTTTCCTGAAATTTTAAGGTCAGCTCTCTACACCGTTGTGAGTGAGAGACTTCAGTACCGCAAACTGTGTGCGAGATGGGTTCCCAAGATGCTGTCCGTTCATCACAAAACAATGAGAATGGACGCCTCCCTAACGTTTCTCCAACGCTACCACAATGAAGGAGAAGATTTTTTGAACAAAATTGTTACAGGGGACGAGACATGGATCCATTTCGAAACTGAAGAAACAAAAGAACAATCCAAACAGCGGATGCATCCTCATTCTCCCAGTAAACCGAAGAAGTTCAAGCGAACCTTCTCCAACAGAAAGTGTATGGCTACTGTGTTCTAGGACCGGAATGGAGTTCACTTGGTGGAATTCATGGAACGTGGCACAACCATCACTTCAGCCTCATACTGCGTGACTCTTCAACGTCTACGAAGGGCAATTCAGAATAAGCGGAGAGGAATGTTGTCATCAGGCATTGTCTTTTTCCATAACAATGCTCGGCCGCGCACTTCAGTTGTAACAAAGAAGCTCCTGCAGCGTTTTCGTTGGGAAGTGTTTGATCACCCACCAAACAGCCCGGACTTGGCTCCATCCGATTTTCACCTATTTGCTCACATGAAACGCTGGCTAGGAGAACAACATTTTGGCACAAACATCGAGCTGCAGATCAGCGTAGAAACATGGCTGAAAACACAGGCGGCTCCGTTCTATGACGAGGATATTGGAAAGTTGGTATCACGCTACGACAAATGTCTAAATCGGAGTGGCGAATATGTAGAGAAATAGCGTAACTATATAAGTAATTATTACAAATAGAAAGTTTTTTTATTTTCACTGGTTTTAATTTCGTGACCGATCGGACCTTGAAAAAAATAACCCTCGTATATTCTGTTCATAAATCGTTCAACTAGATTCGTATTGGAGGAGAAACTAAAAATTATATATCGTAACGTAAAGGCAGATTAACTGTACATGTGGTATGATTCTCGCTTAGGTCCTTTGTACCCAGTCTGTAATGACGTAACTGGTGATGTGAACCATTGGCAGATCATATCTGTCCTAATCCTGATATTATGGACACAAGTTAATGTATAGATACGGTAGAATGTAGGGTATTTTTTTTTTGTAAAAATAATTAGCGTAGAGAAGTCGGAATACTCCCTCCTTAGATGTATATTTGATTATCCTGAAGAACTGTTGAAAATAATTGGTTGATTAATGGTTTTTTTTAACAATATTGTTTGGTTACTTGCAAGATTTGTTATATATAAATAAATAAATATAATGAAAATTTCACAATTAAAACGGATATTATAAATTGTTTGCATTTAATATCTTTAATTCAAATTATGTTTAATCATTTAATTTAACTCAAAATTGTTCATGTAAATTATTTCATAAGGAGATTTATTTATAGTCAACGAGATTTTAGCTATTTGGATATTCTAAGTTTTGGAAGGAATTATATATATGTATTTTCTATTACCTATATTATATGTGTGTGTTTGTATACCGGAATATATTTTACTGTTAAGAGAGTTCTATAATCCTATGGGATAAATTAACTACTAGAATGCTCTCAAATGGCTCTTTAGAGGTACCGCTAAGTGGTACATAATACAACGGATGTCTCTTGTTCTGTTAATATCTCAAGATAGTGTTACACATATTACTTACGTACGTACACATACACATATGCATGCGCACGCGCGCGCCATCTTTCGTTATGTACGTTCTATTAATAAAAATCTTACAGTTAAATTTTTCTAAATGGATTATTAAAAACCAGCTATTTAATTTTATTTCATCAGTTCTTACGTAGGCGTTAACTGTTAAATATGTTTTGAGTTTTTACCCGTAGTCTTTATTTCAGTTCTCTCTTATGATGTAATTACCATAAACTCATCCTTGCCCCAGATACTTACCATTAGCGCGCGCGCGCACACACACACACACACATACATATATATATTATTTTTTTCTTTCTTTTTATATATATATATATATATAAAGAAAAAGACAGAATCGAAGGCGTTGACAGAAGAGAAGCGGTGACGTTTTCTCCAAAATCTTTAAAATAGGGTTTTTTGATATCTTCCGTGCCTTCAATTCTCTATAAATAAAATGTCGGTAGTTTTTTTTCTTGTCTTCAGTCATTTGACTGGTTTAATGCAGCTCTCCAAGATTCCCTATCTAGAACTACTCGTTTCATTTCAGTACACCCCCTATATCCTACATCCTAAAAAATTGTTTTCCATATTCTAAACGTTGCCTGCCTGCACAATATTTTCCTTCTACCTGTCCCTCCAATATTAAAGCGACTATTCCAGGATGCCCTAATATGAGGCCTATAAGTCTGTCTCTTCTTTTAACTATGATTTTCCAAACGCTTCTTTCTTCGTCAATTTACCGCAACACCTTTTCGTTTGTCACTTATTCACCCATCTGATTTTTAACATTCTCCTGTAGCACCACATTTCAAAGTCTTCTAATCTTTTCTTCTCGGGTACTCTGATCATCCAACTTTCACTTCCATATAAAGCTACGCTCCAAACATATACTTTCAAAAATCTTTTCCTGACGTTTAAATTAATTTTTGATGTAAACAAATTAAATTTCTGACTGAAGGCTCGTTTCGCCTGTACTATTCGGCGTTTTATAACGCTTCTGCTTCGTCCAACTTTAGTAATTCTACTTCCCAGATAACAAAATTCTTCTACCTCCATAATCTTTTTTCTTTTTACATTCAGTGGTCCATCTTCGTTATTTCATTACTTTCTTTTTGTTCTTGGTTATTTTCATGCGGTAGTTCTTACCTAGGACTTCATCCATGCCGTTCATTGTTTCTTCTAAATCTTTTTTACTTTCAGCTAGGATTATTATATCATCAGCAAATCGTAGCATCTTTTCACCTTGTACTGTTACTCCGGATCTAAATTGTTCTTTAATATCATTAACTGGTAGTTCTATGTAAAGATTAAAATGTCACGGGGATAGGAAACATTCTTGTCGGACTCCCTTTTTTACGGCTGCTTTCTTATATTCTTCAATTATTACTGTTGCTGTTTGGTTCCTGCAAATGTTAGTAATTTTCTTTTATCACTGTATTTGAACCCTTTTTTTCTTTTTCCTGTTTAGCCTCCGGTAATTACCGTTCAGATAATACTTCAGAGGATGATATGTATTAGTGTAAATGAAGTGTAGTCTTATACATTCACAGGTCGACCATTCCTAAGATGTGTGGTTAATTAAAACCCAACCACCAAAGAACACCACTATCCACGATCTAGTATTCAAATCTGTGTAAAAATAACTGACTTTACTAGGACTTGAACGCTGGAATTCTCGACCCCCAAATCAGCTGATTTGGGAGACACGTTCACCACTAGACCAACCCGGTGGGTTATATTTGAACCCTAATTTTTTTTAAATGCTGAACATTTTATTTCACTCTACGTTATCGAATGCCTTTTCTAGGTCTACAAATGCCAAGAATTTTATAACAATTTTTTTATTATTTTTTCCTTATCATATGGAACGCTTAAACATTGCTTATTACCTATTATTGTAAATCTATTGTGTATTACATATATATATTTTAAACAAAATTCTACATTAATAACGAGAAATGTAGTGTTTTACCTTTTTTGATATCAGTGTAATTTTGTTAAATTTTTGAACGGAAGAAATGATATCTGCGAGGCTCTTACCGTACGGTTTATAATTTCATTGTAATTTTTTTTGGATAACATTTGCTTATGCAGGTTCATACTTTTGTGATAAGTTTTCCTCATAATTTTGCATAAAATTATTCCTATGATTTGTTGTAATACAAAGCAATTCACTCCTTTGAGTATGTATATCTGTAATAGGATCGATGAAATTCTTTCAATGATTGACATTTTAGTATTGAATCATGGGGATATTTCGTATTTCCATGTACATTCTCAATTTGAAGAACTAACGGTTTTGCTGGGGCTGTAATCGCTTGTGTGTTTCCACAGATCAGTCCACAAAGCATAACAAGAAACACCCACTCATTTCTTTGCAAACACCACCCCCTGATAGGATAAATCCGTCCTACATAATTTTTTTGCTTATAGAAGCAATAATGTCTATTGTACATCCCAGGCCCACCGATCCTGACCAGGTCAATCATGAAGGAATTAGCCCGAACCTTCGGTAGATGAACACATCCAATCTGTGATTATTTCAGTTCTCATGTCGAGTTAACCGACGCAGAATTTGGTCATTCCTTATACCAGCAAATAATAAGTAATACAATCTTATTGATTGGTTACTTAGAATTCTCCAGCCACGTTCTCTTACGTAGACCGATTTCCGTTCTGCACGTTTTTCTATTGCATCGGTCTATTGCATTCCTATATCGGTCGCTGCACTTAACGAGCTTTGATGGCCGTTAGGACACATCCTTACTCAATGTAGAATTGTGAATTGCTGAAAGTACCCTACTGCATTCTTTTTCATATTGACTTTCTCCGTAAGTTCTAACATGGGTATTGTATCTCTACACCTCTGCAAAAACTAAACGCGGAATAAAGCGAAGTTATGTATATTAGTAAATACAGGGTTATCATAAAAGAATGATGCGGTTTCAGTAATTCATAGGAAGATTGTAGGGAAATTTCTAGGTGTTTTATTGGTATCACTGAAAGCCTCCAACCCAAAAGTTTGTTTATCAGCAGCTGTAACCACAACGTCAGTTCTTGGATTGTTGTTGCGGTGAGTATAGTGAGTTACTATGTTCTCGGATAAAGACAAAGCAAAGTGTGTTTTATTGATACCTGAATTAAAATCCGTCATTTTAGTTTAACGTGTGTTTCGACGTGAATTCGGAAGAGATCCACCACACAAAAATAATATAACACGTTGGTTCAAAGAATTCCAAGAAACCGGATCGGTTAAGAAACAGAAATCAACCGGCAGACCAATTGTACCAGACGAAACGGTTGAACTAATTAGACAATCGGCAAATAGAAGTCCTGGGAAGTCCATCCGCCTTCGAATCGTCGAATTAGGTATTCCAAAATCAACAGTCCACAAAGTTTTACATAAAAAAATGGAATTACACGCTTATGAAATCCAGATACTGCAGGAATTGAAACCCGATGATGGTGTAAAACGTTACAATTTCGCTGTTGAAATGTTGGACAGAATAAGTGAAAACGAATCATTTTTAGATGATAATTTTTACAGACGAAGCTACATTCCATGTGAATGGATGCGTTAACAGACACAATTCACGAATATGGGGCTCTGAAAACCCACACGCAATTATTGAGAAACAACGCGATTCGCCTAAAGTTAATGTTTGGTGTGGTCTGATGAAAAATCGTATAATAGGACCTTTCTTCTTTGCTGAAAAAACAATTAATGGAGTCGTGTATCTTGACATGTTAACCGATTATTGCTTTCCTCAGCCGGATGAACTCGAAAACATTCATCAACTTCATTTCCAACAAAATGGTGCGTGCTCCCCCGCACTTCAATGCATCGGTCACGGACGCTTTGAACGAAAAATTTGGAGATCGATGGATAGGCCGACAAGGACCCATACTTTGGCCTCCAAGGAGTCCAGGCCTGACACCTTGCGATTTTTTTCTTGTGGGGGTACATCAAAAGCGTTGTTTATACACAAAAAATTCGCGACCTAAACCACTTAAAAAAAAGGATTAATGAAGCAATGAAACCATTAACGAGGAATGTTATCTAATGTTTGGAGGAGAGAAGTTGAGTATCGTTTGGACATTTGTCGAGCGACTAAGTGCGCACATATTGAAATTTATTAATTATGTAAAAAAATGTTTGAGACGGCAAATTTGAAAAATAAAAAAACATAAACTGTAAATAATTCTGTTTTAATTTAAACCATGTTCAAAACCGCACCATTCTTTTATGATAACTCTGTGTAAAAAAAAGAATCAGAAACTATGAAAAAAAATTGCATTTTATACGAAGAGTAACATTTTTAACATCCTCGAAAAAAAATTTGTTTGAATAATATTGCATTCATATTAATACGATCATAACAATGATAAAATAAAAAGTTGTGACGTCAATTAAATACACATCTTTATTAGAAGTGGCAACGTTGTATACCATACAAATTCGTTTATAAAGGAGACGGAATGTAGAAAGTATTTTCGTAGAAGTTACATGTGTTGTGTCTACGAAAAGGAATTTATAGCGTAGTTCTTTTTATTTACTACGACATCGATCGAAGTCGAAAAAGGTAAATATAAAATGAAATAGATTAATTTAAATAATTAATTAATAATAATGAAAAATGAATAGTGTTCTATGTACGTAGTACTTGTTTTAACAAAAATTAAAGTATCATTTATATAAAAGATTCTGTGAATTTCGGGGATGTATATCATAATGCCGAAATAATCATCAGAATGATAATGAAATATTTACTGTTGTTACGTTGATGATAGTGATATAAATGTGTTATCAAACAGGCAGTCATATCATACGATAAGGTAGTTGTGTAATGTTCAGTATGCAATAATTCTTGAAACAGGAAACAACCTCTCCATCATAGGATTCAGCACCAGGATTTGTATCTTGCATGCATGTTCCTATCCGCAATTTATACACTTAACACACAATTTTCCGATTATTGATTGTATTGTGCCGTATACAAAATCAATTTCAGTTTGTGGTTTTGTTGAACTAAATTGAGTATTGAAGTATAATTTTTTTTTTTGTTTAACTTCCAGGACCACCGTTAGATATTGCTTAAAAGGATGAAATGAATGATTTGTAGCGTGTGTGAAAATGCTATGCCTGACCGGAATTTTAACCTGGGACCTCTGGATGAAAGGCCGAGACGCTACCATTTGCCCCACGGAGGCCGGCTTTTGAATTTGATTAATTCTTTTATTTGTAACGATAAATCCTTGGGTGAATTTAAGGAATTCATATTAATAATATTTATAAAATAACTTCTTACAACTAAAGAAAGATGAAATTGAAATATCTATTTAAAAAAATTGAAATCGATATAAAAATCTAATAAGTTTATATTACAGTTCAAGGATCAGGAATCCTAAGAAGTAACCGTACATATTTTCTCAAGTGGCTTTTTATTTTTATTTTTTTGTTGATTCATAAAATCGAAATGAACTTTTAACAATTAAATGGAACGATAGAATTTTGTCCATGCCCTCATAGATCCTTTTCATTTGGGTAGCTCGTAACTGGATCGGCAGTACTGCCAGGACTCCCGCCGCATATGCCGACACCGTTCATTACGCCGCCGCGATCCTTAAATTCATTCGTCTCTGCAACAACGATGTCATCATCTTCACATTCCTCTTGCTGTTTAGTGCCGAAAACCAGACAGGCACTGCATACAAGGTCGTATGTTACCGACTTTCAAATGCACAAGAGTCGCACAGTTTCATGGTTACATATTGTTAACGTTTATTTACAAAATGTTAAAATAAGGTTTATTTGATAAAAGTGTTAGGATTAGCTGTCATGTTAATGTCTTTTGTCAATTGGACTGAATTATATTTAACTACCTGTAAATAAATCCTGACGATTACTTTAAATTCTGTTTGTATGTAATCACTCTTTATTATTATTATTATTGGCATTGTTATGGTTGTGTTTACTATTGATATTTATTATTATTGTTTGCTGTGGTCATTATTATCTGATTATTATTGTCAGTTGTTTATTATTGTCGTTTATTATTTATATTACCATTGTTATTATTGATTTTTTTTTAAATTTATGTTCTTAAACTATTGTAAATTTATATAATTCTTAAACTATTTATATAATTGTAATTATATAAACATTTTCAATTGTCAATCTCTCAATATCCTGGTCGAGCCGTGACTATATATATGTATATATATATATATAATTTAGGGCTACTTAATTGGGTAGTTGAAAGATAAACTGTAAAAATTTTTAAGAAGAAATAAAGGTTAGATTACATGAAATAGATAAAAATTTATTATTAATATTTTCTGGTCAATAAATTGTGAATAATCGTAAGGAATGTTGGATCAATTATCAATCAATTTACTGATAATAATATTTTTTCGAATCATATGATTGGTTTATGCTATTATCAATTTTTTTTCTGTTCTATGCTAATCATTTTTAAGGCTCAATATCCTTTGCTCTGATGATCTTGTTGCAGTTTTTTCCAGATAAATTGTCTGGTGATTTTTTTTTAAACAAAGAAAATAAAATATTTACTTTAAATTACGTAGCGTATTTTGCATTTTTTCTTGCGATATTGCATTGTTAAAGAATTAGATAATTTTACACACTATTTCATAATAAATATTTGTATAATTCTCATATTTAAACTATTTTCACGCAATATTAAAAAAACAAAATGTTGGAAAATTTAGGTTACATATCAACTAATTCCTGAGGTCCTTGGCTCATGCTCAGTAGTTAGCAAACTGTTTTATTTTCGTCGTTTCAGTGTAATGTTTTAATTTTTTCATGTTGTAGATTTCTCGCCTTTTTTTTTTGCAGGCAGCCTTATTTCTTACGAGTAGTCCAATATTAAAAAAATAAAAAAATAAAAAAACATTTTTGCCGGTTAACTTTTCTTGGCCGAGTTAGATCAAATTGAATTATCAGGAGAAGTATGTAAATGGGAAGTGAAATTTTGGATGAAATTGACAAAAATGGGTTAAAGTGTTATAGGATGGTTATTGATGGTTGTTATTAATGGTTGTATTATGGAATCGGATACATAATGGAAAATGGAGCTTGGGTTGACCACCTCACTCTTTTTCTGTTTAGTCTCAGGAACCACCGTAAGGTATAACTTCAGAGGATGAATGAGGATGATAGTATGAATGTAAATGAGGTGTAGTCTTATACAGTCTCAGATCGACCATTTCTGAAATGTGTGGTTAATTGAAAACCCAACCACCAAAGATCAACCGGTATCCACGATCTAGTAAACAAATCCGTATTAATTATATATATATATATATATATATATATATATGAAATCATATTTTTAAATAAAAATATATTTAAAAATTATTTAATACTGCTAAGTGGTAGTACCTCGGCTTTTTATCCGGAAGTCCTGGGTTCGAATCCCGGTCAGGCTTGGCATTTTTCATTCGGTAAAAATTTCTGTTCTTAGGGTAAAATAATCAGTAAGGTATTACTTCAGAGGATGATATATATGAATATAAAAGAAGTTTAATCTTCTACAGTCTCATTTCGACCATTCCTAAGATGTGTGGTTACTTGAAACTCAACCACCAAAGAACACCGGTATCCACGATCTAGTATTCAAATCCGTATAAATGTAGCTGCCTTTATTAGGATAGATAGATGAACCTTAGAACTCTCGACTTCGAATTCAGCTGATTTGCGATAACGAGTTAACCACTAGACCAACCCGGTGGGGGAGGTAGATCATCTATCATGTCATAATGTAGTTAGCGAATAATAGACACGAGTAGTCTGGTAAAAAAAAAAATAGACGGGGATGTACGGCGTTTGGGAGTAGGTAAGCATCAGATATAGTTAAATCATATAAAAAATAAATGATAAAAAAATTATACAAATGTATTTTTAATCTAGAATTTATGAAGGCGATGCCGCCTTCAAGAAATTGAAATTAAATGAAGAATTGAATTGGCGTATCATCTTCCGGTTTTTTTTTTGGATGTATGGTTTTTTGAAGTTTATTTTTTATAGAAAAAAAATTATTCTGGCCAATATACTACTGAAAAATCAAATTTATTAAATATTTCCTCTAAAACTCGTACGTATAAAAAAATTGAAGATCAGAAGTTATCACATAAATTCACTTCATTTAAATTTATATTGTCTTAATTGACAATCGAATAGTAAACAATGCATGTTACAAAGTGCAAAATTGCATAAAATTGTTACAAAGTGCGACCTGTGCTATTGTTTTTATTGTCATATAGGACGTTTGAAACGTGACACTATGTAAATGATACTTAAAGAGGCGCCATTAAGTGGCGCCTCAACGTGGCACGTGACGTTTGCAACGTAGTGGTATTTTATAATGCGTCTGTGACGACAGTATTAGTATTATACATACGTTTAAGTATGATGAGAAAAAAAATTGTGAAATGTGATGTGAATAAACAGGAATGATTAGTATTACGTTATTTTCCTTTTAACCGACTATACTAGGACTGGAACAGAGAATTTTTTCAATGGTATTTTTATGTCTCCCCTGTAACTCAAGAACGGCTGAACCGATTCCCATGAAATGAATACCAAACTGTTTATCTCGATTGGATTAACAGTACTGAGTGTGTGACGTTTTGATTAAAACAAAATGGTGGGCTATAAACGCCATTTTTTCCTTTTTTTTCTATAACAAAAAAAATCGTTTTTCTGGTCGTTAAATAATGATTCGTGTCATTATTAATGACGTAATATTATTTAATGAAATTTATTAATGAATGAACCACATATTTCATCATTCCTTTATGTAGTTCACGTACTATTCCGTGAATAGAAGAAAAGGAACCCTCCAGTTTGTTTAACCTGGATCG